>NW_020653391.1:1328480-1693483 GCF_003589595.1 Hyposmocoma kahamanoa | reverse complement strand
TAATAATAATAATAATAATAATAATAATAATAATAATAATAATAATAATAATATTACTATTCCTCTTAACATAAATTACATTTTCATAAATGTACTGTGAGGCTAGTGTAAGAATGTTAATTTCCTCAAACTTATCCCTCAAAGGTACTCTGGGGCCCAGATTGTAAATTGCCCTAACCGCACATTTCTGCAGGACAAAGATTCTATTGATGTCGACGGCATTACCCCAAAGCAAAATGCCGTCTTCTTGAACTTAGTAGTAGGACAGAATTATGTAAGATCAATATTTGCTTTGATGAATTATGTTACTCAATTAGCAATGACTTGACTGTTTAATACGCCGATTCGTCGGTCAGTTTAATGACAACTCATAGCAAAACGAAAGCGACAATGAATTATCGATAAAGTTTCGGTGCAGCACTAAACAGTAGCCAGAGGTGGTCCCGGGGCGATCGTGGCGGTGCTTAAGAAGTTTACGACTCGTCGCGCGCCAGCTTATCGTCCCGAACACTAGTGATGTATTCTTGGTAATGATTAGTTATCGGTTAAAAAATATTTTCACTTGCAATTCAGCTTTTTATTTTCCTAAAATTTGTATAGCTTCGTCTCTCATTTTGCGCACAAGTACGTCTCGTAAAAACACTTCTAGTTATAGATCACACCATGATGAATACGTCATTGAGTACGAAAGTGGAACCAGTTTGGGGTGATATAGAATGCCGAACCTATTTAAATATATTAATTATAAAAATAGAGAGTAGCTACATTTGGTTATTTCATACGGAACTAAAAAAAACTGTTTAAGATTCACGTACAGAAAGAGTACGACTGACAATAGCTGATAGCACGTTAGCTGGCTTACCTGGCCGACCATTTCAAAGGTACGATGCAGAACGTGGCTACAACAACATTCTACACCACTCCGAAATGTTCTTCAAGTTTGTTTCTGACTACGGTAGTTAGTGTTACTTTGTTGTCATACCCCGCACAGAATCGTGAAAACTATTCACGGCCGACAGGGTTACTGTGCTCGCCAGATGTCTTTGATATTTTTGCTCATCTAAAACAGTTTTGTGGCACAGAATTCCCTTAGCGAAAGAAGGAATCTGTTGAATCATTTTATGTGCGTCGCTCTCTAGAACGCGGGTCCCTTTTAAGCTGGGGTTTACGCCATAATCCACTAGTTATAATATAACAAGAGGGGGCCAGACAACCGCCCCGATTACCTGGTTTCCATCTAGGGAATTTCCAGTACTACAGGTACCAAAGTAATGGAATTAATTCCAAGGCTTGTGCCTTGGTCAGTACCAGAAGCAATTTATTCAAGTTCATTTCTCTAGTCATCAAAAATTATAGAGTTATTTATAAAATACTAACAAGTACTTTTCTAACATCGTAAGCGACTACTTTTGTTCCATAACTTTTTACAGAACATATCAACTTGAGTGTTTTATTGAACGTCAGGATGTTTTATGACAATGCTATTCCATTCTTTTTTGTGAAATTACTCCACTAAAAAGTCGTTAAAAACCAGATACAAAAATCCGACAAACAAGCACATAGAAAAATTCGTGTGGTACGGTTTGCTAGATTTTTTTATGTGTTCGATCTTTGTATTAACAATTATAACATATTAACTTTACTAAAAATAAACTTTTATGTTTTTGTTGTACTATCTCACACTTTTTAGATCTATATTTTAAGTAACATCTCCCGCGTGTTGTAATTCATAAAAATAATTTGGTACCCTTGTTTTACTACCGCACAGTATTATTACCATTTAGAGCGACCTATTTAAATATTGTAATTTTTGTACGAAACTAAAATCTGGTTAATTATTAAAAGTAATTTATGATGTTTCTAATAATTAGTCCTGCGAAATTGTTACTCATTTAAAAATAACCCGTTCTATTTTTTCCTGTAGATAAACAATATATATCATTACGATGACGGATTTCCTACCTCTGCGTATTTCAGTTAAAACGCAAGTTGCACATGATACCTTGAAAGCATCATTCATCTTGTGCGCCAGCAATTTATCCTTTTTACTGGCGGCTATGTAAACGAGCCATATTATTTGTTATTACGAGGGATACTGGATATATTCTGAAAGCAATTGGCTCAGAAGCATAAATGGTTTGTAAATACGATAAATTAGAGTTTCATTACCTTCACTTGCCTGTTCGTCTCGATCTTTCCATATGGCTATATGACAATCTGGAAATCGGTAAATAACATAACTTTTTTATAAAAAATAAAACGACCTCAAAAGTTCGTGGAATGGATCTATTTTGCCAAGTTTCATTGAAATCGGTTATCGGAAAGTGCGCGAAAAAGGAGTTTATCCCCTATTTTGTCACCATTAGAGTTGAAACATTTTCTTCAAATTTAAATGGGACAATACTGAGGTACTCTCTTTTTTCAATATAAAAAAATAATCATCATAATTAGTTCATAAATGCCGGAGTAATTGCGTAACGTATACACACATAAAATGCAGTCAAATTGAGAACCTCTTCTTTTTTGAAGTTGGTTAATTAAGCATTTTTGAATATGATTGTTTCTAGGTTCATTTGAAAGGACCAACCGATACACACCTACTCATGGACATGGAGAGGATAATTGACATAATGAGAAAATTTTATCGAAATTAAAAGATAATTGAAGTCATTCTTTTTTCAAATTAAACGGTTTGGTAGGTATATGTGGTCAGTGGTTTATTAATCGAAATCATAAGACGAATGAAGTCATTCTATTTTCAAACAATACTTTCTGATATTTGTGACCAGTGGTTTATAACATCGAGTATATAACCAGAAATAGAGACGAAATGTCATTTAATTTATTTGAAAACTATTCTGCCAATTCAAAAAATCATTACGGTGAGAACTGGGCTCCGATTGGCCAGCCCGAATTCGAAATAATTGACGGGTGATGTCAATTGTTTCATTTCAAATCGGTGAGTTTAACTTGAGCTCTGCTATAATGGATGAAAATTGAAAAATTACATATTTAATTACCGATTAAATGTGATTCCGTTTGTTTTATAATTAGATTTTTGTTGTTTTTCCCACACCACCGAATGGAACAGAACCATTGTTAGAGATATTATCTTTATTACAATAAGTACAGAGTATTTTTGGAATATACAAAGACGTACACACAGGTCAGTTGTTGGTGCTGTACTATTTCAGCTTTCTAATTTATGATTTCAGCGCAAACGAGAGTCGATATTTAAAAGTGATATATGGCCCATTTGCCGGATGAGTTGCCAGGTATGGATGGCCTTTATTTCGTCTCTATTTCTGGTTATATACTCCCTGTGTTCATATGAAAGTTGTTACTTTTTCAGCGACGCTCGAAATATGTCCATGAGTGTACTTTGCATTGAATATTTCCCACAATGATGTCTATGTGGCGCCGTATGTTATACCATTCTAGAAAGATGGTGAACTGATGCTTGAGACAGGTACGCATTAGGCCGACGAGGTGAACACACATTTCTACATCCTAAGTTGCTACAAGCATTCACAGTTAATATCTTCGAGATATAGCTATACTTGTAAATATAGTTATAGTACGAGCGTGCCGCAGACAGAATCACCTGGTCTCGCAAATTTTACGAGCTCTGCCGCCGGTCGCCGCGTTTGCCTTTCACGACTAGGGATGCGACAGGTATTTGTCCTTATCGAAAGAAAATTTTCAACTAAAGATTCGATCCTGTTTTAATATCTTAATCAGAGTCATGACATAGTAGTGGTATTAAAGCGCGCTATTAATAACTAAACCATATATATATTTTTCTTATTCAAACAGATTGTATCGATAGGCGTGTATTAATGCTATTAATTGTCACATCACTGTCCGAGCGCCCTCAAGACGTCTTGCCGAGTGGCGATGGAATTAAATCGCACGCACGACACTTCCGACCCACCACCTCACCCTACCGTTTTCCCCTTTCCCCTCGCCGTTGCTGCTCAATATTTATTTACCTTTTAGCCAAGACACGCAGATGGTGTCACATCAAATGCTAGTAATTGATGAAATGCGTTCATTTTGATGTAATCGGTAAAGATTTGTAGTCACTTGGGAACTGCTGTTAACGGTTTTTATACACAATAATGGGACCAATATTTAGTGCGATTTGGTTTTGAAGGGTAACGGTGTTGGTGAAATTACAGGACATGAGATTTGTCAACTTATGCCTCAGGGTGACGGGTGCAGTGATAGTGCCCCGCAGATGTATTTGTAATTTATAGCTCTTACCTCCTCGACTTGTTCGTCCCTTCATTATGATTTAATAAATAAATAAATAATATAATAATAATAATAACGCACACACTCGACATAGCCCCGCACTAGGGCAACACTGTGCCGCGGGTGCCATGGACTTACAAATAGACAATTACAAATGACACCCAAACTCACGAGACAAATAAATATAGGCCATACAAATATTTCTCCCGGCCCGCGAATCGAATCTGGGACCTCTGCATGGCAGTTCGGCCACGGAGGCAGTTATTTAATATCATAAAAACTGATGCCGCCCGACCCGCGCCCGACTCGCGCCCGACCCGCATCCGACCCGCGCCCGACCGGCACCCGCTCAGTCTGTTTCACGCTTAAGGCAATTAATTTTTTACGATATTTTTGTTTTCCGTTGAAGCGCGTTAACAATTAACACTCGTGGCTACTTGGTGCTATTGCATGGCCTTCAGTTCGTATTTATTTGAAACCTCCGCCTGCTGCTTGTCAGTTGTAAGGAATAAGCCAATTATGACCAAGATGGCCATTTACGAAGTATAATAATAGTACGAATAGAACAGGTGTGTGAAATGTTAGAGTAACAAACCGCTTGCAGTCAGCCTGCGAAGAAGGATGGTCGACGCGCCCCGTACCGCTAACGTATGTAGTAGACACAGAGCAATAAATACCTACGAAATAAAATCAAAATGTCGCATCTAGCAATAATAGGTATTCAACTTTCAACGGTATGCGAACTGGGTAAAGTTTAAATTATATTAACAGCCCAGAATTCGTTACTCCTTTTTAAGTTAGAAACTAGGATCAATCATTATCAAGATTTCATAGTTTTTAACATAATGACAGCGTGAGTTTTGGCGAAAGCGGTTCTGATAGTAATCGAGGCTTAGGCCCTTTCATCGTTTTTTTTTCCTCCGTAGAAGTAGGGCTTTCAACTCCGAATATTGGTTCCGAAAATTTCGGCATCTTGACGATTTTTCGCATTTTCGATACTCGAGACTATTGTAATATTGAGATATCGAGACTTTTGAGCATAGATTCCCAAAGTGGTCCCTATCGTCCCCCAGTGGGCGCTGAAGTTACTCAATACGTTGAACGCGATTTAAGGCGACAACAAAAATTTTTGCGCGCGTTAGAGCTATTTTCCATTAAGCGACAAGCTATCACGCAGCGACCGCATCAGTGGCGGCTATATAGCTATAATAATAATAATAATACGCGCATACACTCATAGCCCCGAACTAGGGAAACCCTATGTTGCGGGTCCTATGGACACACACATAGACTACTACAAATTACACCCAAACTCACGGGAGAAATAAATGTAATATTTAATAGAAATATTTCTCCCGACCCGGAATCGAACCCGAGACCACTGCGTATATATTTTGGATACATTATCTATGAAGAGAACGCACTACACAGAGTGCATTTCGTTCATTCTATAATAAGATACAGAAACATGACACGAAATTTTTCAATTACACACGAATATCGGTAAACGTTCACGTTTACAACAACATCCAAACCAATCAGACCAGTGTTGCCAGGGCCCCTGAGTCGAAAATTACGTTTTGTTACCTGAAAAGTTACATTTTTGCTGCAAAATTAATTTTTGTATTGTTAATTAAAATTTCTACAAAAAGAAGAATAATCAAGCTATAAGCAGTAATTGATTTATTTAATTTTGTTTGCACCTTCTTTGAGTTATTGTATAATTTGGGTGTGTTCGTAAACTATTTGGAATTTATAACAATAAATATGATTGAATTAAAAAAAACTAATCATTCTCAAAAATCACGAAAATTGCCTTAAAAACAAAAGTTACTTAATTATTACGCGAGGAAGTTAAAAATTACGATACATATTAGAAATGAACCGTCATGCAAATTTGAGTCGGACAGTGGGGATTGGTATGTAATAAATGCAGTTGTTGTGTCGCGCGCGGCTATTCGAGTCGCGTGTTCCTTTGCAGTCGTGACGTCTTCCGAGTCGCGGCCGCGTCGATGATGTATGATTTATTTGGATAAATAGGTTTCGCGCGCGACCAGTCTCGGGCGGCTGGACGCGTGTAGTGGAAAATTAGTCTTAGATTGTATATTGATAACCGTTGATTTGTAACTACTAACGAATGTTATCTAATCGTACTTCATAAAATCGTTTTGCTAACGAGCAAATTACCCCTATGGAAGTGTCGACCGCATAAAAAGCAGGTTTTAAATTACACTTTTATTGCAATGCGCGATTTTAGGACTCGGTTTCCATCGGCAATATGACTTTCAAAGGCACGCCATGTTGGACTTTTCTTCTTCTTACCGTATGGATTTGTTGCCCAGAGCACGCCAGTGATACGTCGTGCAGAGACGCTTTTTTCTTGCACCACTTGAATTTGGTTAGATTATTAATTCGATGGTATATTAATTGTAGCTTAACGCATTAGCATAGCAATACAATGGGGGAACGCTGCCAGCATCTTGGGCGCCTTGCCGCGGGGACCCAATTTTATTCATATAATTTAAAAATCCTAGTTTTGCTTTCTAGTATTTAAGCTATTATTGTCGTTTTTACCTTACCTGTGTATATTATCTTAATTAAATAGTGTTTAGTCATTGTAGCTTTGTAATTTGCTGGCATTTTTGTAATTAATAAATCTAGTGCATTTGGACTTGCATCTCACCTGATGGAAACTGACAATGAGGTCGACGATGGAGCATGCACACCTAAATAATGCATATTCACTTCGCCTTGAAAAGGTCCAAGTTCGGTCCAGGTTCCCGGAACGCGATGTTCCGGGAATAAGTCTTCAGGCAGGGTATTCCACTCCCTAGCCGCTCGCCATATAAATGTGGAAGCGAAACGCTTCGTTCGAATCTTGGGAATATCCACATCATAGGGGTAGAACCCTAACCTACGTCTAGTCCCCCGGTGATGGTAAGGAAGACGGTATTTAATCATGCAATGTTCTTTTTCCGTGTAATACGTATATTTTTAATGCGTTGGATGATTTTCCGAAAATTTTCAAATAGTGGATTTTTTGGAAAAATTGGAGAAATATAATTCGAAGACTCATATAACGTTCTAGTTTTAGATATATCTTTTCATGTTTTATTTAGCATGAATTATAAAATATAATTTTATAAAAATTGTTAAATGTAATTTTCTAAACCCTGCTCGGCTTATTTTCACAAATTCTTATAATAGAGTTCAGTATCTTTCACTTAACAGGTGTCACTGTCATATGATGAAAAATATTGGGAAAAATATTTGCTTTTCTGAAAAATATGATTTTTTAAAAATGAAAAATTTTCCATGACCCAACACTTGGTACTGCTACCGCTGCTTCCACGGCGCAGTGACTGATGCTAGAGCCGCATGTGCGCGGGGACGGCGGTAACGCCATTACGTGAGGGAATATTATTTGATGGGAGTGTTAGCATTTTACTGGTTATTTCCTCTCTCTAGTCTGTCTAGGCTTCTGTGTTCTTTTCAGCTGGTTTATGTTTAATATAACTTAGCGTTAGAACCTTTCATCTGGAACCGTACTTATGGGTTTTATGAACTGTTAAGGGGAGGAAAGCATTGTTTGCACATGAGAAATTTTGGACTCTAAATGCACAGAGAAATACGTACATAAATCGATTACCGAGGCCTGCTGCGGGCAATCGGTGATTCACGTCCATTCATGGCATCAGTGGCTCTGCAGTTAGTAAAATGGGCGCTAGATGAGAAGGTCTCGTGTTCGCTTCCCGGTGGATTTTGGATTGTGCCCCAGAAGTTATTTCGTTTCTCTGGTACTGGCAATTTCTTAATTTGAGATCAGGTTATTGGTGTAGGAGAGATATAGGTTGTGTAAGAGAGATAGAGTTGTTGTGGGTGTTTATATATTATAAGGTAATATTATGTTTACAATATATATATGTATTAGGTATATTTATTATATAATACGGCGGACATACGGAGCACTGCGCATCCAGTACAACAATGCGTTCGGGATGCTGTTCCGACTTCCACTTCTCTGTAGCGCGTCAACCATGTTTGCTAAGAAACATGCAGACGATTTATACGCTACCATGCGAAAGCGTCGTGCATCGCTACTCCATCGCATGCGTCTCGGTACGAACAGCAGCCTGAGCACATTGGTGGAAAGATTGGAGTCCCCAATGCTGGGGCGGTGGTATGCGTAGCCCGTTGTCCTGACTTTGGCTGGTTTTATCTCATTATTTTAAACCTAACACTAGCTTACGTATTTTTCTTTACTAACAAATATTATGGATGAATGTAAGTCTAAAATAAATGGAATATTATTATTATTATGTACTGTTTATTATGTAAATGTATGTGTATGCTGTATTACGTTTATTTTATACTGTATAAATTAACCATGAAATTTTGGCTTATGATATATTTTTCTCTGTTTTAAGTGTAACACCAACCTTTTGTTTTTTTTCTCTTTGGCCCAATGGTTGACTGGTAGACAATGCCTTATGGCATTAACTCCGCCATTTGTATTATTGTATTATATTATTGTGCAAAAATTAAACAAATAAATAAATAATTTCAGGCTATGGAGGAGAGATGATTTAGAATAATGCCTGTTGTGAAAATGTATACCTACTTTGTTTTTATTTTTATAAACAAATACACCAACAGCAAAACATATACACACACACATTTCAAACTGTGGTATCCATATAAATATGCTCGCCAATTGTAGGCATACACAACATTTGCCACGAACTATCTAAATACTTTAACAATAATTCCATGTTAATATATCCAAGTGGGAGGCCCAAAAGAGCCTATAAAACATTTAAATAAAGTTTATTTTTAAAAACATATGGCGACAAAGAAACAACACATACTTTTTTTATCGGCTAATTCTAGTTCCTCAATATTATTATTTGCACTTTGGCGTTGAGAACTCTACCAGGATGCCTTAAGATCTCAGTTTGCAAAATATTTATATCTCTAGGGATTTCTAGGTCTTCATACGAAGCTTTAAAGTAATGCTAGAACATTGGAGCGCAGAATATATGCAGGCCCAATTGTTTACGCCTGTGCCAGCTCTGTCCACTCGCGCCCCCGTCCCACTACGTTACTGATTCAGGGTTGATGTAACTTCACCCGTGAAATTTCTAATTCACTGGAGTACAATGACTCAGAAGTCACGTAGTAGCTGTACTTTCTATCAAGAATAGAATAGACATTTATTGCATACTGGTCATACTGGACATATTGGTCTTTTCGTTTTACCCTATGGATGACCTTACGTACACAATATTTCGAATGATTAATCTATAAGATTGTTTTACCAAATACTTTAATCGCATTTCGAATTAAAAAAAATGAACAACTTTATGTAATAATTTATTTCTTCTAAACGAACAGAGACCAAACCCCGTAACTTTTTTTTCAAAGTCCCATTCGTCGTGTTTCCGGGAAACACGCTTTCCGGCGGGAATATTGCAGATTCTGTGAATTAATCACGTTCCTAACAACCTTGTGACCTCCCTCGTGACTGTTTCAAGGAGTATTTAAAATCCGTATTTTTAGTTTTTTGTAAAAGTAATATGCTACCCTCCTGACCATAACTAGCGTAATAGACATTTTTATCGAAATTGAGTTATTAACGTATCTAGAATTAGCAAAACGAGATGTACTACCCGCTTTAAACTGTTTTTTTTTTATATCTTATTTAATTTCAGTTTTATAGCGTTATTGATATTTAAAAAAATCTTTAAGTGCCGATATCTCTAAAGTTACTAAAATGCAAATCGTTGGTTATGATGACAAGGAGGAAAGCATGCCAAGATTTATTTCCTTTAACGACACAGTGTCTTAATGTACGGAATATGGAATAGGTCTACTGTAATCATATTATCATTAAAACTGGACGTAGTTAAGCGAAAAGTTAATCCACAAAATTATAAAAAAATTAGTTATATGTACAAACCGTTTCTAAAGTCTAACCTCTTAAATTAGCAAAAAATACGACATATAAACGTAAAAAAAATCTCTGGAGTTACATGAAATTATAAGTTTGACAATTATACAAGAGTGAGAAACACTTTTAAACTTCAAATTGCCATATTTCGAAAGTGACTGGATATGCATTGGATATTTTTTGTTTAACTACGTCCAACCCATCAATCACAATTTTCTATGCATTGGCGGTTTTACTAAGTTGACATTGATGTGACAAAGGAAAATCACAATGAAACAATAATTTAGTTACGGAATAGTCAAGCAATCAGCCTGTGACAACCCTGGCCGCCCTCCACCCCCTCGCCAGTTTTAATACCCATTATTACACGACACGCCTTGGTGCCAGCTCGCCGTCTAATTGCGAGCTTCACAGGACTCCGTCGTCACTTCTTTTATTGAAAATTTGGCAATCACGCCACAACCTTCCTGTTTTTGGAAAGTTTGAAAACTTGATAAATGCTTATGCTCTTGGGTGAATTTGGGTAAGGAGGGTTCGATTCCTGGTAAGACCAATTTAGGAAATGATCGTTTCTAAATTAGTTTAGTGTGGGTGTTTTGGGTAGAACCCCAGTAGAAATTCCGTTGCTCTGATTATTCATAGTGTCTTAAAGAAAACAAAATTAGAGCGAATAGTTGTTGCTGTTGTTGTTCTGTCAACTATTCCGTAAAGTTGGAGGTTATTGTTCGGATTCTTTTCAGGTATTGGTTAAGGATCGACATCCAAACAATAAAAATTGTAATCCTCTTTAATGTATTTCGTTTTTTATAATACACTCTTAACACAATGTATTAAGAATGTCTTTTGCATTGCAAGCATTGGTTTCAGACGTAGCTAGGTACTTAAGTTTGGTGCAAGTGGACATGACTTTTCATGAAACCAAAAATATCTAAATACATTGCTATTTAAACTAGCCAAGTCCTTTTTTTACAGATTTAGTACAACCCAATGAGCCATGAAAAGACTTTCAGAAGCATTTTCATGTATATTTTCGCTTAAATAGATAACGTTTCGTGTCAGGAGTTTAACCATACAATAATTAACTATTTGTCCGATTCGATTGATAATTGTATCCAATGAAGATTATGTTGTCTTGGTAGTAAGTAATATTAAGTTGACAAATGTACGCGTGTGGCGACACCAGTTGATTACCATTGCCACTAACTAGTTCGTTATTAAGTGAATCTAACAAACAGTAATTAATATCTTTTGAGTCAAGTGTTATTTATACATATAAGCCGCCCAGCACTAGACTAGACATTAAATAACAAACGTAATAAGAAGTTTAAGCGACAACATAAAACCTGTATAATGCCATTTGCTGACCAGGAGGGCATAAAAACATCAGCGGTGCAGTTTTCCCACAATACGAGAGTTTTTATGGCTGAACGCGAGTGCTGCATGCCGTATGCGGTTGGCTATGCGGGAACGTGCGGACAAAGCTCTTGGCATTGTATGCCGGCCTGGTACTTTTGCACGCTCGAATAAATAGTTTGTGTAAGGATTTTTGAACGAGAAATGAGTTGTAAAAAAGGCCATTTTCCATTGTGATTGATTGATTGGGGTGTCACCACAGATTGCTGGTTAAAAGAATTGGTACAGGCCGCAAAAATTGAGTTTTATTTATAACGGAAATGATCAATGGATTCTCTCTCAAATATATTTCCGAGGGGTTTCTTCAGACTTTAATAAATGTAAGTTACAACGAGTATAGACTTACAAAACGTAAAAATATATGAAAAGTCTACACCAGTATGGTTACATCTAAAGAAGAGGCCACAAAGATACTTCAAGTACAGGTAGATTGAGAATATCATTTTGATGTAGAAGAGTGTTCGGAATTCGGAAAGGTTTGTGAACATTCACACAACATGATTTTCAACGGAATATCTCCCCTTCATTTTTAAAGAAAGTTATTTCCATAATTCTTTATCACGTCTCTCTATATTTTCCACTTCTGAAAGGGTAAAAGGATAAGTTGGTAGGTGTGAAGGCCTTTTTTGGGAGGACGATTTTTATTAGTCAAGTGTCCCCTCGGATTAGAGGTGCCAACGCGGATGCGAGACGAATTGAAGGTGTGTGTGATCTTTTGTCACCTGAAAATCGAAGGGTTATTGTTGCATAAGTATGTGTGACTCAGAATAGGTTCGCCTGAGAAAGACGATCGAACGAAATACGATCTTACATAGCTTACAAAAGAGAAGATTCTTCATTAATCGTCTAAATTGCTAACCGAACATACTATGTAAAAATTAGTTTGATATGAATTACGACATATTAATCATGAATCAGGAGTCGGACGATATGTAACTAGGGGATATTTGGGAATGAAGACATTCAAAGACGCATTGCTTTTTTTCGTAGATGAACTTACAGGCGCATGGGATTTGTCAACATATGTCTCAGGGTGACGGGTGCGGTGGCTGTGCTTCTCAGATATTTGCGATTTAAAGCTCTGAGTGGCTCTGCAACGGCTATGGACAGGCGTGTCGCTTATCTCCACGCGCAAGTTCATATCATAAAAAAAAAATTGGTTCCTGGTTATGATTAAAATCACTCACTATTCTAAAAGCGGGCTTAGACAAGTCTTGTCGAGTTATTCACGAGATAATCAGCTAAAGAAATCTGATCCAGAAATCCTGATGTCAATCCGCATTTATCAGTCAGTTAGCCGGCTAGCCATCACAACAGCAGGTCTCAAAAGGTCACAGCATTGACCTTTTAATGAATCCTGAAGAGTTACAGCTGCATCCTTTTGTGTTGCAGCTTTATTGTGATTGCTAATCCACTCGTAGACCGTGATGATTTTATGATATTAACTAACGGGACGAACAAGTCGTGGACCTCGTGGTAAATGACACGCCTATACATAACTGTTACAGTGCCACTCAAAGCTTTTAATCGCAAAGATCTGAGAGGCAGTGCCCGTCACCTTGAGATATAAAGTTAACAAGTCCCATCCCGGAACGCAGTAATGTTCACTTGAAATAGGTAGGTAGTACTTCCCTGAACGAACTTTTTCACAAGAACCTGTACTAAAATACAAGTCATTACCAATGGTTGAAAAAAGGTGTTCTACATACATAGATACATGTATAGCTACAAGGAACGTTTTAACAACTCTATCTCGCTCCTTGTTGCTATATCTATACATGTCGCACTTGACAACTAACATGGTATTATCTCAAAATTGGGTTGTATTAATAATTTATCTCCAAAATTTCGCTATATTTGTATGTCATTCGTATACAGGACAATACTGTCGCTTTGAAAATAGGTAATATTAATATAACTTAAAGCATATAAAGAACACCATTTTGTTATTACGAAAACTAATGTATCACTCACAGCAATTATTCTAAAATACGCTATTATCCCATTGAATCAAGTGTTACCATATCTATGATTACCACAGACCACATATTCCGTGAGCGTTACCGTGTCAGTGACAAATTGAAATTATAGCACGAAAAATATGAACTATTTCGGTTTGTGTCACTATTTTCGAAAAGCAGTGAATTACTTTATTGAAAGTACTGTCATGTTGCTTCTTAGTAAATTATCCGTTCGTAAAAGTGTCGAGTTCAAAACGTCATAAGATGATACATTGACTACAGTACCGGCACGCTATGATGACCGTTTTGACAGCTAACAATCATAAGGGCAAATGTCAATTCATTATCGAAAAAATGCGTGTCCTATCTATTCAGAGTTCTGGATTGAAATTTTTGACGTTGGCTGGTTGCTACTTGGAGACGGTCCCGGAGCTCTGTGATCGAAATTCAGCAACTTGTTTTTGGGTGTGATCGACTCAACCCTTTGTTGAATATGGCTTTCATGTTTAGCTATTGTTAGTGTAAGTTGTATAATATAAATAAATAAACACGCCAGTTTGTCCACTAGCTTACTGCACCTTACTCTTTGATTTAATTTTTAAAGATGAAATTATTTGTTTTTATTAATTTTTTTTTTAATTTATTTCATTAAAATAAGGTATACTACAACAAAATACAATTTTTCACCAAACTGCCTAAGAAAGAAAAAGCCCGACTCGATATCATAAAAACATGACATTTGGGAAATATCGTTGTACAAAATCGCGTGAAAATCGATTCAACCACATTTACAGAATTTCCAATCGCAGTTCGTTCATAAATACGCATCCCGGACTCTCGGGCAAACACCGGAATGGTACCGACGGGGAAAACGTGGGCAAACATGGGCGGGTAAACAGACCGCGGGCGACACCATTGATCAGTCGCCGTCAATAAATAGACGTGTTTAGATACACTTCATAAATTGCGGCAGAATTGTTAGTTCTAACGCCAAGTTTCAACGCTTCTGTATCGAATGGGAAGCTAGGTATGTTTAAATATTTGGATATCGATATTTCGAATCGATATTCTGTATTTACAGATAGTTGAAAAGACCACAGCAAAATATGCAAATTTATACCTTTAGCGATTGGCCACAGCCGTAAATGTTAATAAAAATGTCTGTAATGTACTTAGTTTATGTAGCATTCAATTAAGTTATCTTGCGTATGTTGTTCCGTGACCTTACTTAGGGTCCTGACTGAAAATCAGTTCTAGGAAAGCATTGCGTTTTCCAGCAAATACTGAGTTTGTGACCCTTTTGTTACCGCGGCTAACACAAAAAAATTTTTTTATATCTAGTGTTGTTTTTATTCTTTGTGTAAATAGTTCGTGTTTTAATTTAGTCTAATTTTTTTATATAATAATTATTCAATTTTGTATTCTTTGTGTTTTTGTTTCGTAATTATTTATTTATGTTTTACGTTCAATGTTTTATTTATGTTTTTGTTTTCTACTGTTTTGTTTCGTTTTCTTTTTTTTCTTTTGTGGTGTCATTGTGTTAAACAAATAAATGTATTTTCACCTTACTAGCTCCGAAAGGCTTTCTTTCTCATTAGAAATCTCCGCTCAAAAGCGTTTTTTTTTGACGGACTGTTGTGGTGTACCAAACTTTTTCTTTCGATTGCAAAAAACAAAATGACATGTTCAACTACGCGATCCGTCGTACATTATTTATGTAATATAAATCCGTTGGGATTTTTTATTTTATTTTTGACTCACGAGTGAAGCGAGCGGTCTTAGGGTCGTATTCCAGAATTCTACTCAATACTCAAGTCAGGACTTAAGTATTGGAGTGAGCACTGAAAATCATACACAGGTCCTTGCCATTAGAGTCGTATTTCCAGTGCTTGTGTTTTCAATGCAATCCTGACTTGAGCATTGAGTAGAGTTCTAGGATACGACCCTTAGGATCCTTCGCTTGCTGAGTATCGACATAAGCGCTCGCGTCAATCAACAACTTTGCAGCCTTGCATAGCAAATAGCTATTCCTGTGATTCTTTCTTTTCTAGTTTTTAGTTACGAATCTCATTTAATCTGTTCATGCACAGTAATGGCGTTTACCGTAAAATTAAATATCGCAATATGATAGTACGGGGCGGGGTACATCGTTTCGCTATATGGACCTTTAAAAACCAACTACGGGCTTTGAATAAATTGCGATTTATTCAATATTCGGTATTCTTTATTTGCATTCCACAATGGTGCACAAGGTGTAACATAGTAAAAGACATCATGGATCCATTTCGGCACAACAAAGTAGAAGAGAGTCAGAGTAAGTTGTTGTCAACTATTCCTTTGGTTTAATATGATAATAACATTTGTTTAATATTTTTCTTATCCTATCGATGGCATACATTATAATGGCAAATCCAATCGGTGTAAGGTACTTGCTTATTGTTGTCCAGTGTGCGTCAGACGTACAGGAAATTAATGGTACTTTGTGCAGGGTGGCCCTTTTCATGCACACCATTTGTTAAATAATAAATCTTTTAAGTGTTTTTATTGAAAGTCAGGATGTTTCAACATCATGACATTTAATAATTTTTTGTGGAATTACTCCACTAGTTTGTTATAATTATTAATATAAACATCGAACACTTACAAGAAATTCCTTCGATCCGTCTGGATTCGGCTAAAAAGTCGTTAATAACCAGATACAAGAAGATCGACAACAACCAAATTGAAGAATTCGTGAGGTCCGCTGGTTCGTCCCGTGTGACTTAGTTGGCATAGCGTCTGGCATGATTTGCCAGAAGGCGTCGCGTCGGTTCGAATCCGGTCGGATCGAAGGAATTTTTTCTAAGTGTTGGATCATTGTAATAATAATTATAATAAATCTTTTAATTAAAAAAAAATATTTCGTTTTCTAATAGACCAGGCAATTTGTAATACATTTTTGTGGACATGACGTATGAGCTAGACGAACGTAGAGTTAATCTAGATGTAGGTAGAAGTAATTTATTTTTGTCTCGTAATAGTTTGATGGGATATTTTGACGGCATTTAAAGAAATCTTGATTATGACGAATTTTTTTAAAAACCTCAAAAATGTTTAAGTTCTTTTTATGTAGTTGCCGTTTACTACTTTACCACTTTACCACAGAGAAATATCAACAAAGTGCAGACAAAATTCGTAGAACATTTTATATTGAATCATCGCACAAAGAAAAGTGGTAACATTTTTCGTGTGTGGACGGATTAGTCTAAAGCATTTTATTTCGATGCATGAAGTTTTCATATAAAACTTTAGACATTTTTAATAGGCCGAAAATGTCACCCAGTTGTCTACAATAAGAATAGTCAAAGTATATATGACTACATATCTTGGTAGGTTCTGAGAAAAATCTTGAAAATTTTCGCCGCAGCCAAAGGGTTAACCCTCGAGTGTTTGCAGACGGGACACTTCCTTTAACCCGTCCGCGGTCGATTGCGGATTCTTTGTTTGGGCCTTTGAGACCACACTCGCTTCGTTCGCTTGCTGGCGTTGGATTATTTGTTCTGAGAACGACCTTTTCAGGTTTTTGTGAAGGGTTTTTTGCCTTGTACAAACAAGCTTGGTGTCCGTTTAACGCATAGCTGTTCGAAATGCACGCGAAAATTTGATATTGAGCATAATGCCTAAAATCGAATGAACAACATGTTATGTCGTGAATAAGTATACGGTGTGCAAAATCAGTTTCACGCCCAAAGATCGGGATTTTCTTCAAGGGCAGATTTTAGGCAATAGGTCACCGTGTTTTCGGTGCAGTTTTCATCATAATGTTTTTCTTCGTCAATCGAGCATGTTAAAATTGACTATCTCAGAGACGCAGCCCCTCCTTTGGGACTTGATCCCAGGATGTAGGATAACATAGAAGATAATCGGTTTATGAATTTGTGGTATCATATATTCCTATCCTGGATAGCAACGTTCTATCATCACGACATATATATGCGGTGATAATGATAATAAATAGCAAGTAAAGAAATATAAACAGCTGCAATGTTGCTATAGCAGGTAAATATTATTTTGTTCCATTAAAATCGAACTAGGTATCCATTACGGAGTGACAACGTCAAAGGCAAACTACAGCGCCAAAGTTATAACAGTCCTTAATTGGTACTAGTGAAAAAGCGAGTTTCTCACGATGTGGACTCGTCAAAAGCATTGAAAAGCATCTTAATGACAAAGGCAATATCTAGCTGTTGTACGCTCTAGCTACAATTCAATATAGGTGTGGAAACGAAATATCCCAAAACGTATAGCTCTCAGAGAGGTTATACCGCGACCCGGTGGTAAAGTGAGCAGCCCATAGTGCGAGGGCGAGGTCGCGGGGTGGCGGGAGGGGGACACGCGGCCTGGCTAACGACGACGGATTAATCGCGCGAGACGAGAGCAGGGATGGGGTAAAAATGGGAAATATCGATAAATCGAAATTGTTTTTTTATGGAAAATGGTTCAGTTATGAGAAGCACTGGGAACAATTTACCTATAGCAGAGTGGAGTAAACGAAGGCCTTTAACAAGGTAATGTAGAGTCTGAGGAAGCAAAAGCTATTTCAATACTACTAAGGGCGGACTCTGAGTTTACGTTTTCAATTATATATTTTAGTTCAAGTGAAAGAGAATTTAAATTTAAATGTTTATCGAATTTTATTAGTTGTACGTTTTTCAACATGGGAATTTTGACAAATTTAAGTATTTCGTTTTTCACGTTTATTTACAGTTATGTACAGGTTTGTGCTAAGAATTGAGAATTTTACGTTAAGATAGCCTCATACTTCGAGATACATCAAGGAAAAAAATTGATAAAAGCCAAAGTACAAAGTTTGCAAGGCGAGTAAAAAAATAAAATAATTATAATTGCTTTGGTTCATATCCTTTTAAATTATTTAACGTAAAAATGTTTTAACGAATAATATTTCTTCGACTAAACACATAGCAGAAGCTTGAAAAAGTAACCCAACTACATCGATTTTTCTTCCCCGGAGTATTGATATGTCAATTTAAATTCCTATTTAATCGATAATTATAATAATTTTACATCGACAGCACCCCATCTCTAACAGTCGGTCTGTGGCAGGCTTGGCGGCGCGCCTCGATGAGTGATTTCACCGACGCCCGCACCAAGCCCCGGCACCCGCCGCCTTTGCGATGCCGACAGCTCCGCGTTATACGACTTATAGCTGTGTAGAGGTGCTATATTACGTACCAAACTAGCTTTCTTGTATAACAAAAAGGTGCGATCATATTTCAGCTGGCGATGGCGCTTGTATTTGTAATAACAAACAACTCTAGCAAAATAATATATTGTGAAAATACAAACATCGCAAAAGAAAGTTTGTCTAAGATGCCATGTTCATTATACAGAATAGAGCATTGTATATAGAACAACTTAGGAATCGCGGAATTAATAATAATAAACTGCCAGACTATTTCACTAATTACTTCGTCTCAAACTGGGCTATAAATACTAGAGCAACTGAATACACACCGAGGCACTAGACCAGAATCAATTTAGAAAATTGCATTTTCCGAATTGGTTCTACTGGGAATTTAACCCGGTACCTCCTCATCCAGGGCCTACAGTGCAAACCGTATTACAAACCGTAAAAAAAATTTCGTTTAACTTCTAAAAGTGAGATATCTTCACTTGGCTTTCCACTGAAATTGAAATCTCACAGCTTTTCAACTTCAGAGAATTTGCCATTTATTTCAAAGGGCAACAGGTGTCCCTCCCCGCGCCCACCTCACCCCCTCTCGTCCTAGCGCAATGTACATGTATGTAAAGACTCCACGGTGTAATACTGTAAACCATTCTACGTGCGCATAGTTTTGAATAATTCGCATCTAGTCACTAAACTGGATCAATTAGTTTTTGTTAACCAACATATCGGAAAAAATGCTCAAAACTGGATGTGTTTTTTAATGTAAAATACTACTTTGTCAAACCAATGCACTGTAACATCAAAAACAGCATTTTGAGAAGAAATATCAAAATCATTTCTCGTTTTTTTTTGCAACTTTTGTGGTAAATTACATAAAAGATACATTATGGCTTTGCACATTAGATATCATACTATATTCAACCATTACAAATTTTACTAATATAAACAAATTTTTTTTCCCTTGACATCAGCCGAAAGATTCTTGTTGTAAGGAAATTATAAAACACTGTTCAGGAACTTGTAGTGTTTAGGTTTGTTAATAGTATAAACGCACGCAAGCGCACCTTAGCTACAATGTGACCAAAAATATCTATTGGCATGAACAGCTCCAAATTTAGTTTTAGAGAGAGCAGAGCTCTTTGAGAAAGAGTTCGACCAGGGAAGCACTGCCACTATATCTATTTCTGCGGCTAAACTGTAACGCTTACATTATTGTGATCCCGTTTTGAGGGGTGCTAGTTAACAGGGCTGGGTGACAGGTGCACTGCAACTGTAATAAGTAGACGTGTCGCTTGTCACCAGACGCTCGACTTGTTCATTGTTAATCAAGAGATTACAATATAGCGATAACGACTCATGCGTATTTTGAACTAAGTGTATTTATTTGGATACATACAAGACTTGAAAAGAATGGAAGTGCTGAGTCAATTAAAGGTGGCCATAACATGCAACAGGAGAATACAACTAGTTATTTGTATATATGTATATTTTAGTTACTTATACATTCAATTATATTACATATCTAACAATATATAACATAGGATTATGTGCATAAAGAATACTAATACTTAAAGATTGGAATTCCTTGTGATTGACTTGACAGTAGAGCTCATTGTGAAAGAGTTCATCCAGGGAAATACCGCCTTACATATTTCTGCCGCTAAACTGCTGGAGAAACTACAGGCACACGGGGCTTGTTAACTTTATGTCTCAGGATGATAGACGCTGTTTCAGTGCCCGTAAGGTCTTTGCAATTTAAAGCTCTGGAAGTCACTACACGCTTGGCGAGTCTACTTTCGCGTATGGTCTGAGTACTTATGGCCGTATGTTTACATCTTATTTAGAACTAATTAAGCAACTACAAATAAGGTACTTGAAATTGTTGGTCGATAAAAATGTAAAAGAAAAATATGACAAAAACTATGTTAAATTATTTTCGATTTGTAATCTATTGCCAGTACAAGAAAAATTCAAACTATTATTAACTTTGGAGGAATACGGAAGGGATGAGTTTAAGAATTGTGCTGAACGTTCTTATATCCCAAGATCTATTAAGAATAAAGAATATATTGTACCTGGAACCGTAAATTACTTTGGTCAAAGAACTCGAAATTATTTAATACCTGTCATATATAATGATCTGAATGTTGACGAAGATAATTTTACTAAATTAACGTTTAAAAAGAAAGCGAGAAAGACATTGTTATCACAAATCTCAGATGACCAAGCTTTGTACTATTGATTCTGATATACCTATGTGAGTGTATTTTATGACGTACGATAGGTAAGGTATGTACGTGTGTGTGTGTGTGTGTATATACATGTATATATATATTATGATAAGAGTGTGTGTCCGCCAATAAACTGCTCTGGCGGGTTTTGAATTTGTAGCTACCAAGCACACTACTTTTTCTCCCATCGCTTGGCATTATTTCATAAAAAATCCATTTCTTTGTGGTACGCATAAGTTTTTCTTCATTAAATTCTCCTCGTTATTGAGGTGGAATAATGCGTCCCAAATTACCCTTATTTGGGACTATACTTTTAAGCATTCTCTCCTTAGAGGAGATACGTGTTCAGTAATTTCACTTTTTTCAATTTCATACAGACTAATGTAAAAAAAACCTCATATTGTACTCTCGGTTCAGCAGTCAAGATTCCGAATATTTTATTTAAACTTATACCTCTCTCTATCTTTATTTCCGTTGCCGTTTCTTCCTTTTTATAATCCGTGCGGAATCACGCAATTACGGCGGTAAATTACCCGCGGACAGCAATTACCGTCCGGACGGTAATTAGCTGGATAACCGGACCGTTCGGGCATGGCCCGGGCGCTGCCTACACCGTCGCTCTAATTATGGGATCTGGGTTGATGCGGATTGTAGTTGGGGATAGATTTATTAAATATATGCCATCCAAACTCTACAAATTTTGAATAATATATTCTTGAACGTATTTTGATGTTTGTCTACGCTGTGCTAGCAATTCCGGTTAGCAAGTTTATTTTAAAGTTGTGCCGTATGTGCTGTGCTTTCTTCTGTTTTAGGTACCTTCTTGTCGTTTTTGTTCAGGTTGTGTGTGTGTTTGTCAATTGTTTAGTGTATTCTTAACCATTGCGAGTTACGGCACAATATCAGGGTCTGTTTTTTTTGAATTGCTTGTCAACAGAGATGTGCCAGCGGCCGACGTTTAACCCGGCAATTTGTTAGCGCCAGGTTTAAATCGGGTTAAAATCTATTAATGCCCGAAATTGAGGGCAAAAGCTATTTATAACTAAATATTTGACGTAAATCGAGTTTTGTTCAAATTTAATGATATTATTACAAAATGTTTACTGCTTTCTGATCTAGACGCGTCAATTTGCGTTCCTACTGAATCGATTTGCTTAAAAATCTTATTAAAATAAATCGATACAAAAAATCGTTAAATGGGGTTTTAATGTGCATCCTAAGTAGTGACAATCCCCAGGATTGCAATGTGGGTATTGTGTGGAATTGTCTGTTTTTCGTTTAAAAAAGATTTTTTACATCGAAATTTGAAACAAGTATGGAATTAAACCAAATTCCGTATTAGCCATTTTTGCCCACAACTTTGGGAAGAAATGGATTAAAACCCGGTGCTTTAGATAATATCCCGGTTGATTGGGCTGTAACCCACTGCCCATCTCTGCTTGTCAAGTAACAGTAGTGGAAGAGTTCATCCAGGGAAGCACCAATTTCTGTCGCCAAGCAGTAATGTGAGCATTACTCTGTTCCAGTTTTGAACGGTAAGGGTGCTGGTGAAATTACAGACGCAGTGGCAGAGCTCCTCAGATCTTTGCGTCTTAAAGCTCTCAGTGGTACTGTAACTACTACGTACAGGCGTGTCGCTTACGACCGCCTTGTTGCACGACATATTGTATCATAAAAATGGGGTATTATAAAAGATTACCTTAATCTTCATAATTGAAATTTAAATTTAAGTCTATGATGGTTGTTATAATAGAGGTCCAAATTTCTTCGATATCATTCTTGTTTACTCGTAAGACAAATATTATCACGAATGAATAAAATTTAAAAGAGTTGCTCTTTTAAATGTCAGGACAATTTACCTTAATTAGTAGTGCGGCGGAATTTATTGAATGTAACAAAAAGGTAGAAATAATACGTGATGATGAAAGTATTCGTGATCCTGCAGTACAAAAGTAATCAGAAACAAAAGCAAATCGACTTTCCGCCGCCGTCGGCACTGCTTTTAGCTACATCCTGTGTTTTTTTAATGAAAACGCTACAATGCCAAGCGACTATGATACGCGTTTGTTTAAAAAGCGTCCATTCGCTTTAGCCTTAAATAGCCTCCAAATTGTAGTTGTTGGGAGACACAGATGTAAACTGATGTCGTATCAATCAATGCAATGTCCCAATTTTTACGACCCCCTTTCAGTCAAGTACATCAGATACTTAGTCAAGAATTCAAATCGACACAGAATGGTGAAACGAAGTCGGAGTTGGGATAGAAATTATCCGATACTTATAATTTGTCCACTCTAATTCTTAGTTTTATCTTTAATTTTTGACCTCTTATGAAAATACATACAAAAAGACATTTATAATGTATTGTTTTACTATTTGATAATCTCAGTACAGAGTTATAAATAACAAATATAAGTTTTATTGAAATCGGTTACCGGAAAGTGCGCAAAACGGATTCATCCTCTGGTTTAACACCTTACAGGTGGAATATTTTCTTCAAATTTAAATAGGACCACTACCGAGGTACCCTCTTTCCAACAGAGAGTCATCAATCAATCGGTCCACAAACAAAAAACAAGAGTTATCGCGTAACATACATACAAAAAAAAACAGTCGAATTTCCTCCTTTTTTCAAGTCGGTTAAAATCTAAAAATAGCGCCTGAATTTTATTATAAGGAGCAATTATTTTAATGGTTGGTTTTGCTATTCTCCAATTCAAGGCGTCTTTCTCTCAATATACTTTGAGTAGTGAGAACCGATTTTTATTATCTCCAGTGTCAAGTTCCGTATAGTGGCGAACTAGGGGATGAATCCGGGTTTGCGCACTTTCCGGTAACCGATTTCAATAAAACTTGGCAAATAGATGTCATTGTATTTCCACGTACTTATGAGGTCGGTTTTTCTAGTACTCTATACTGAGATTATCGTTTTGCAATATTTAACACATGTGTTTCTTTCATTTAGTTCGTAGTATTTTATAAATTTCAAATATTAAAAGTACTTTTGACGTATGATCACATGGGGTACGAAATATCGAATTTATCGTTACCGATTGACATACACGCGTATAGATTAATAATTCAGAACATGTTCCATTGTTACGTGTGTTCTCGAAGTAGAGTGTGTTGAATAGTCGTTAGTTAAGTATGTACTCAAATAGGAGCTTCACAGTTTAGTATATTTGATATATCGCACTTTTAATACAATAGTGTATCAACTCAAAAAGTGTATTTTTCAGAATAGATGAAAAACTAATGACATACCTCCTGTTAAAGGTTATTAAAATTCATGTACAGTTTGTTAGAGACATCTAAACAATTTTCTACTTAGGAAATGAAACTATTTTTCCGGGTTTAAATCGCGTATATATTATTTGTTCTCAAACAAACCGACGTGGCCATGGCCACCGTTGACTCAATATCCTATGTGTAACAATCGCGAAAACCTAAGAACTCGATAATTTTCTACTTGCCAAACATATTTAAAAATATAAGGGACAAACAATAATTTTAGAGTGAGGAATATTTTGTACAAAATTAGCTCACCAAAGTCTCATTTTGAGTTTACTTAACTGATATATTTTAGTTGTTATTCACTATAATCTAACGACGGTTTTATTGATGTGTAGTCAATCTTATTTTACATTCAGCAATAGTATAATCTTGAATTTCACATATTTTGAGTTAGACACTGTTGTAATAGCAGTGCGATGTATCTCGTTCATTATATAAACGCTGGTTTGCAACAAATATACGCGATTTAAATCCGAATATATATTCGGATTTAAATCGCATAATATAAGAAATAAAGAATAGAATAATAATGCAGGCGTTAGGTAGGTAGCAGTGTCCTTTTAATGGTAAAGAAGACCTAGAATCTCTAGGGTCTTAGTGAACTGACATATTTTCGGTGAACACGCACAGTGTGATATTAGCGAGAGCTCGGAATTGCATACGTAGTGATATTTGTGTGTTTAGAACTGGCTTAGAACAATAATTTGTGATTGCATTTGTGATTTTTTACTTGTAGTTTTTATGTGAACGGCACACCACTACATATGCAATTTTAAGCCCTTCCTAATATCAGACCACGTCGAGATGGGAGCTTAAGATGTATATTCAACTCTTTCTCTCTTGTAATAAGAACGATAATGTAATGTCCATAGCGACCAGCTTGATGTGCTCTTGGCTGTACCACTATCTTCCACATTTGGGTTGCTTTTGGTTCGTTTGTTTAAAGTTAATGCAATTTTGTCTAATCGTCGTTCGGGGTTCGAACTGTTGACGCTACATGAGAAGGCTTTGGGTTCGATTCCGGTGGGACCAATTCAGAAAGGGTATTTTTTCAAATCATTTCGTCTTTGGGGTTCCAAGAAAACAGAGAGAATTCCCCACTTTGAGGTCAGATATTTGATGTGATATATATTATTATTCTACCGTACTGCAGTAAGATGCCGGCAGTTCTTGAGCCCAGTGGCTTCTGTCGCAGTGACCGCAACAGGCTCAAATACGCCAACCTTGTTCAGTGCTACAGCTTTGTGCCTTCAGGAGAAACTTTTAGCGAACGAGCTGTCGGATCTCCTCGTAGAAGCCTCCGGTGACCACAAGCCTGGCCGTTATTTCCGCCAAAGAATAAGTTTGGCAATTCAAAGGAGAAATGTTGCCAGCCTTCTGGGATTTTTTTCTACTTTTTTACTTACTTTTATATGTATATAATAGTTATAGTTTAGATATGTGTAATACAATTAACTGCAACATAAAAAAATAGATATTGGTAAAATACAGTTCCAAATCCATCAAGGCCAATTTTCTCTCATATCTTTTAAATACTGTGTCTTAGAATACACTTTGTAGTATACAATGACATTGTTAAGTAGGTGCCTATAAACAAGAATATAAGCTACCTACGAAGCGAGGGAACTTGAAGCTTTAAGGTTTTAACCCTCGCCGTGTGGGTTTCCAAAGTGGCCCGGGAACTAATGGGCTCGGCAATTACTAAGGCGCGTCGCCATCCGACGACGCCGACGGCCTCCATTCGCTTCTGCCAATTAGCAAGCGCTAGTGATGGGCGTGTTTCGTAATAGTTATTGCAGTTTTCTGACAAAAAGTAACAGAAATCTTTGAAACAATATTCTTTGATCCTCAAAGATATAACTGATATATTGTAAATGTGGATTTAAAGGTTTATAAGTAAACGATATTTTTTTTTATATATAAAGATAAATTATAAACGAACTGCATTCAAGTTAACGCTATCATTATGTAAGCATACTAAAATTATTAAATTAATGTCAAAAATAATAACTGATCCTCTTTTTTCTTATAAGTCAAATTTTGGTTGAGCCATTCAGTAGATTAGGTTGAAATGTATTTGCTTGCGTTTCCGAACAGAGTTTCAAGTTTTTTATTACTCATTTTGTCTTAATTTTGAGGCACAACATGAAACTATCAAAGTTAATTTATGTAAATCAAACATTAGCTCTGAACAGATTAAAACTTACATTGATTTAATTTACTTTATGTGTCGGAGAAAAATTATCAGTCATTAAAAAAGTAACCGTTTCGATTTTTTTGCTTGCTGCTTTTGCAAATTTAAAATGAACATTTAAATACATGCCAAAAACATTTAGTGAAGAAAAGAACTTTCGTTGGTTTCTCACAGGTGGCGCTACGGCAAATTAGCGGTTTAAACCCCTCAATAAGGTGCTAGATTGATATTGGGTGCTAGCATTTTTTATGACTTATTTTTTATAATTTTGAATAGGACCACTCTATATATGTATGTCATGAAGGTCAAACAAAATATCTATCGATAAACGTAGACTTACCAAATTTATTGAAGATTGATCAGAGTTACGAAGAATATTTACAATAACCGATACAAGTAAAATAATAATAAGCGTAGTAAATCCCGTCACTACTCGCCCTCCATTCCCGCTGCCACGACGACGGGCGTTCCAAGAAGCGCGCCGGTTTCGCGCCAAATAAAAATAAATTGTGCGAAATATCGCGCTAGGTGTCTCTAGATACAAATTATGCAGACAACGTTGCTTCTCGCCGCGACTATTACGAGGGTTTTTGGAAAATATCTTAGCAAGGAATTTTCTTTTTTGTTAGGTACTTATGTTATAATTAGTTTCGATACATTCTTCCTAAAACTAAATACAGTTATGGTATTTAAGAGTGTGTTTTACAAGGCACAAAGATTTAAAAAATTTAATTATTGTGTTTAAAGAGAACTTTATCCAAATACTTGATTACTTTTTAGTTTATACTTGTGCCGCCCTCTATTGTTACAACTTATCACTTCATAAAGATGCCACCTAGCGTTGAGTTGAAAAACGAGACGGTGTCGACTGTAACGCCAAAGCGAATTTGATTTAGTAAATCTATGTCATGATAGGTGGCGCCGTGCATGCGATAATGCGCGTACCTTACCGAACAAGTTTTAGCACTTCAATCAACTTCAATAAAACTAAAATATACTCTTTTGTTCCAGAATGCACCCAATCAAGAGCCTGTGTACAGAAAAGTGGCCATAGTTGAAAACTTTTTTGACATTATCTACACTGTTCATGTAGAGCTGGAAGGAAGACCCGGAAAACATGCTGGACAGAAAAGAACATACAGAACTGTAAGTTACATACAAGTCACGTGTAGAATGTTGGTAATGTTTTGTAAAAATATAATATAATATCAGAAGAGTTATAAAATTTCTTTTTAAATAACAATTAAGTATCAAGTGAAGCGCCACCTATGACCGAGTGGGTAAACTACACAGAAATCAAGCGGTGTTATCTGTCGTTTGGAGTCAACAGAGTCAACTTCTTCTCTTTAGTACCGACAGATGGCGCACTTTGCTTATTGTAAACATACAAACGGGTGCCTATTATTACGAGCTGCTTATAATGTTATTGATGTAAGAAGGGTTGTCATAATGATTATGATAGTTAATGCAATCAGTACCATAAGGATACGCTATTTTGAGACAGATGTTTCCATTGATTTGTGTGTGTAACGTAGAACATATTTTGTTTTCCTGTAGATTAAGAAAACTTGCCACTAATCAAAACTTTTTTGCCAACAGATTACGGAGACCTACGCGTTTCTGCCTAGGGAAGCCGTCACGCGTTTCCTGACCGGATGCGCGGAGTGCGCGCGGCGCCCGCGCAGTGCCTCTCCCCCACCTCTTCCCACTCCCTCTCCTTCCCCTACCAGACACCCTACCTACCTCCCATTCCTACCACATTGTACCACCACAGACTACTCTCGAAACTGGGAAAGCGAAATCGACGCCGCGCACTCAAATTACGTTTACGAACCAAAATACACCGAATTACAACCTTTGAAAAAGGTTCAAAGTCCCAAAACCGCTGAAACCGAAGACCCGGAACCTACATACATAGAACTGACTTCGAAAAAAGTCAACGGATTTGATTCAACGCCACTTTTCAATAGAAGTTCACCTGTCGAACCTGCATTTAGAGAAGAACAACCTGTCCAAACGGACCCTGAGATAGACAAGGACGAAAACAGCTTGATAGACGTTGAAGACGTCAGGAATGATAGTCCACTACCTTTGGCATCCAAAAACGACGTAGAACCAGGCGAAATTATTAGTAGAGTTGCTACTGAAAGTACTAAGCTGGTAGAAAATGAAGGAGTTAAGGAAAACTCTAAAATAGTGGAAGTGACTGAGACAAAGACTGAAGTGAAAGAGAAGAAATATAACCCTTTAGATGTTGCAAATTTGACATCTAAAGACCCACCAAAATCTCGTTCTCCGCCTAGAAAGAAATTACTGGCTACTAGCAACGACTGTGTGAGTACATTTGGAAGGTATCCAAGACCTTGGAGACCAGACGGTGGGCTTTATTACGGTGGTGAAGAGGTTGATTATAGCGTGCCGATAACGACTGCATATTTGAAGCATATGAGGAGTATGGCGTACCAGGAGCGCGTCGTTTTGGACAGTAAGGTAAGTAAAGTATCACTTTGGCAGATAATGTTTATGTAAGTTAGCGGTTGCGTTTTGTGGCATCGTTATAAAACCAATATTTGTATTTATATTTACTATAAGTTCTATCATCAGGCACTCTAAATAACAGTGGTGCAAGAAAATAAAAAAAATAAGCGCACCGGTGGTTCGGGAGTTGACAATGCGATTAGCGACTTCAGAAATGGCGGGTTTTAATAGTTACATTTTTTACACGAATTAATTTTTAGTTTATGTATAATTACGTTGTGCGTTCTTGTTAATTTGTTTCCATTAAGCTGATGGCTCTGAAGTCAATGCTTTATAAATAAATGAATAATCAGGAGCTGAAAAAAAAGCGAGAGAGATGAGTGTCATTTGGACGTAATTTTTGAATGTGGAAAAAAACGAAAATTTACTGTATACGTATTGTATGGTTTATATTATTAAACTATTAATAACATCCGGAAGGTGAGGTTTATATGCAGAAGGTACTTCTAATCGTTTTCAGAGACAGTTGTCACACTGACGACCATTGTACGACCGCGTATAAAAATATAAATTTTTGTAAACAAAAAACTTATTTTTCTTGTGGCCGCTAGTTTTCTCTCTGCCCAATACGTGTTGCACAGTTTGCCATATTCTGACATTATAAACTTATGGCGGTTACATGATATTTAAAAGGAGTTAAATGCTACGGATTCTTTCTACATGTTTTCCATTTTTTACACAAGTATATTCTTATTTGACAGATTGTTACCATTTATAATAATGTTTTTATTTGACAACATTGGATCCCAGCGGTTAGCGTTATGGACGATTGATGGGAAGATTAAAGGGATCAACCAATAGAAACCTAGTTTTTTTAAACCGTTTCTGATTGCTTTCAGTATATCCCCGGTGTTAATTTCTTTGCTCTTGTACACACAGTAGAGGTGTTTGTTTGACCCGGTGTTGTTATCTGGTACGTTATTATAATAGATAATAATAATAAAATCTATAATTATATTTTATCTCAAAATTGCGTTATATTAATAAATTATCTTCAAAATTTCGCTATATTTATGTGTCATTCATATACGATTTAATTTCAAAGTGACAGGACAGCACTGTCGCTTTAAAACTGAATAGGTAATATTAATATAACATAAAACCATTTAGATTTTTTGACCATAATACTATGTAAGTTGTCATGTGCGATATGTTATTCCTATTTATGTTAATAGAGTATGTGTTTTGGGCTTTGTGAACTACCAGATTGGGATCTTTGTCTGCTGGCAGGTTGTTGAGAGTATTTATAAAAAATCTGAAGATAATTATGAAATTAATTGGATAAACAAAACGTTAATACCGAAGCTATGTCGCGCCATGTATGATATAAGTATGAGGCGTGAAAATTGTCGTTAGTAAAGTCGAAACCAAACAAAAAGCACTTCCCTTAATAAAATCTTGCCGACACTTAAACAGAACTTATTGGCACACAAAGTGTTAGTAAATTTAATTTGCTGGTTAACTTATTCTACACACCAAATTTAGCACAAAATGTAGTATTTCATAATACGTGGAAAATTTTAGGCAAGCTGGTGAAAATCCAGTTATATGGACACCTCGCCACTGATAGGTATACGATTTGCCGCTTCGAAACGTATGCAAACACTTCAAATGTCAATTTAAAAAAAGTCATCATGAACACGAAATCAGTGTTTCCAATTTTCATTTTCAAATATTCCAAGAGTTAACGAAACGGTCGGACGCGACGACTTATTTACATGATTTTTTTAGTATTATAATATTAAGTCAAAATTAAAGTCACCAAACTAAGAATCAGCATGGATAATTATCCATTATTATTATTATTATTACGATCAATTATTATGATAATTATCAAAGACAATTTATCTTGATAACGCTGAATCCTGTAATAATTGTATTGTATACAATTAATGTGCAAATTATTAACATAGACATAAACCTGTTAATATTTTTTCCTTTTGCCTGCGCACGCTGTTGGTCGTGTAAAAAATGATTACATACAGTTTATTTTCAGTCCAGAAGAGTTTTAAAACAGTTAACCCTTGCGGCATAACTTTTAGAACTGGCAGGCGAGTCGGGACTCTGCGGCCCACAGGCTCGCTTTGAACCTTTGAACGTTATGATTTCTCTCTTGATCAAATATGAAACTTTCGGATTTGGCTTATTGTGGTCGGAGATTATCTAAAATATTAAATGTATTTATGAGCGGGGTCAATGTAAGGTTTACAATAACCAAGGCGCCATTAAACAAAAGCGCTTTTTAATTGCATCAACGCAAGTATTCGATATTATTATTATTAAGGTGGCTTCATTCGGGGCCTATGTCTGTGGGGGCCCCCCCATCACTGCGACCATTGACGATCTATTGTGATCACCACTAATTACAGTTCGGAGCCAAGATCAACAGCATTAGAGAACTGAAAGACTCTCCTGACTCTAACAGTTTTTATGTTCTCTGGTTGTGGCCTGTGCCTACCCAGTATGGAACTTCGTACGCCTATTAGGGGGCAGCACCGGGGAAGGAGATGCACAGGAGTTTCATTCGCCTCGTGGCAGAATCTACATTCTCTATTTTCTCTCTGCCCAATATTTCGACTCATCCGTAGAACAAAGATCTATAGACTACTACAAGACTACTTGTTCTTAGGACATAGTACATTCTTCTTCGCTGTGGATGTCAAATCGACCGTTGCTTGATTTTGTATTTCCGAAATGAAATAAGATATATAAATTCTCAAAACACCTTTACGTAAGCCTTAGTTTGAATAACGTACTTATTCTCTTTTCGCTATATAATCACATTGGACTCTGTTCTTCGGTTGAGTCGATTTGTGTATGTGCTTGTTCAAGCAACAATGCCCTGTTAAGACTCTAGTCAGCATTCTGATGCCGTGTATCCGATAAAGCACGGTGTATAATAATAATAATATAATTAATTTATTTGTGAAAATACAGGTTATATTACAAGCTGACATGTACATAATCTCAGTACACAGTACTAAAGAAACCGACCTTAAAAATTCGTGGAATTACATATATTTGCCAAGTTTTATTGGAATCGGCTACCGGAAAGTGCGCGTAACCATATTCATTCCCTAGTTTGCCACTCTTAGGGTCATATTCTAGAACTCTACTTAATGCTCAAGTCAGGATTTGAGTATGGTTTAAAGCGCTCGAAATCATACTCAAGTCCCTACCATTAGGGTCGTATTTCCAGTGCTTGTGTTTCCAGTGCAATCCTGACTTGAGCATTGAGTAGAGTTCTAGAATACGAACCTTAGAGTTGGAAGATTTCCTTCAAATTTAAATGGAACTACTACTGAGGTACACTCTTTCCAATAAAAAAAAAATCATCAAAATCGGTTCATAAATTATTTAATTATCGCGTACAAAAAAAAACATACAATCGAATTGAGAACCTCCTTCTTTTTTCAACTCGGTTAAAAATAAATATAGTTTTTGTGTCCGATCAAACTTTAGAGGCATACAAATATTGAAGGTATATTGTACATACCCTCACATGCACTTCGACAGCCTAAACCTAAAAAATAGGTACCTAAGTAGATAAACACTTCAATGTGTGCCTTATATTTTACAGTTTTAAAACCTATAGTCAATCTTTTTACTCGAGTACCTTGTGGATTAGGAATACGAAACGATATACCTATAACGCCCTGCGTGTACAGTACAATAACGCATTTGGAGTGCAGAAGGGGCTACCAAGCAGGTGTAGTCCTTCAAGCATGTTTGTGGAGGCTCTTACGGACAGTTTCCAGGCCCTTATGCGGAAGAAGATTGTCTCGCTGTTGAATCGTGTGACGCAAAGTCTGGAAGATATGATGGTCCGCTACTGAAATGCTAGATACAGCAAAAGGGAGTAGCCCAATTTGTAATATAATTTTAATTTTCTGTACTTTTAATTTTATTTTGTGATTTTCTAATCTTGATTTAAATTTTATAACTGAAATTTGTGACATTGAAAAGATTAAACCTTTTAATTTTGTATTTTTGTTAATTTGAATTCATTGTTCATAATTGTTTAATTCTATTTTAATTACTATTTTAAAAATTATTGAATATTTTCAAAATTATGAAGTGTATTTTCTTAGACTTAAATTTAACTCTATGCCGCTTGCAATACGAACGGGCCAAAGTCCAAAGTGTCAAGCTTGATGTGCTCTTGACTGTACTATGGTCTACGGATTGTTATTATTATTATCTATATTAACTGACTAATATTAATATTAGCACCTAAATTAATACAATATCTCTATCAAGAACTTTTCTGTGAATGACCAGAAGAGCCCCTAGCGGTCACAATAAGAAGTAACAATATTTCGTATACAAGAACATTACGCGGTATAAAGCTACTACTGTCACAGTAAACTGGAATGACACTTCATAATATGGTACCCTTGGTGTAATAAAGCCACTTTTGATCATACGTCAAAAGTGCTTTTAACAAGCCCCGAAAAGTAAATAAAAAATGATATTCAAAATATGAATTCGATATTCTAAGCTACGAAAACTGTTGTGCAAATAAAAATACGAAAATAATCGAACGATATACTGAAAGTTCCGAAAACTCTTTCCGACATAATACTACTTACTCTACCTACTTAATCTTTATTTTACCGAAAATTATTATTAGCCATTTTTATCGTCAATTATAATATAATTTGACCTGAAAATATGTTTGGTAACGTAAACAAATACGCTTCTGCTTTTTCATATATTAACCTAACCTAACTTACTTTTGTGTGTAGAATCTTTAAACCTCTCTACTGAAAACTTGTCATATCACGTTAATAAATACGTTTGAGTTTTAAAACTTTCAATTTCTGTAATATTTTCTTTTATTCCCTATTGATGATATAACACTGCATGTTTTTAACTTTTGCGTGAAAATTGCTCAAAAACTTCTAACCAATCTACTAGGTTCGCATAAATCGGGTAGCACCTGACGTTTAACCCAACGTGAGCCCGAGGGTGCGCGATTGATTCCAGCGAATGTGCCACACAAAGGACTTTAGCGTCACGCCATAATCGGGCGCCGCATCTTTTCTAACTCATTTTTCTCGACCGGGGGTGGGGGTGGCAAAGGGCGGGAGTTTCATCAGCCCAAGGGGGCGTCACGGTATTAGACAAGACACAAAAACGATGCCCGACGGAGAAGTGGGCAAGTACACTTTCTGATGACGGTGTTTTTTTGATACGACGCGTACTTTTCCTGAAGGATAAGTAGGATATAATGCGAGTGGGTTTTTGCGAGGTTTTATTTGGGGAAGGTTGATAGATATTTTAGATGTTCAGTGTTGAAATTATACAAATATACAAAGTGATTTGTAAAATGCTAACAACATCGCAGGCATTGGCGGATTTGCCCTAAGGCCCAGAAGGCCTAGGCCTAGGGTGGCCAGATTTTAAGGGCGGCCAATCGTGACAAAAAATTCACTGACGATAACAAGAAATAACCGAAATTGCTTAGATATTGGAACTCCCTTCCGGCACATGTCTTCCCTCCCTCTTATGATATGGGGTCCTTCAAACGAGGCGTGAAGAGGCTTATTGTAGGCAGGCAGGGTGGAGGTGGCTAGTGCAGTGAGGATTCCATCGCTGCACTAGGTTCCTTCGCGTTTGGATACCACTTTCCACTTAACATCAGGTGGAGTGGAGTCATTTGCCTGTCATGTATAAAAAAAAAAAAAAGAAAAAAAAAAAAGATATTCTAAAGGCCCACGCAGATTATGGCGAGCCGCACTGTACCACGTCGTATAGCAATAATCTACCTAAATCACTTTCGTACATTTTATGCATAAAATATGGATATGTAGCAATGTAATGTATAATAACGTGTATATTTATGTAATTTCTACACTGAATATCTAAAATGTCTATCAACCTTCCCCAAATAAAACCTCGCAAAAACCCACTCGCATTATATCCTATTTACCGATATTGTACAGAGTTAAAAATAAATAAATTAACGTCAAAAGTAAAAGTGTAATAGTTATTCATCGAATAAATAACCAGAATTAGAGACGAAATGTCATTTAATTTTTTTTAAAAGTATTTTGCCATACCACTACGCTGACAACTGCGCTCCGACTGGCCAGCCCGAATTCGAAACAATGTGACGAGTGTCGTCAATTGTTTCGCTTAAAATCTACCGGTTTAACTAGAGCTTTGCTGTAATGGACGAAAATTGAAAAATTACATAATTTAATATCTAATTACCGTTGAAATATGGTTCCGTTTGTTTTGTAATTAGATGTTTTGCTGTTTTTTTTTCACCACCGAACGGAACAGGCCTCCATAGTTAGAGATATTATCTTTATTACAATAAACTCAGAATATTTTTGGAATATACGGAAAAATTCACACAGGTCAGTTGCTAGCGCTGTACTATTTCAGTTTTCTAATTTGTTATTTCAGTGCAAAAGTGATATAAGCCTCATTCATTTGTCTGATGACTTGCCGGGGATGGATGGCCCTTATTTCGTCCCTATTTCTGGTTATATACTCGATGTTGTTATTAGGTTTGTAAAATACTAACAATCTCACAAGTCAATGATACAAACATCATAAACAACAATTTTTGTTCCATGTATTTTAAGAATTAATCCGATTTTACTTTCATTCAAAAGTAAAAAAAAATATTTAAAAACAGAAATACAGATCCAATTCTTTTAAAGGAAGTGGAACAAAAGTAATTGTTTATGATGTCTGTAGTATGGTCCTGCGAAGTTTTCAGCATTTTACAAATATAATAAAAAATCTAATAAAAAAGGCGCGATACAAGTTGACGACTGCAATTTTGTTAAATTACTTTAGGTGCAGTAACGAGATATTTCAATGAGTGAATTTTATTCATTTTGATCCTTAGTATATGTACTATTAAAATCACAAACATGTCATTTTCGGAAGAAAATTTGCTCACAACGTTAACAAAAAGTTCATATCCGCCGTTTTCCCTATAGCCCTTGCGAAGGGTCAGTCTCAAGACCGTAAGAGGGTATCCCTGCGACCCCCAAAAGTGCCTACCCCTTGGTGCGACTTGTAAGATTGATTGGGGCTCCCACAGTCCATTGCCGACCCCCCTTGCGGGTTTCGACCCTCCGCCTCCCTCCTTTTTCTCGGGCACTAGGGGGTTATGTTGGGATATAGAGAATCTAGATTAGTTTTTATTATGATTACATTGCGTAATTGGGGATTGATTGGTGGTGAAGACTTATGTTGTTTTGATGATAGTATCTTATGCTAAGAATGTTGTTTTGTGAAAAATATGTTTATCTATTTCGACAAGCAAAAACCGGGATGGATTAAAAAAAATCTAAGTTCCCGTATACTATTTCGTATACTACCACGTTTTTGCTATCTGTTATATAATTTACTTTCCATCCAAAGGAAGACCGCCTCATTTGCCAAAACTGTCTTTCGTTTTTATTTTTTTTTGTGTTTGTTTTCATTTTGGTGTGCAATAAAGAAACATTTTATAAATGAAATCTTTAGTAGCAGTAGAGCTCCTTGTAAACGAGTTCGTCCAGGGAAGAACTGCCACCTTACCTATTTCTGCCGCCAAGCAGTAATGTGAACATTTCTGCGTTCCGGTTTCGAAGGGTAAGGTTGCTGGTGAAATTACAGGCACATGGGACTGGCCAACTTAAGTTTCAGGGTGTAGGACGCAGTGGCATTGCCCCTCAGATCTTTGTGAGATTAAAGCTCTGAGTGGCACTGCAATTGTTAGGGACAGGCGTGTCGCTTACCACCAGGTGCACGACTTATTCGTCCCGTCACTTAGTATAATCAAAAATAAATAAATAAAGCAGACACTCATAGCCCCGCATTAAGGAAACGCGAGTGCCATGGACGAGAGAAATAAATGTAGGCCATACAAATAAAGTGACCGTTTGGCCACGGATGCAGTTTACAACCACGTACAGCGCAAAAACATAATCGGATTGGAAAACACATTTCTGTTTAATATTCTTTGACACATACCACTTCCATTTGCCCGTACCCCGTGCCCCGTAGGTATAGCCCCCCTTTTTTCCTACAGGGGCTGTTAATAACAACGGGCTATTTTATTCGTCGGCCACTTGCGGCGTGCAACGGCTTTGATGTCCGAGATTAGAAGTTTGTTTGGCTTGGTTATTGTACATCGCTATGTTTGATGTGGACCGTGGACCGTAAAAAGAACAGTATGTCTACAGGGTATCGTTAAATGTAAAAGAGACTTGGCTGTACAATTTGAATCAATGGATGTAGAGTGGAATAATTTAATTTTGATTTTGTCCGAAAAGGCGTATTTACATAGTTCGACGTGGGATTAGTTTTCGTCAACGTTGTACATTATGTCCATTAACACGGTAAGGTATGAATTGATATCTGCAGGGCTCAAAATCATCAAGGTATTTTTTTTATTTATTTCTTTTGGAATTAAAAAAAGGTTTCTTAACTAAACATAGTCCTTTAAAACTGTATGAATATATTAACTGCAGAATCGAAACGAGTTTCAATTAAGTAAAAAGTTACAAACTGACGCTCAACGTGTTTAAAAATACTTAAATAAAATAATTCAACAAAAATCTAAATCGTATATTTTATTATCTTAAATTATTTTCTCTGATAATTGTCATGATAATTATCATAATAAATATTATCATCATAATTATAATTATCCAATATATATCCATGCTGATTCAAAGTTTTATCTCTTTAATTTTTTACTCAAAATGTGAGGAAACTAAATAGAAAAAGAAAAATCTTTGGGAAAACGAGACATTGACATTCGACATGCTTGGATTCGTCTTGGATATCTAGAGTAGATATTGATCATGATAATTATCATTTCGAATCCTGCTTGATTGTTATCAAGGACAAGCTAGCTATGCAGCAATTTTCGTTATTCTTTGTATACAGAATGTCCATACGCTGTAAAATTTTCTAATCAGTAGAAATCGGAATACGGAGTACATTTCATTTCTATGTGTATTACAGAAGTAATACACATAGAGTAGAAATGTAAAATAAAAGATAGACAAATTGAGTTCTAAGGCTTTCGCGCTTGCTCCACATGAAACTATTTTTGCTGCTCTAAATTCCGTATATTGTGTTATTTCAAACAAACCAACATTTCGGGTCCTTTACACGTCCGGTTTTCACGACTGCCTGAGAGATGGTAAAGTCATGTCTAATTTTAATGCAAACCACCTAATTTTTTAGCTACCAAAGGTATTATAATTAACTTATTTTTAATTTTTTGAACAACATTCCAGTATACGCTACGTACGTTTTATAAAATATTTTATTTCATTTTAACAATATGAATTTTTATGAATTTAAATTTATTATTAATTAATCATGTACTTGTAATATTTAGTAAATCATTATGTAACCTAAATTGGAATGCAATTTTTCGGTGTTTGTATTTGTTTGTTGTCCGAAAACACAAATGCATGCGATTTACATCCGAAATATAGTTTCATTTCCTAGAAAAAAAAATAGACCAGTTATGATTTGTCATAGCGGTAAGCGATAACATTTAGAACAGCACGGGTGACATCATAAAAATAATAGGCTCTTACCAATTACACCCGATTGAGTTACAAGTCTTCCTGTGACACTCCCCTTTCGAAAACCTATTTATCCTGCATCTAATTCGACCTTGTACCATAACGCTGTACGTCCTACTACAGAGCACAGCTCTCCTCTTAGGGGACATGCGACCTTGAACATCGCATAATTAAGTTTCGATCGATTCTTCTATTTATTAACGCGAGGGTCTTTTTGGGCCCCCTAGCTGTGCGAAGGGTTAATAATTCTGAATTCAAAATAAACCATACGTTGCTCCGTCACACAACTTTAATATTTAATTTTATTAGTTTTAGAGTTCCTTTTTCTGTTTATTGAGTTGGAATAATTGCAAGCACGTGTTGAGGGGACGACATTTCTTGATTGTTATAGTTAAGTGGGTCACATGAGATTTGTTGATTTTCATAGTAAAGTTATCATTATTTTGTATGGATGAAGGTTCTAATATGTTCATGGCATTAAGTTAAGGACATAATATGCTAACTACGCTTAATACAGAAAAAAAAATCTCTCCTAGATTAGGTACAAAATTCCGTTGAAGGTCGCGCCCGAAGGCATCCTGCCTATTCTGCAGGCAACATTTTCCCTTTGAATGGCTAATACATGTTAAGCGTTTATGATATTGCCAGTAACAACCTAGTCAGTGTAGGAAGGCCTGTGTGTGCAAGTCTTTATGAGAAAATTTCAAGTTGAATTATTTTAGTGTTAGATTTAAAGGCATTATTTAATTATTTTGTTAGATAAATACATTATGATGTTAATTATAGATGTATACCCAAATTCGTTAGTATATTAAAATGTATACATGTGATTCAGACCCAGACGATATATTATTAACACGTAAACGCCTAGTACTCACTATAATGAAAATATCGCATTCAACTTTAGCATTACATGTATATTTTCTTAACATTAGAATTCTTTGTGAGAGAGTTTGTCCAGGGAAATACCATCTTGTCTATTTCTGCCGCTAAGCAGTAATGTGAGCTATATTGCGTTCCGGTTTTGAAGGGTAAGGGTACTGGTGATATTGCAGGCACATGGGACGTGTCAGCTTATGTCTCAGGGTGACAGGCGCAGTGGGAGTGTGTGGGGTACTGCAACTGCTATGGGCTGCATACTAGCTTATTCCTGAAGCATGTAATTATATTTAGTACATTCTAATGTACATTGAGCGTTTAGTATTTTTCGCATTGTAATGTTCTGGGCATCGAGTATATAACCAGAAATAGAGACGAAATAAGGGCCGTACATTCCTGATAACTTATCAGTGATACATGACTTATGAATATCAACTCTTGTTTGCACTGAAATACACACATCCGCCAACAACTGACCTGTGCGTACGTTTCCGTATTTTTCCAAAAATATTTTGTATTTATTTTAATAAAGATAATATATCTAACAATGGCGTTTTGTTCCTTTCGCTGATGTGGGGAAAAACAGTAAGACATCTAATTACAGAACAAACGAGATCAAATTTCATCGGTAATTAAATATTTCGTCCATTACAGCAAAGCTCAAGTTAACTGATCAATTTGAAGTGAAACAATTGATTCAAATTCGGGCTGGCCAATCGGAGCGCAGTTGTCACAGTAATGATATGGCAGAATAGTTTTCAAACAAATTTAGTGACATTTCATCTCTATTTCTGGTTATAAACTTGATGGTTCTGGGTCTTAGGAGGTTAAGGAAATTGCTTTCGTTGACTTTCCGGCCGTCATCGACATCGACAATTTTGTAGGTTTAAAAATTTGGATGTTTTTACAGCATTGCTTTAGAATGGTAAAAGTTTTGATGTCAAATTGTTGTTTGTTTTTTATTATACATGTATAATTTAAGCTTAAGACTGTATACAACCTCAAATGGCTTTGGTTCATTCCCATCCGCATAACTAAGTATTGAATCAATCACTTTGAAAAAAATATATATTAAAATTGAGAATATACACCGATTACATACATACCAGACGCTATGACAACATGATTCTTAAAAATTTTCACGTTAAAAAAAACACAAACTTATGCACGTACTTACTTAAACACTTACTTTATATATACCAACAGAACACGTATAGTGTACGATATACATTTTCCAAATGGCTGTAATTTCGTTTGTAAAAAAGAAATCTGAAATAGCGCCAGTGTTCCTTCCGCTCGACCTAAGCAAAATGTTATTAGTACGGGAAAACTTTGAATTCGAGCTGTGGTAGTATCGATTCTGATAATTCATTTTAAATGTCTAATTAAGAGGCACTTTCTTTTTAAAACGCTCTGTAATAAAAATTACTATTTGGCACGTAAGGTTCTTGACCTGCAGAATTAGAAATGTAACTATTTTTTCGGATCTAAATAGCGTATTTGTTGCGTAGAAAATCATGATCAGCTTTCTAATTTTTATAACATATTTTTCATCATATGTCCGGCAGTTGTCAGTAATAATATATTATTGAAAATGAAAAAAGCGCCGGAAACGTTGGTTTCTTTGGAAAAAAATATAATACGATCTATATCCAAATAACGTAAAAAACGGTAGTCAAGTTCGTGCGCAGGTCATCATTATGTCTAAATCTGCTAAATATATTTAGCCAAATTCTCGGGAACTGCAGTGCCATCACTTGGCTACTGTAGTCGAGATAGGGAACTTATTTGCCCGGTCTGCCATACGATATTTACACACTTGGGACTTTTTATCATTCCTATCGTTAGCGACATGAAGACGGAATTAAATGTCGAACAGGCGTAATTTAATTTCATATATTCGACAAATAATTATAATATTTATCTTTTGACATCAATCACGTAACTCACTACACCCCTGACGCATAATTCGGGGCTCCTTGTATTCTTGTTTAAGCTGTTGTTTAGTTTTAGCATTTAACGCTGAAGATTCAAAGTGGCTAGAATTATATGTCCAGGCGTATATTTTGACGGAATAAAAATTGACATTGTGCTATATTGTGATGTCAATTCGACAATGACGACATACAAAGAAACAAAATGCTAATGTAGAACTTGGTACTTGGTGTAACGGGCTGGTGTCCGCAACTCGACGACAAGGCGCCTATTTTGCGTGTGGTTGCTAATGTAGAAATAGCTAAGCAGATTTTGTTTTCTGTATTATACACATACCCCACACATCCCATTCGGAAACAAACGATTTTATCGTTTGAACTTTGTGTCGTAATAAATAAAAAAAAAATGTTTCGTACTGCAAAGTATGTCTCACCAGGAGTTAACCTAAAACAATATTTCGGATCCATTACAGTTTTATTATTACGACTACATTATTATTAATACTCAATCCTTAATAATAAACTATATGGTAGCTTGGTGGATCTAGGTGGCTATATTTTTTTTTGGTTAGAATGCTGTTTTTGCGGCGTTGCGTGTAGTCACGTCGTGCCGGAGTTACTAGGCGCTCACACTAGGCAAGGAGGTGGGTGGCCGCCTTCTGCCATGTGTGCTAGTGATGCGGCACACTTATGATGTTGACACCGAAAATCTTATCGAAACCATTGGGCTATATCGTCACATTTTGCAGGAATGGACATAACTTAAAATTGCTGCAGAAAAAAATATAAATTTCATGTTCTATGCTTTATTCTAAGATCATATCAATAATGGAGCCCGTTTTCTCGAATTTCAGTCGCCAAGGATCCGATTTGATGGCAATGACTCGATAAAACAATATTGAAAACAAGATATGCTTGAAAATCGCGTGTCTTTACGTCATGTTTTAATTTTCAAAGGACTGTTTGACATTAGACTCGTTGTATATTTAGTAGCAGTAGAGCTCTTCATGAATGAGTTCCACCAGGGAAGTACTGCCACCATATCTATTTCTGCCGCCATAGCTATTCGTCCCGTCACTTGGTACTATATAAAAATAATTAAATTAAATATTGTAAAGAAAATGTTACTTCGTTTTGCGAACGTTAAGGGCGGTGTAGAATTTGCCATACAAAATTTGGCAAATATTTTATGCGGCAGCGACAACTCGACGCTACGAGGCACAGTATTGCCAGTTTTAGTTGTCATATCTATCGAAACCAGTTTCGTAGGTGGCGCATCGTCTATGAGCTCTTAGTTTAAGTTCATTTTATTGTTTCTGGTTATATACATTAGCTATTTCCAAAATTTCACTAGAAAGTTATATTACTAATTTAATGGCCGTTCTTATAAAAGTTCGACAAAAATTTACCAGCTAACAAGCCTGCAGAAAGTTGGTATTTTGAAGTTTTCGCATGAACTTTGTACGAAGACTTCAACGGCGATCATCCCTAGCGCCACTGAATTTACCGAGGCGCCCTGCAGGCGGCGAGCACGACTAATTCCCTTAAAATTCTCGCTGTATGCCCCTGCCCGCCTGGTAGCGGCGGTAAGTAGGGTAAATGACAGCGGGGTGGCGCCGCCTCCACCCGCGCTAAGGGTTTAACCAACTACTATTCGCTACAGTTGCGCTAGTCGATGCGTCTTTGTTTTGGATACGAGGAACTCATTTGGTATGGAGAATTAGGACTGACTACCCCTATGCGGCTATAAGCTAAAGTCTATCTAAGTGAAGTAAAGCAAACATACTGTAATTCAAAGATTAATTTTAAATAACACTACTTCTTCTTGACGACGTGTCCGCCTCAGCCTATGGGATTTCGGGATTCTGTCTTTTAGGAGTTGTCTTTAAATTTTATTTAATAACTCTGTATAAGATCGAATATGTTTAAATTTGTTTTGGAAAACTGAACCCTGTTGGTTTATTTTTATAACTGGTCACGTACAAGTCCAGTAAACCTAAGTAATCTTTTCATTTATCTCATTTTCCAAGTAAATGACGTAATATTAATACAAATAGTATACCAGGGTAGCATAACCTCGCGGCGGTGGGCGGTGGCGGCTGTCAGTGCAGATTATATAGGGTTGAGTGTGCCGACGGCTCCCGCGGGTGCCTCGCACTTTGATACCAGAGAAGCACATATGTGGCTAAGTAGTAGACGGTATGCGGTGAAGCAGATTTCGATATTTGAAAAGAGAATACTCGTACTACCGTACTCATATTATATTATGGTGACTAAGTCATCAGCAAAATAAATGTAAATATTAAAAGTTATAGATTTTCCGACTCTACAGAAGGATTTTATCATCATCAAATTTTCGTATTTTTGGAAAGCAGAATGTACGCGTTAAATAAAGAAGGTTTTTGACTTACATTGCTAGATTCATGGTATACTTAACTAAAACTATACATCTTCGTCATCCTTTAGCATTAAAAATCTTTTCTACTAGAGAGCAGGTCCTATCGTAACGTAGAATCTTCTAGAGCTAGCAAGAACAATCTTCATAAAATAAAACTACCGCATCCATAGTTTCCCATTATCGTTGGCAACAGCATCCTCTCGCGTCTACACAGGCCGGGGTCGGCCTTTAGTAATGATTTACGCACCCTTAAAACATTTATTGGTTACCTCCGCCAGGCTTATGTGACCCTGGTACCTTGTGGTGTGACCTTTTGCTTTAGGGAGGTCAGAATACCTTATATTATTTAGTCCACTGCTACACATAGTTCCACAAAAGTGCCGCACTTCCCATATCTTCGAATCAATAACGCTATAATGTGGTAGAGAGCACTTTATGACAAAATAGTGCTCTCCGATTGGCAAACTTTAAATTGAATTTTGGTAAGTGCAGCGGTGTAGGCTAATGAGATATAAAATTGTAAATACTTATAATAGATATAAATTTACTAATTAAAATTGTTATTAGAAGAACTCGCCTAATTTTACGGAACAGTATTGCTAAAAAATTACATTGATAAGTAAAATATATTCATTCTAAAACGACAGTCTGCAGTGTCTAAAGTTGTAAAAGGGAGACGCATTTGCTCATCTCTTTGATTGACTAAGTCGCAATCTAACACCAACTAGAAATCTAGAACGAACGTCACCAGAAAATGTAGCAGAAACATATAGCGAGTCCCATGAATTTTTATATGAAATAAAAAAGAAGAAAAACACGAATATACGCTGGCAACCACGTTTGCTAGTTGTTATTTATTCGTGATAAAGCAAAGAAAGAAAAGTCATAAAGGTTATTCTATAAGACTCTATATCACACGCAAAATAGGCGCTTTGTCGTCGAGTTGCGGAAACCAGCCCGTTGCACCAAGTACCAAGACTCTATATCTTTCATATTTATTTGACTATTGAGAAGTTTAGTTGCTAATGTTCCTAGCTCTCCTTTTGCATACTGCAATATTATCCACCCCAATTTCACATAATCACTTGAACCAACTTGTAATAATAAACCGCATAGAACTTTCGACGAACAACAATGGCGTTGTTCAGCCTTCGGCCTATAAAGTTTTGTCACGTGAATCGATGTGTTTTACCTCGTGATACTCGTGATTTTCTAGAAAATTCTTTATCAAAATCAACCTCGCTTGATCTTCAGGTACTTATAAGGAAACGTGTAATTAATTTGCGTATTGTAGGTTTCTTGGCGATCATGGAAGTATGTTAGATAATTGAAATCGTCTTTGTGAGTTTCGAGCTGTTTGGTTAAAATTTTGATTGTTAATGGAAATCACGTTTACTCTCATCTCAATTGTGACTTATAATGTAATTTATTGCTTCTGGAATATTCATTTCACTTCCCTTAATCGCTCGCGGTACTAAGTCGGTGTTTAAAGAAAATTAGAGAATTGTTTTATGTAACTTTAACACGCTGTTTAAAAAAATAACTTGCTTACTGGATTTGTTTTATGCATTTCACTTTTTACAATTTCAGTTACTCTACAGTTTTCTTTATCCCACACTGTAGGTTGATAGACGTGGCGGCGAAACTTTTTCTAGGGCCCCTATTCGGGCCGCGCGAGGAGGGAGCGGGTTTCTATTAAATAATCATTTCGGGCTTCGCGCACCCTATTTAGCTGCACGAATTAATAGTTTCGTGTTATGCTATCCTGGTACTTTGGAAATATTTTTCGCTTATTGTTGATGACTGTAAAAAAAATCACACACACGCGGCATCATAGCGGCATCACATCCTACAATCCTTCATGTTAATTGGTGTAGTTTTCAGTATACATGTTTTATTTACCACGTGTCCGTGGAGTTTTATGTGAATTTTCAAGTGAGTTCTCTTTCTCAGGTCGTTTCGAATACTTTTCAAGGAAAGTTGAAAAAACTGCATATCTCACGTTGAAATCGGTACTATCACTAAATAAAAAAAAAATTTTTGGGAACTAAATAGATGCTCTGCTTATGTCAGGGTTCGAACTGATTTACCTCCCAAAAAAAAGGGTTCCCAAGGAGCACACTTTATACGCCTTAAATTTATCTATAAACATTCTTAATATGGTATAGATTTAGATAATAGTTCTCTATAAACGGTTTTAGAAAAAAGAAATTGTTCTTATAGACTTATTTCACTCAAGTCAAAATTTTAAAACCTTCTTAATACCAAACAACTTAATTAAGTGTAATCTCTCTTAAGGTTTGCTCTTATAGTCCTTATTTTAAGTTCATCTGTAGAACAAATGATTATTTTTAGTAAAATTGTTCATCAAAATTGTTGTGATACACATCCAGTAAAGTCTATTAATATATATTTAAGTTTTCTATAAATATTTAAAACCGCAAATCGATAACTGTATTTCTATTAAATTTATATTTTATACATAAATATTTAAAATTTAGCCACCGCATTACTTTAATGACAGGCGAAAAGTGATGTATCACTTTTCACAATGTATTTAAACTCGCACGTCAATTCGCGCTTTCTAACCGATTAAACATTGCGCGAAAAAGTCAGAAATATTTATATCTAATTTCGCTATGTTGCAATTTTGATAGTTTATATTTTGTAAGCCATTAAACTTGACATCTATTAGTATTAAGAGAATTGCGTCTTATGTTTGTAATGCTCTAGTATTTTGGTTTTCAAATAGTATTACTAAGAAAACTATCATAGACTATAAATTATCTAAAAACTGTCTACAAGACTAAATAAAAACAGTCTACATTCTACAAATGGTCTTGTAGCATTCTAGAAGCGTTACTTGAGAAAAAAGATAAGAATCACTCTTAAGACTACCTACAGATAGTTTCTCAAAGCACTCTTGTGATCTACTAATAAAGTTGTGCCCACTTTTACTTTAAATTATCTAGAAACCTTCTTCGAGATATCTTGAGGGAATTTGAACTCTTAAAATATTCAATCGAATTAAATTCTATTATAATTATCACTATGATAATTATGACGATAATGATTTGTTTTGATATTAATAAAATCAATTAAAACAATAAAATGCTACCGCTTGCAATGTCGCGCTACATGTTTGTGTCGAAATAAACACGTTTGGATACGTAGAGACGTGTTCAAAAGAAAAACGTCAAATTTCTACTTAAGCGGTATTGTTTCCTAAGCGATAATATTCAAAAGACTGCGAAGTTTTTTGGAATAGGTGAATAAAAACGACTAGCAGAAGTAAGACGAAAAATAGCAACAGCTCACACGTTAGTAACAAATGGGAACGGAAAAAAAGATTATTTCTAAAATAGTTCCATAACAGCACACCCACGGGTCGACCTATCTAGAGGGCTCAAGCCCTCTTTACCTCCCCCTCTCACCCGCAGGGAGGGACGGGATCTCTTAATTGTTGTCACATGTGACTTATTTCGATATTGACGTTTTCAGTATTTGGACTCTATAGCAACGATCATGGTAAAATCATTTATTTGTCGTAGGTACGGACAACGGCACATCAGACTACACATTTTTGTTCGAAAATCGCCTCCAGTGCAACAGAACAAGACACGTCAATGTGTAGCTTGGTGTGCTGGCGTGTGTACATACGATAAGTCGTATAACCACTTACGTGAGCGTGGGTCGTATGTGGGTTTATATCGACGATGTTTTTTTGTGATATCAAATGATGGGACGAACAGGTCGTGTGGCGTCCAGGCGGTGATAAGCAACACGTCCATAGCAGCTGCAGTGCCACTCAGAATTTTAAATCGCTAAGACTCCCGTCACCTTGAGATCGACTACTATGAACCTCCAATGAACACTACGTCAACATTTTCCTCCCCAAATTTTGTGAAAAAAAGAAACAAAAAACAAAATTAGAAAAAAACAACATGAATTTTGTGAAAAAAATACTTGGCATATTGTTCATTAGAGGCATCGAGATATAAGTTGACAAGTCCCATGTGTCTGTAATTTCACAAGCAGCCTTACCCTCCGAAACCGAAACGCAGTTATCCTCACATTACTGCTTAGTGGTAGTATAAGTCTGGATGAATTCTTTCACAAACAGCTCTACTGCTATTAAAAATAGTGACGTCAAAATAAAAATGAGTTTTTTGTGACATGCAATACAATGAAATAAAATCGAAAATACACATACATAGGACTGAGTACATAGCCCTCGCTGATATTCTACGATAGTCCGTAATACTTAAAAAAGAAACAACAAACACAACGTATTATATCATATTATATTTATGCTTAAAAAAGTCTAAATTAAAATTTTGTTGTACCTCCTCTTTTTAGTTTCATTCGCGTCTCTGGAGTATAGAATTTGTGTTATTGATATATTCATCATTGACTTTTGGACATTCTTTATGGACATTTATTATGATGATTTATGATATGATTATTAGCTACAGTTACAGCTGTCAAATCGCGACAATGTATGTTTTTTCTGTTTCCTTATCAGTTAGTGGTTAATGTTAAGTCCCATTACGCAAAGGGTGGGGCTTGGTGACTGTAATACAGGTGAAATACCTACATCTTGAGATATATACAAGTGTTTTTTTATCATACCAAGTAGTGGAACGAACAAGTGGTGCACCTGATGGTAAACTAAACGCCTATCCGTAACAGTTGTAGTTTTATTCAGAGCTTTAAATCGCAAAGATCTTTTGGACACTGCAACTGCGCCCGTCACCCTGAGACACAAGTTGACAAGTCCCGTGTGCCTGAATATCACCAGCACCCTTACCTTTCCAAACCGGAACGCAGTAATGCTGACATTACTGCTTGGCGGCAGAAATAGGTAAGCTGGCAGTACCCTGGACTGGAATTACAATATGCCTATACTTTTTTAGACCTTTTCTGACATAAGATGTACCTCGAGGTACGTAGGTAATTTGGGCCAAAACTGAACACTTTAGTGAGTATATTTGTGAGTTTAGTTTCATGGATTTTGTTTTCCCATTTGCCCAGAAACCCTTGTAATTTCTTAATAAACGTTTTGCCCAGAAACGATAAGGATTCCGGTCATGCCCTCTCAATTTTTGCTTCACCGATTAAATTGTGTTTCCAGAACCTTCTATGTAACGTGTAGTGCTTATCCAGCTGAGCCTTAAGGGCGACAAAACGAGAACACCTATTCACGATTTAGTGCAGCACGTAAATAAACGCTTATGGGAACCAACTTAGTAGCATCGAGAGCAGAACTTCACTTGCAATGTTGCCTGTGAACCGCCACTCGTAACATTTTAAAGATTCGGATTTAGAATGAGAACTTTTTTCTGATCTAAATACCGTATATTTGTTTTTTCAAACCTCTCGGGACTTTTATAGGTTCCATAGCCACGGCTAACTGACATGGTAAAGTCATCAAGTAGTTAATTATAACAGGTTAATGACTTTACTGTCCGCTAACTGAGATGGTTAATTAGAACTGATTGATGACTTTACCATGTCACTCCGGCGCGACCATGGGACCCGTAAAGGATCCGAAGCTGAGAAATTACGGTCCGAAATGTCACAGGTGTCCGAAGTGTCATTTTATTTCTAGATGTACAAGCTATATTCGTGTTTTTGCGGATTCTTCTTTTTAATATATAATATCCACACTAATAATAAATGCCTGCTTAATAAATATATCGCACTGCTATTATCATAGTGTTGTAACTCAAAATATGTGAAATTTAATATTATTTCATTACTGAACGTAAACGATATTAGAATATTCTAAGAAATAACCAAAAGATATCTACTTAACTCAAAATGAGACATACTTTATGTGAGCTAGTTCTGGCCAAAATAATCCTTATTCAAAAACATGAAATAATTTTTTGCATTTTATAGTTAAATATATTTGAGAAATTGTTTAAGTGTGTTTTCCGGGAAATGAGTAATTCGTTTTTCATCGATTCTGAGAAAGTCATCTTTTTGAGTTAATACACTATTGTACCAGTGCGATGTGGTAAGTTACACGCATGTCCATAACAGTTGCAGTGCCTCTCAGAGCTTTAAGTTGCAAAGATCTGACGCACACTGCCACTGCGTTCATCACCCTGAGACATAAGGTGACAAGTCTCATGTGCCTGTAATTTCACCAGCACCCTTACCCTTCAAAACCGGAACATAGTAATGCTGACATTACTGGTTGCCGGCAGAAATAGGTAACCCTGGACGAACTCTTCACAAGGAGAAAAACAAATAAACGTGATTTAAATTTGGAAAAATAGTTTAATTTCCTAAACATGACAACATTTGCAAAAACCGAACGACACTTTTTAAACCGATTTAGCAAGTTTGTTACAAAAGTTATTTCGAATTTAGTCAATTTATTTTTCAGGGGGCGATCTATTCATTTAATCCGGAAACGCAATCGCCTGTTCTTACTTCGTTTAAAATTTTAATACAAAATTACATTGATTTACAATATTAGGAACTTATGTAAGAGATACTGTTGCACCCTTTGGTACTAGATGTACGTTACAAAATATATAATCATAGATATACAGAATATGCAGAACATGGTAGCAAATATGTGTATTTGAATATCAGCTTTATAATAATTAAATAAAGACGTAATTTAAGAACTGAAAAGTCCCCATCAAGTGTCAACAAAGGACAGCATTCATATTTCGAGTGAAGGAAAACTGGCAAAATTACGATCGGTAAAAAAACGCGTCTCGAGAAAAAAATACCTTGCTCTAGGTAGCGGACCACCATTAGGGTATTATCGGGGAAGCGAAGGGGAAAAATCAGAAAAAAATCCCTACCACCCCGTTCCTTTCGACCCCCACAGACGGCAGGGTGGCTACCAATGCGTCGCCACCCTAAAGGTGACTTTGGTAAATTAAACTCGGACAAGTTCCGAACGTGAAAGCCTCTTTATGTGTCATGCCTGTTTTAATTCTTTATTATTTTACTTTATTATGAACCTAGATTTATTAAATTTAAAAGTATTGTACAGTATAAACCAACATGTATTACTGCAGAATACGCATTTAGCTTACAACTATGGAGTTAGCCATTTTATAGTTAACATTTTCATAGTTTAATAATAGATAGACAAACATTGTGATCGCTAATAGGACACAAAAAATACAGACGTTTAAAGACAAACCTGGTGCTTGTCATGTCAGAGAAAGATCGCTGTTTTATCATACCTAATGTAACCATACATTCGGCTTTGAGCGGGACAGTCCCGCCTTTAGGCTTCGTGTCCCGTTGTCCCCGAAATACTTAAAAGTGTCCTGCTTTCACAAATCAGAACACATATACTTATAAATATAACAATAAACTTAAAAAAATGGCGCGATAGCGTAAAATATATAAAGCCAGCCAACCAGACATCGAGCATCAGACTACACAAGACAATTTTTTTGATTCATTAACCATTTTTTTTTTATCATTAAACATTTCGTAACTATCATAAACATGACTTTTATTTTAAAAGAATAATAAATTTACAGCCGGCCCTCCCCGAGGGGATAAAATAACGGTCACGTTAATCATACCGCATCTTCGGTGAAACAATGACTTAACGTAGATTTGCAAAAATAAGTTAAAAGTTTTATTTTTTTTCTTTAGGGTTACTGAGTACATTTGAAGTGCTCTTAACCAACGTTGGCCGTTTATTGGTGCTCATATTAGCATGTTATACTGATATCGAGCCATTACCGCCGAGTAACTTTCATTTTCACACTATTAAGCAGTACAATCGGTCAAAATTGGAGGATCGCTACTATAGATCGAACACGTTCAAAGTCCGATTTGTTAAACCTATGGATCGGATATTGAAAGAGCACAACTGTCACTGGCATACAAATGTCAATCTAAAAATGCCATACACATGGATGGATTGAAACAAAAGATCGGAATAACGATCTATCGATCGGTTATTGAAATAGTAAAAATAGGATTTGGATTGATTAATCAAGCTCAGATAGCGAATTATGGATTGAGATGAAATATACATAGATAGCGGCCGCTACATATTTTACAGGAGAGAGTTTTTTAAATATGTCTACACATAAATGTGACTCTAAATTGAATTTTAATTTATATTCTTGAATTTCGTAACCGATTGTGTAACAGCTAAATTGTTTTTAAACAATGCTTGCTAAGCCTTTTTTGGTGCACGACTGGAATCGTGGGTACGGCTAGTATATAGTAGTGTACGTCAATAAATATGTGCCAGACAACCTCACCAATTGCCTGGTCTCAAACTAGGGAATCTCTGTACCATGACTACCAGAGCCACTTCCCAGAACATCCAAATTAAAATCAATTTAGAAAATTTTTAGGTTTTCGCGATTGTTACACATAGGAATAGAAACTATTTTTCCGGATTTAAATCGCGTATTTATGTAAAGGACCCGAAACGTTCGTTTGTTTCAAAAAAGAAATATACGCTATTTAAATCCGCAAAAATTTCCAATTTGGTTCATTTCCCAAATTGCTCCCACCTGGAATCGAATCCAGGACCTTCGCATCCAGAGACCACACTATAATATAAACCAATGAGGTCGTCGAATAAAAATCTCTATGGGGTATAATTTATACCGTTCATTCGATGTGGGAAGTATTAGCTGTTCATGCAGTATTTCACAGTACAGCCAGTGATTATTAACTTGGTTTGCATTTGATTAAAAAAGACTCGTGTTCCTGATCGATCATCTATGTGCTTACATATCGAATGTGATGCTTTGTTTCCTCGTTTTTAATGTTGACAATATTAGTAGCAGTAGATATCCTTGTGAAGGAGTTATTCCAGGAAAGTACTGCCACCTTACCTATTTCTGCCGCTAAGCAGTAATGTTAGCACTAATGCGGTATGGTTTTGAAGGGTAAGAGTGCTAATGAAATTACAGGCACTTGAGCCTTGTCAGCTTACGTCTCAAGGTGACAGGCGTATCTTTGCAGTTTAAAACGCTGTGGTGCTGTAATTTTTATGGACAGGCGTGTGGCTTACCATCAGGCGCACGACTTGTTCGTCCCGTCACTTGATGTTATAAAATAATAACAATAAAGACATGGAATTTTATGCCACGATTACATGTGTGTTTTTTCAAGATCATATTCTTCATCTTTTTGTCGTACCGATGACATACTCTATATACATTAGTAGTAGCCGACATTCTGAAATGTGGGACATGTTTGCTATCGTGTTGAAAGGATTTACCAATCGACGTAACGTACTCGCTAATTGTTGCTCACGGTACGTCAGACGCACCCCAAAGCCTTATCGAATGGGTATTTTCTAGACTTAGTTCATTCTGACCTTCATTTACCATCAGGTCAGTTTGTGGTCAATAGCTAGCTAGTCCGTAACATATTCCGCAGAGCTGGAACGAAATTGGAGAACTCCGGGACACTACCCAGAGTTCGTGACCTAAATGGTTCTAAACTGGAATCCAATTCGAGACCTCCTCATCTAGTATCCGCAGTGCTATCTTGTTTTATCTAGCTTACCGAGGTCGTCATACAAAGCTCTTGCCGTAAATTGAAAGTCTGAGTTTTCAAGACTGAGTTTTACTACTGAAAAGTACGTATGGGTTACGCCATCTTATATACCCCTATACTCTCTGCAGGACCCTGTGTTTTAATGAAAACCCGTGGCGAGGCGGTATTAATCTTACGGGCGTCCTAACCTCTACTGTCCTGGTACATAGAGTAACCGTCTTTAGCAGGTTATTCCATTAACTAAGAGTTAAAATGTTAACCAGCAAAGTCGGAGAGTTAATTTGTTAACGACCTGTGACAATTCCCATTGTCAACTGTGTTATGTGTAGGTACTGTTATGTAATTAGTTATTTGTAATTGTTCTTTATATTTTTTTTAAATAACGGTAATTCTGATATTGAGTTTTAAGATTTTTGCGACTGTTACAAATTGGTTATAAAACTATTTTTTCGGATCTAAATCCTGTATATTTGTTTTTTCAAATAATACAACCTTTCGGACCTTTTGCAGGACCCATGGTCACGACTGACCGAGATGATAAAGTCATCAACCATTAATATTTGACATAATTGGTTGGTTGACTTTACCATTTCAGCCAGCCGTGACCATGGGCCTTATGAAGGTCCGAAAACTGATCTGAAATTCAATTTTGAGAACCAAAACTGACTAAAATTGTTTTAAATACTAATCCACTGCTAGAAATAAAGGAGTTTTTTTTATAAAATATGCTTGTTCCGTATATTTTTAATCGAGTACATGTGAACATAATGTATGTTACTGTTACTTCGCTTTAAAACTAGGTGGAGTTAATTTTGTTTGAGCTTGTAGAAGTTTTATTCCGATTGATTGAAGTTGTCCCTCTGTTTCTTATCGTACTACATTCTATGGTCCTAGTAGTTGGCGCCCAAGGTACCCGAGCATCCGGCGGGGGCGAGATTTACCCGATTTTTCTCTATTTTCCCCACTTTTTCGCTGCATGCATTATGCAGGGCGGACCGGCTCGAAATTTATCGACGGAGAACTAGAACTTATGTGCTGTCTGAGTTCTGGACTCCTTGTCCTCGGTACTTTCTGTTTTTACATGTTTTCTTACATTTTTAAAGTTATTGTCGGCGTTTGTTCTTGTCCTTTTTTATATTGGTTTTAGAGGATTGCATTGGGTTGTTTAAATGTAAATATATTTGAACATTTAAACATACAATATGTACCTTTAGCCAAAGAGCGTGTATGAGAGCAATTATGCGTGTTATAAGACGGAAGAAGTGAGTCAGCGTTGTAGTAAATGGAAGACTGTGGTCTGTACCTACCCTAATGGGAAAACTAGCATGATTTTTTTTGTATATATGTTATGCGATAACTCCGGTAATTTGTGATGTTTCTTTGTGTGATGATTCTTTTTTTTTGGAAAAAGGTACCTCAGCATTTGTCCCATTTAAATTTGAAGAAAATATTCCACCTCTAAGGGTGGCATATTAGGGGATGAATCCGGATTCTCGCACATTCCGGTAACAGATTTCAATAAAACTTGGATCGGTTACCGAACTTTTGAGGTCGGTTTTTTTAGTACTCTGTACTGAGATTATTCAAATTTAAACTTATTTTCAGAGTATTAAAGTTGACTATTTCTTGTACTTAATATAGCAGGAAATAGACATTACCTAGTACCTGATTGAGCGAAGAAAAACTTTCATAGATTTTTGGAAAAACAAATATACGCGATTTAAATCCGGAAAAATAGTTTCATTTCCTATTTCATAGATTTGTTATAATTACACAAACATCGAACACTCAGAAAACATTCTTCGATCCGGCTGGATTTGAACCGACGTCTTCTAGCATACCGTGCCAGACGCTGTACCAACTAAGCCACGGAACGAACCAGTGGACCTCACGAATTTTTCTATATGCTTATTGTCGTGCCTTTGTATTTGGTTTTTAAACGACTTTTTAGTCGTAGCGCCATCTATGAGAAATCTATGAAAGTTTTATCACCCAGTTAGATACCTTTACAGCTACCGGCCCTGGCGAGAGATGTCGCTATTCGCTGTATTTAAAATTTTTATTGAATTAATACTCAATTATTTTTTTGTGAAATTACTCCACTAGTTTGTTATAATTTAATACAAATATCGAATGCTCAGAAAAAATTCCTTCGATAGATTTCTATAGGAAAACTTTCATAGATTTCTCACAGATGGCGCTACTGCAAAATGTCGTTAAAACCATAAACGGATATCTGCAACAAGCACTTAGACAAATTTGTCGGCGTACTCATTCATTCCATAGCTCAGTTGGGAGGGCCTCAGCCACAGTATGGTAAGGTCGCTGGTTCGAGCTCAGCCCGATCGAAGGAATTTTACTTTGTGTTCGATCGTTGTAGTAATCATTATTACAAATAAGTAACAAGGACTCCCTTTCACAAAAAGTGCGCGAAACCGGATTCATCCCCAAGTTTGTCATCCTTAGAGGTGGAATATTTTCTTAAAATTGTTATGAGACCACTACCGAGATACCTTCTTTTCAACGAAAAAAGAACCATCGAAATCTGTTCACAAATTATGGCGTAACACATAAAAAGAAACATACAATCGAATTGAGAGCCTCCCCCTTTTTTTTTAAAGTCGATTAAAAAATAATTCTCTATCACGGTAGCAAAATATCGTGATATTCCATGAACTTAATATTAAATAGACATTTTCTACCTTTGTCATCTAATTAAAGATCTGGAGTATTGTGCCCAAGAGACTAGCAGCGTCTTTGGATAGCAAAGGAAATTCTTTGACGGAATTAGCTGCCAGCAATTTGGTCACCGGAGGTTTCAGAGGTGAATTGAAAGCTTCTTAGCGAGGAGTTTTGCTTGTGAGAGTGGCCCCCAAGGACCCAGGTTTTCCACCGCAAGAAGTACAAAGCTGTGGCGTTACAACTTATATTGTACAGAATAAAGTTTACAATTCATTGACGTCCAAAAACAAATCTCAAAGTATTGATTAACTGCCTCCGTGGCTGAACGTTTACCAGGCCGGACTGCCACGCAGAGGTCCTAGGTTCGATTCCCGGGCCTGGAGAAATATTTGTATGGCCTACGTTTACTTCTTCCGTGAGTTTGGGTATAATTTGTGATTGTCTATGTGTGTATCCATGGCAGCCGCGACATAGGGTTTTCCTAGTGCGGGTCTATGTTGAGTGTGTGCGTTATTATTTAAAACGAAAAAAATTAACAAATCAACAAAAAAATTAAAACTTTGATGATTTTCACACATTCATCATAGTCATCAACCCATTTATATGTTCCACTGTTAAGCAAGGTCTCCTCTCAGGTGAGGGATATTCTATTTTATAACTTCCGGAGTTAATATATTTTGTATACAGGGAGTCTCACGGCTGTGCCACACTTAGGGAAAGTACTTTAAATACCGTAGATAGAACATTTTACTGTAAGAACACTTCATTTTTATTTTAAAAACAATTCGAACAGCATTCAAAGTTTTTTAAATAATCTGCTGTCTGAACCGGGTATCGAACCCGCCAAATGTGAAAAGTACACGAGTGATTTTACCATACGGATCGAAAGCCTTAATCGTAAGGACTGTTTTTTTCTAAGTAACATAGCATCTCAAATAAAAGGGAGACCATGAAATTTAACATGTAATTTGAAATTTGGTTCAGGAAAATGCCTTTTTGATTATCATTTCAAATTACTAATGAGTCCATTTTTCAACTTATTATTTTAAACTTTCACCATGAAAAGATAAATAAGTCTGTACATGGGACTCACCACATTTATGCTGGTGACATTACAGGCACGTGAGACTTACCAACCTATGTCTCAGGGTGATGGGCGTAGTGGCAGTGCCCCTCAGATCTTTGTGTTTTAAAGCTCTTAGTGGCACTGCAACTGTTATGGACAGGCGTGTCGCTTACCATCAGGCGCACGACTTGTTGGTCCCGTCACATGGTATCATATAAAAAAATTATTCACATGGAATCGCTTTAAGTCGGCCAGAAAAACTTTTTTGTCTATAGAGCGAAAAAGACGGCTTATAGACGGTTTGGCTTATAAGTCCAAAAAAACGGCGGGGAACACTGACTTGGTTTCACAGACTGACGCATTGTACTGTCTTATAAAAGTAGTTACAAACGCGCGATTGCATCGTTACAATCCCCTATAAATCCCAAGTGTAGCGATGCAATTGCGCGTTTGTATCGATGCAGTCGTGTGCTTGCATCGCGTTGGCTTCGCTGCTTAAAATTGCGCGTGTGTGTAAAGGTAGATGATTAGTGACTGCATCGCGTTTGCATTGCTGCTAAAAGTGACCGTGTGTAATCGCTCTAATGGTGGCCAATGTATACATTAAGCGTAGAAAAAATTCTTTTCTATGGTCTCTTGCGACATCAACACGAGCTTGCTACGATGACGTAGCACGTAGCACAGCTGTTAAGGATGTACAAATTAATAAGTTATTTTAATAGGAATAAGTTTACACGTTACCAGGGCTGCAACAGGTACAAGGGGACTTAAGATTTTTATATCCCGAATCCGGCTACGTATTTGCGTCTATTATATATGATAAAAGAGGTATGCCTTAGCTTTACAAATATTTACAGCGGGCGGTAACCACTTTCCATTAGGTAGTTCTCTTATTGCTGTTTGCCGGTTCCTTATTAATAAAATAAATTTTGTCTGTTGTGTGAAATGCTTTATAAATGACAGTCCAACCGCCTGCATGTAGCAGACAAAACGACGTTTGTCGCGTAAGAACGATACACCATACTTTCTATAAAATTGTTATTACTAATTGCAATGTGATTACTTATTTTATTTATTTATGTTAACAAACAATCTGGGCACCCTTAACCTTAACCGTTTATAGACATAAACGTGTGTTTGGGCGTTGCAGGCTCTTCTTCCATTTTATTGTACTTAACAAATACGGTATAACTATACGAAATTTGTAATCGATCGTACAAGTGAAAGTAAAATTAATATTCAAATAAAAATTTTATGACTAAGACACCCACACTAACCTTATTACACCGGGACAGTTGCTTCAGCTGTACCAAGTACAAGTCTGGTCGTGCACGTAGTACTGGTGTCCCACCCCAGAGATGGCTCTGCTACTTACCAACTGGCCACCATGGATTCAATTGACAACCGTGTCAAGAGGTTTATAGGTGACTCGGAATTAGTGGAGGCGAAGCTGCAGAGCCTTGAAAACAACAGCACAGTTGCCTGCTTATCGGTATTTTATAGGACATATCACGGAGAGTATGCGATGGACTTACACGATTTAATTCCGCCTTCCCCTTGCCATCATCGGGGGACTAGGCGTAGGCTTGAATTCTACTCCTACGTTGTGGATATTCCAAAGATTCGCACGAATCGTTGCGCTTCCACATTTATATGGCGAACGGCCATGGAGTGGAATTCCCTGCCTGCAGACTTGTTCCCTGAACGTTATATAACCTCAGGAAATAATAGACAGAAAAAAATATTGACTTCCCATATATTTTTTGTTGCTCGTACAAAACAATAATAATAAATACATTCAGAGTTATTTGCAAACACTAACAATCTCCCAGGTCTATATTACTACCCTCACAAAGTAGCCTTTTCCATATACTCCTACTGGGTGCTCCTAAATATGTCCTCGTGGTCCCTCTGATGTACTGTCTATATTTATAAGTAATTGCTATTGTAGTATTCGTATGTATGTATATTATGGGTGAGATTACGTAACAGATGATTTAAGAATTATAGTGTTCTGTACAGAGCAGGGAAGGAAATTTCTAGAAAATCTTTCAGAATTTTTCAATGACGCTACTTTTAAAAGTAGCCGTAAACCATTTGCTCAATTAACTTTTGTTCCCTGACTTTTTTCAAAACATAATAAATTCATATCGAGTTCTTAGGTTTTCGCGATTGTTACACATAGGAAATGAAACTATTTTTCCGGATTTAAATCGCGTATATTTGTTTTTTCAAACAAACCTAACTGGTTAAAGACTGTACCACCTCAGTCAACCGTGACCATGGGACCTGTAAAGGGCCCGAAACGTCGGTTTAAATTTAAATTTAAATCTGAAAAAATAGTTTCATTTCCTATAATAAATTCACTAAAAATAAAGTTTAAATTTTTTATTGTACTATCTGATCCGTGTTACATCTACATTTGGTAGTAAAGTAGTAAGTTCAAACATGCAAGCTCCTTGTCAGACGATTCATTAACCCCGCTCCTGCTTTTCAACGGACGGGTATTTTTTCGCACAGAGTTATCAACGCGATATAATTCAATATTATTAATTTTGTACGAAAGTTAAATAAGACGAATAATGAAGTAATGTATAAATAACCCTGTCCAAATAATAAATATGTAATGTGCCAGATACCCATACCATTTAACTTGTTTTGAAACTACGGTGTTACCTAGTACAAGTGTAAGGAATTCACTACCTAGAACACCGAAATCAGAACGATAGGACATTTCCCAAAATGGTGCTACCAGAAATCAGTGCCCGGGGATCATCGAGATTCGTCTAAAAAAAAGTATTTCTGTTTGAAATGGTTTTTTTTATGTTACAAAGTGAGCGACTAACAAGTTGTGCGGCTGGTGATAAGTTATACACGTGTCCATGGCAGTAGCAGAGCTTTAAAATTGCAAAGAAGAAGAAAGAAGAAGAATTTCACCAGCGCCCTTACCCTTCATAATCGGAACGCAGTAATAATTCAAATTTGTGGACAATGATAGTATTTGTGTCGCGAGCATTTTCATTTTCAAAATTAAAATAGTTTTTCGTTACACCTCCGTGTATAAAAACACGATTAAGTTTATTTACAAACTGTGACGTCAGCAAACGGGCTTCGAGCGGTATTCGTTGACTATTTTCACTAGTTCTTATTAAGAAAAACATCTATATAAAAAACGGTCAATATTCGCGTTGGTTGCATGTGGGGTAGATATTATTTCTTAACTCTGGGCCCCCATGTCCCCCTGGTAAGTAGTATGTGAGGCTTGTACACTGCAGTACTAATAAAATGGGTCGAATTTTTAATGTTATTATTGAATAGAAAGATTTTACATACAAAATTGTTTGTGTGTATCAGGGTGACAGGTGCAGTGGCAATGACCCTCAGATATTTGATTGCTGATTGATGAGATGATTTAAAGCTCTGAGTGGCGCTGCAATTGCTATGGGCTGTGTCTTAACGCCAGGCGCACGACTTGTTCTCCTTGTCCTTGGTATTTTATAAAAATAAAAATACGCCATCTGCACGCTGCACTAGCAGTCACCAGTATGACTCCACTATAATATAGATATGAAAAATAAAAATAAGGACATGCTCAATTAGTTTGAATAATTTGACTTTTAAATAACGGTAGGCATTGTGTATGATGTTAAAAGTCACAAAAATGTTGTCCACAAGAGTTTTAAATTTCCTTAACTGTCACTAGATTTTGGTAGATCCTATATCTGTTCTGAACGACAACGAAGTCGTCAAAAAATATTGAATCCAATTTGGAATTTGAAAATATCGTCATGTTTTATTTAATGGGTCGGTTTTTTTCGTCTGTTAGTGTAGCGAGCGGTGTTTGCAGGCAAAAAGAGCGGCCCCTTACGCTTTTAAACCTCGTTCGTCCAAGAGCGGGGAATATGGAATTTTCGAAATGATAAAGCCGGTAAATAATAACTGCTAGTACTGCCCAGGCCGCCCGTCTAATGTACGCGCTGCTAAAACAACGTCACTGAAGTTTTTAATAATTTTTTATTGTATCCGATGTTCTGTGTAGTTCCTAATTACGAATGAGGACGCCTTACATATTTTGTATGAGTATCTTTGTAAGTAATTAAAATATACATCCAGGAAATGGGTATAATACGTATAATAAGTATAATACACAAGGAAACACATGTACCCTGTGTATTATATTGCAGCTTTACTGCGGTCAGACCACCTAAGAAGCGTAGTGTTTATGTCAAATTATTTTTGGAAATATCTGTACACAGGAATACAATATTTATTTCACGATAATTTAGGTATGAATCTACCCACATGCACGAAAAATATTTTTTCTGGACAACGTTTAAAAATAAAAAAAAGGAAACAAATCTATTGTCCCGTAAATCAGGTGCAATTAGATGTCGCGCAAAGGTGTGTCTTGTGTTGGATACAAGCAACCAGCAACTAGAAGCGAATTTTCTATTTTCATACAAATTGCGGCTGTGCCAACTGGTAACAATATCCGACTACACCGCAACCGGAGACTTTGTCCGGTTACCGCACCCGGTGGCTGTGTCGATTTCATATCATTTGTATGAAAATAGAATATTCGCTTTTTGTTGCCGGTTGCTGGTATTCAATACAAGACACTCGTTTGCACCGTACCTTACTGTCAAGCATTCGTCTATTTTACATAAAGAAAATACATTTATATATTAATATATCCCACGAAGCGTTATGCTTCCAAATTTATATGACGAATTCCCTGCCTGCAAATTTATTTCCTGTACTACAACTTGCGCCTTTTCAAGGCGAGAGTTTTTTTTATTTTTTTTTATTTAGTTGTCCTTGCTCCATCGTCACTTTTCATCAGATGAGATGGAAGTCAAATGTGCACTTATTTTTTTATAAAAAAAAATGTCGAGAAGGTATGGAACAGTTGATATCGGATTTTTGAGGAGCTCATTATTGTTCGTTTTTATGAATAGGATGCACCCTCAAGGTATTAGAATAAAATTCAATTTAAAAAAATCGCACCGTAACAAATAATGTTTATTGTCTGTCTGTATAAGTAATATCATCGAGAATATTCAATTCATTTTAAAGTAACAAATCACAGTTCGACTAATACTAGAAATTCAGAGGAAGAATTCTAGTTTTCTTTTTTTCCAACCATACTCAGCAGCGGGGTTCGTGTGTCTACTTCCACATTTCCTGTTCGTAACGCAAGCTGGCCCCCTGCCACCCGCTGTGTTCCTGGTACTAAGGGGGTGCCTTCACCCCTAACAGAGGGTTTTTATACCTCCTGGCTCCGTCGAAAGTAATCAATTTGCGACTTAATTAATTAAGAAAAAAGCGTTTAAGATTATTTTGTTTGAATGCAGTTTTAGGGTCTAGTTGATAGGTAATTTAAGAGTTTGATTGACTTTTCTTTAGAAATTTATATTATGCCGTAGATAACTATCCGAACTTGTTTAGAATATGATGAACTAGAATTGTTGCATTATTTTAAATAACTTGCTGTTTTTCCGTTATTTATACCTATTTATTACATAAAATATTCGATTTTCGAATATGTAAGAAATAATAATATCTTGAGATATCCTTTTCAAATTTGTCCAGAAACACAAAATTTATTTAAGCTTATCTTGGCTAAAGAGCAATTAGAGAAAACACCAGACAAACATGTTAATTCTCTATCTAAAATGTGACCCAAATCACCCCCTTAATTCCCTAGTTTCAGCTACAAATACTTTTCCTTTAGTTTCGTTTCGCCAGTTGGTCGTTATCTAGTTAGCCCGGGTCGACCCTCGTCTGGGGTACCAGGACCGCATACGTAGGTGGGTGGCAGATAGAGGAGTTCTATAGTGTTCTATATGTAGAGGGAGATGTTTTGAAGTATAACCACGTGTTATGTTATGATGGCTTGGTATTATCTTGCTTAATTGTACGGGAAGTTCAAAAGTCGAGCTAAATTATCCATCCAGTGGTCCCTTCATGTTAAGAATGCTAAGTAGTTGTTATTTCAATGATGAGTTTGGATTTGTTAATCTATTTCACGTGATATTAAAGTCATTTCATTGGTCGATTTTCATTACCCAGCATTTATAATCATGCGATTGGCAATTCTGATTCCCTATTGCCTATACATACTTAATAGATTGAGATTGATTAGATCATGTACATGAACGCCTTTTATTTTAGACATTTTGACACAAGTAATTCTATGGAAAAGTCGGGGTAGGAACTTTCTACTCTATATAGCAAAAGGTTGCGTGTTAACTCGTACTCATACGCGAAAACATGAGTGAAGGATTGTGCTATCGCATGTTAGTTGCGTAAAACTAATTACAGCTATGATCTTATGATATCCTGGTACTACTACTACTACAATAAAAACAACTAAAGAAGGAAATACACACATACAAAATTCCTTTATTTGTTTCCTAAATACAATATAGGAGTTAATTAAGCAATCAAATATTTTATTCGACAAAAGTAAAAAGAAAGTAAGTATATGTAAATAATTCTATGGGCGACCGTACTTGTAACTGGGAATCCATCGAGAGGGGAGGCCCCGTCTCGTGCCCTCCAGTGGGACGGTGAGACGTCAGTGGGCTTCAACAAGGTGACATTTTATGTCCGCCGACCTTTTACGTTGATATGGTTTGTCTCGCTTTGAAGTTGCCTTTTAATTGGGTAGTTTGTGTGCTATTGTACAGGTTTGTCTTTTGTGTTGTGGTTTAGAAACGATGTACGAGGTGGTTATTAAAAGTTTTTAAAGAGTTCGCTTTACTTGATACTTTCATTATATGATTCGAATTAGAGATCTTTGTAATGTTTAAATAAATTTTATTAAGTGATTGATAGTAAATAATTCACAAATTTTTTTTGTTCATTCCGTGTCATACAGAACCTGTTGATCGAATAATATGCATATAAAGATAAAAAATTGTTTCTTATGGAAAGTTATTTTGATCGGTAGACTTATGCCATTTAAGAGCGGTTACACACGGTGACTGTTAGTAGCGATGCAGTAGCGCGTTTCACGAACGCGTTTTTGCATCGCCTTGTGTAACCACCCTAAGACCTACTTTTTTGTAGTGTAATAAGTAAAGAGAGAAGAGTTTTGTCATTTATCGCCCAGTTTATCACGAATCGAATGGCGTAATTTACAGTTTTGACGTAATAAATTCTTTATATAGTGCGTTTCAGTATTTCTGTTCTATGTCGCGACGCGGTAACTTTTTTCGTCGTCATTGTAAGTCGAATCCGTTGGGACGATATTAATGCTCTGTATAACGTATGCCTTGTTGCTATATCTTTAATTCTAACGAAATAAGTCAATTTCATAAACTATCAAAAAGATATAACAAATAATAGCTACCATCCAGTAGGAGAGTAGGGTATACTACGCTGACCCACCCACCCTTATAAATTGTACATTAAAAATCCGCAAATTCGGGGTAGAGGCACGGTCAGTAGACCTTCCGAAAAGGGTCTGCCGAAAGGGATTTGCCGGGGTTCGGGCATTTGGGCCTACACTTATACAAAATGTCCAATATGGGCGAACCCTCCGGGGCAAGGGCTCCGGCCCTAAACAAAGAAGTTTGTTGCTCTGCGATCCTGGTGCCGATAAACGCACGTCCTTTTGTCCGACGGCTTTATCTCCTGTTAGTCTGGACGCCTGGTGATTTCGAAGGTTATTTTTTATTTTCTGCAATTAACATATCTACTACAAACGTAAACTCTCAATTGTGTCAGTCGATCTATTCGTCCATTTTATCGCGAATGGATAATTTTTTTTCAGAAATAAGTCGAACTTTTGAATTTTAAGTTCTTTGATTTGACGTTAAGAATTGAATGTATTAAGGTATCATGCTGTTTAGGGGTTATGGATTCCCATTAATATTTTTCAGATTTCCCATTTCTATAATGAGGTATGCCTCAATAGAGAAGAAGAGCGCAAAGAACGAAATGAAATATTTACCTATTATTATTATATGCAGATGAAACCCGAAAATGTTTTAAGGTAATATTTTTATAGTAAACAACATAAAATGTTCGCGTAAGGTTGTGTTATCTTTTCTATTAATAAGAAGAAATATGTGAACAATATATTAATCGAATATCGCCTTTATGCCTCGGAAACAGTAGTTACTTAAATTTCTCAATTATTATGATCAGAATACAATTTACAATTAATAAAATTAATTGTTTATATCACATTAGTAAATCGAACAATGTAAACAATTTTTTTTCTGTAAAAAAATATAAGACAATACATTATAGTGTTTGTATCAAGAAAATAATATATTTTTTTCTTATTTTCAGGTAAGAAACAGTAATCAGAATTCCAATAAGTGTTACCCATCTTTAAGGTATGTCATTAACTTATTATTTACTTGCATTTTTTCACACACGAAAACTTCTTCGTACAGTCGAATGGAGTAATTTGGTCATAAAATTGAAATGTAATTTTCAAATGCCATCGCTATCGCTAAGAGACAAATTTCAAGAAATTAACGTTCTTACACAGTACATTTCTGGAAATTTAATTTAAGTTAAGGACAATATAATAAGGACCACTGGACGTTTTTTGCCTGAAATAATGATGTGGTGGTGAAGGAAAACAGTATTTTTGTCAGTGTTAGACATGCTATTAATACGAGAAATAGAAATAAACTATTATCTAAAACATGTCTAGAAAAACGCTAAAATAATTTAAATAATGATAACAATGTTCATTTTAACCATTGGCCACATATTCCAGAACTATCCTCGAAATCAAAAGACGATAGAAGTTATTCTTTCTTCAAATTAAACGTTCTGGCATATGTGGCCAAGTGGTTCCTATATCAGAACGTTTACAGTACCAGTTTTGACAGATTACAATAGTGAGGTCAAATCTCAATTCATTACCAAAAAATTTGTAATCATATGCGAGTCAATCTATAAGATTTATAACTAGTAATGGGGTAGCTGATTAAAGACTTTAAAAGACGAAAATTAAAATGTTACTTAATATATTGTCAATTCGAAACTGCTTTGTTTTGCATTGAGCTTTGACGCGAGTTTGCCGGAGGTAGAATTTGTGCTGGCCAGCGATCCCATAAGTGACGATCGTATTAGATTTAATTTTTTTTAAATTTCAGAGAACAAATGCCGAGTTGTGTCATAAAATTGTACATTCCATAAATTTTGCTGCACGTCACTATTGACAACAATGTGCATCAATTAGCTCCTTCAACGTAGTTATGAATTAATACGAAACTTGATGAGCGGACAAACGTCAAAACGGCTATCATAGCGTGCCGGTACTATAATCCAAATATAAAAGACTATTCTAATTATTCTTTTTCAAATTAAACATTCTGGCATATGTGGCTAGGTTCATATGAACGTTATTATCATCATTCGAAAAGCTGAAAAAGGTCGTTGTGATGACTGTATTTGTTTCATAAGTTACAAATTCATATGAAGGATAATTAATGCATAAAATTCCTGTTAATATCAAAATTTGCTATTTGCGAGTTTTTCAACAGTCGCGTAATAAAAACTAAGGTTATTTATTATGGCTTCTTCGTACTTAGGTAACAGAAGGTTGTCCGTTTAGCTCTGTCAAGCTCCTTCTACCTATGTTTTTATATAGTTATTGTAAATAATAAATGGGAATAATATCTCATTATAAAGAGCAATTCGTAGGATTTCTTGCTTATTTTTCTCAGGGAATTCAGCCTTACAAATTTGTGGTGGTTACCAATTTTATGTGTAAAAGTATAGAAATGTTGCCTGCCTCCTGAGCACGACGCCCCAGATTACGGCCATACTTGTTTCTTGTTTTCTTCTATATTCTATCTCTTTTTCGTTATTAAAAACTTACTGGTTATTTAAGTGTAATGTTAGTGTCGTAGTACATTTACGAAAATTTAATTTGTGTTAAGAAGAATAGTAATATGTTTATGAAAAATAGTGAGACATAACATTAATGCGAGATATGAAAATAAACCAGCTGTTTTTGATAGTCGTCTTCATAAATTCATTTAATTCATTTAATTTCGGTTGATATTCAAAATTTGTCATTCTCGAGGTTTAGAACCACTTTTTTATTCATTTATTTATCTTTGTAAGTAAGTAAGTTCGTAATAACATCGCCACAGTTTTGAGGTTATCTCTGTGATGCACCATTTGGTGTACGAATATTACAGACATGATTACCGACGTCGATAATATAAAATAAAGAAAAATGTTAATAGTATTCCATATGTATAATATTGGCAGTATTGTTTAAGAATGTTAGATATAATTATTAATATCTATACATTAATGAAACCATTAATGTCATAGTAACGTAGTTTTACTAATAACGTTAGTAGTTTATCTGTTAATAAATTACTCAACGTATTTTGGAACTTACGCGTCTCAAGTGATTTTATACGATCTGGAATTTTATTATAAATCACCGGTGTAAATTGAAAAACACTTTTTTTAGTAGTAGAGCTGTTTTGCACATCATCGTACACAATACCTGTGGCCTAGGACGTCAATTACTATTTTGTGCCGTGGGTTTAATTGTGAAGAAATCTGGGTACATTTTGACAAATGTACAGATCTCGAGGGTAACCTATCACAAACTCGAATTTTTTTTTCCGAAATAATTTTTGTTCGAATTTTCATTACACCGAATCATATCGAAACCGTTGTTCTTTCAGGATATGTTGGATGTTTATATCAAAGACACGATTAGGTTCGGTTAGGTTAGGTTAAGTTAGGTTTAAAAGAAAAAACATTTTCCTCTCAAAATTACTTTCGAGGTTATGAAAATTCAAGCATACGTTATTTCTGGAAAATGTCATGATCTCGAGTATATACAGATAAGGAAAAGTCAACAGTTTCAGAGATTAAAAAAATAACGACAGCTTTCCGTATATTTTAGTTCACAAATTAGTCGTACACATCGTTTTTGAGCTCCAAAGATTGTGCTTCTGTAGCTAGAGTTGCTCCGAAATATGATTCGGTATCTCGAAGTGGACTCTACGCAACGTCTCATACGTCTTAATAATTATTTGCCGGTCCACCGTTTTTGATAATTTAAACAAGGACTATGAGGATTGGTAGAGTTTGACACAAACGTTTTGGGAGTGAGTTTCAAACGACTTTTTTTATCTATACTTACGCCAATCAATTTAGTAGCGTCAACTTTCTTTAGGCAAATGTTGTGGTATTTCATATTTATATCTGTTATTCTCAATCCTTGTTGAAAATGCATTATTTTTGTTTTATTAAAATTTATCTTTAAATTACTATTATCCACCCAAGCTACAAGATTTTTTTTATATATAGTGAAACAAAAACTTATACTAAAGGTTATTTATTATACAACTTCTGCGTACTTGGATGACAAAAATCCTTGGTAGTGACCCGTTTAGCTCTTGCAGGTACTCTCGATCTTCTATGTTTGAAATATACATTGTAAATGTATACAAATATTTATTTACAAAGAGCAACCCCTAGAGTTTCTTGCTCATTCTTCTCAGGGAAATCTGCCTTACGAATGAGCAGTAGAGCTTAACCAATGTGACGATTTCAAGTATAATTTCCTTACCTATGAAATCGAGAGTCTTGAGTTTGAGTTAAAATATTTTATTCTACGTGTGTTGATTACAAATCTCATTTACTAAGCAATTCCATGCCAACCCAAACCCAGGGTAGTTGGGTAAAAACCTCCAAATTTCATATAACCGCCACTATCGGTAGCCCCAAACTTTTATCCTTTGCAAAACAAAACCCTGGGAAGGTCAAAACGGGCCGAAATAGGGATATATAAGGTCCCTAACTCAAGGGACCAAAGGGTCAGACCGTACCCAAAAAAGTAATGCCTACATAGGATGATACAAAAATTTTAGTTACATATGAAAATACACAAAACTGTTTATATATAGATGAAACTTACTTAACAGATAAAAAATGTACATTTAAAAGTTTAATTATACGTTCTGTTTTTGACTAGAAGATTAGTAGAGAAGGTAGAGAGTTAAACTATAAAATTTGAATGTAGGATATTATGAATATAATAAAATTTAAAAGAAAGTAATGATTAAATTGAGACGCAATATAAAAAAAAAGGAAAAAACAGTTAAATGCTGAGAAAAAAACTTATTCTTATTACGTTTTTTTTGTGCTTATGACTCGGCTACAGAGAATTGTAGATTACATAGCTCTTGCTTATATTCTCCCGTATCTCTAATATATAAGTATTTTCATTATATTATTTCTTTTATTTAATAACATATAAGTAAATGTTATTAATCTATAAATATATAATATATATATCGAAAAAGGAATTGGGAAACTCGAAACCTTCAACAAAATTTATATACAAGTAAAGATAGAGATCTAGCACATTCTTAATGTTTTACCTATTATTTTTCCAAACATCCTGTAAATAAGTACATAGTATATAGCCAGGGGTTCATATAAGCTTGGCGTCTTCTGTGCCTCGGAGGCTGGAAATGTTAAGAAGGGTCCGGGAGGGACCGGAACTCCCCCTCCCGAATGGGGAGGGAAAAAATTCAGAGGACCGTACCCTGCGACCCGCCGCCACCGTCTGCGGCCGTAATTAGTGATGCGGTAGGAGATGGGTTCATGTCGATAATTCTAAATGTTCGTTTCTTTTTTCTTTTGAATACGACCGTGCGTTTTGAGGATATTTTTCCTGTATTGTAAGTATGTTAAGAAAGATTTCAGTTTGTATGTGCCTTGTCTCTGGTGTCCAGAAAGCTCTGGTGGAGCACGGTGCCTTAGATTGCGGCCATATTTTTTTCTTGTTTTCATCTATATTAAACATTTAGTGTACACTTTCCTTTGTTAATGCCATGTAAGTATGTTGTTAGAATTAGAAAGATACTTGTTTTTGCTGTCTATTATAGGACCGTAATGTTCATTTGTTTTTAATATATTTTATGAAACTTTTAGCGTTAGTGATCGTCGTAACTTTGGCAAAACCTTGTCACTCTAACTTAGTAAAGTTGGAGAACAATTAAGTAATTTCTACTCTTATTACTGTGTAGCAGGTGCAAGTTAGTAACATTAAATATTGGAGTATGTATTAAAGTTCCAATCGGTGCTAGCGTGCATTTAAGCCGTGGCTGGTATGGTTATACTGTCTTAACAATGTAAATTTAGAAATAAAAAATCTAAATCTCAAGATTGAATCATGAATGTATTTGCAATATCTTTTAAACTTTTATTACGTCATTTTATTGAGGAATAAAAAAATATAAAACTAAAATATATCGATAATCGATAAACTGTCCCATCCCTAAAAGATTATGACAAGATACAGAGCGCGGGGCCGCTAACGACGCCCGGAGAGCTGTCAAAAGAACCTACATTAATGTTATTATAACTTTTTCTAGCCCTGCATGTGTGGCCCCCCTGTAGTTGGGCCCTTAATGAAATAGCTAGTCGAGTATAGTGCTGTTTGCCCTACGATAATACCGATTTTCTTCTTATTATGTCTCTAAGGTATATTTTTGATTCGCGATAACTTTCAGACTAAGTGCTTTGGATGTGTTTGACCGACACTGACGGAGATATCATTAGTTATAGTATACTTTATTACGTACAGTGAAGAATTTAATTGTTGGCACACATTACATCTTACTCTAACTAACGTGATTTCCTTATAAGGTGCCAATAAACAGTCGTAAAGTGGTGCCAGCATTTGCTACTCTGCTCTGGATAGCAAAGTTCTTTGCTTGCTCTGCTATCTTTTTACCGTTCTTATAGTAAGTTTCATAGAGTTGAAATTAAATCTCAGCTTAGCGTGTTGTTATATGTGATTTCATAAACGTATTTTTGACATATAATTCAACAAATAACATAAACCATCGTTATTTCATGGTTACCAAGACGTACGATACATAGCACATAATGATGTTTCTTTTGTTTTTAAATTAGTTATATAGCCGATTATAATGAATAATTATATTTTTTTGTTTGAAAAACCGGTTATAATCCTAAAGAAATCTTTTTCTTTGGTTAGCATAATGGACATTCATGACAAGTATCATTTTTGGTTAAGTTTCAAATTCCCCCGATATATGCCATCAACACATACAGATTCTCGCATTATATGACCGAGAGATAAATTATCACACTAATGTATATGAAACATTACCTAGAGCCGAATACGGGCTTGAATAGCCACGGCGGGGGCAAACTTTACCCCGCAACCGCCGCCCGGGTCTGCCACCCTGGTACCCTAGGCCCACCCACTATGGGCTTTGAGGACCGTCTTTGCGAAGTTTGGCGGGGAACCCCAAAATTTCAAGTCGGCCCTGCGATTAGGAGTCGGCTCGGCTATATCTTTTGATATTTTCTGCTTGCTTGGTAGTTTTTTTAGGACTCTTGTTTTTCTTAATTCCTGGTTACTCTTTTAATAACCGTAATGCAATAAAATAATAATTTATTACCTTTTTGTGAATATAATGCCGGTTCGGAAATTTTGACGGGTACGTAGGTATAGCTTTCAAAAGCGAACATTCTGCACTAAAAATTCATTTTATAGGACGAGTTTGCCGCCAGCTAACTGAGGATGTTAAGTACTAAAGCGAACATACACAGGTGTAACAAAACGCATTTTGTTCTACAGCTTGGAAGTACATTCTTAATTATTTTTGTAGCCGGAGAACTTTATTTTATTATTTAATTTATCTTCGGCTCTTATGGGGAATCTAATGGGGAAGTTGAATGATTCAAATCCTTCTAATAGTACATCGTGATTAAAGATGCCGTGGGAAACGTGCTAAAGCCCCGTTCTGCATTGGATCTGCAAGCCTCCCTTTAGAAAATAAGACATTAATAGCATGATGACCATGACATACTACGAACGAAAGTTGTACATATACTTCTTTTTACACCCAATAAATTCATGTATATGGCTGAGTTCACGGGCGAAACACGTGTTGAAAATATTTAAACAAAGACATCAACACTAACGGACATTGTATGTTGGAACTGATTGTTCATTTGTTTATTTTCATGAGTACGACTAAGCTCGATACTTCGCGTTATGGAGGAAAATACTACGTCACTTTTTAAAGCACACTTGGACGTTGAATTCTTCAGCGAGGATTTGCCGTAGTTATCCTTTGTACCTGTGTACCTTTATCACGTGGGAGTAAAGGTGCAGCCTTACAGAGAGAAACTGCGGTGCTGCCGTTTTCAACCCTCAGTTTTATGAGCTAAGATTCGAGGTGGTTCATTGTGTAATCAAGAACCGATTAAAAAAACGTAAGGTGCGTAAGTGTGCAGACAATTAAATTAAACATGTAAAGTGGTGATTTTTTCAGAATGCCTTTTTTTATTTGTAATTAGGTTATAAACACTCATAAACACAAAACTTATAGACTAACATACATAATAATGTAACACTATTTATTTATTTACACGTATGGACCGTGACGTGTGACGCAACGTAGGTAACCGTCTTCGGAAACGTCGGTACACGAAGTATAACATGATTAAATTCATTTTAAACGTATTTTTGTCAAATTTTCAAATGTAACTCTAGTAACAGGAGTTCCTGGTGAAAGAGTTCGTCCAGGGAAGTACTGCCACCTTACCTATTTATACCGCCAAGCAATTGTGTGAGTATTACTTACTTGTGTTCCGGTTTTGAAGGATAAGCGTGCTGGTGAAATTACAGGCAAATGGGAGGTGTTAATTTATGTATCTAGATGTCGCTGAGATCTTTGCGATTTAAAGCTCTGAGAGTCTTTGGTCTGACTAAAATCAAGCAGACAAACAATTAATTAACCTAAAATCAGACCAGAGAGAACAAGTAACAGGGACAACCACAGAGAGACATTTTATTAGAATCCCCTTGTTTATTATGGCGAATTATAATCATAAACTAGACCATTCCCGTTTATTGGGAGCGGTCATCCCGTAGACTAATAAACGGACCAAAACTGTACTAGGGTAGCATATTTGATTGGATAGGACGAGAGACGTAAAGACTCTTGTTTTGGATCCAATAATGTATTTATTTTCATTTTATCTTTCACGTAAGGGTAAATGTAAAGGGACTGTACTCTATTACACCAGATGCATGTCCTCTTTTAACTTAATATCGTAACTGGTTTTAAGATTTTTTTTTCAGGGCAATGTATTTTCCAGTTAACAACTTCACAACTTCAGTTATAGTTCACGTTAAACTAGTTCTGTTAATGAGTATAAAAAGGTAGAAATACGACGGTAAATGGAAAAATGTCAGATAGTCAGATACTGTGTTAGTGAGAAGAGGAATGCTCTATTCTAATTGTTATGTTATGTACTTACGTATGAATTTAAGTAAAACTCGTTACATGTGATATAAAGGTAGATAGCTAGCAATATATGTATTGTAATGTACGTATAATTTATCTCTGTGTGGGCACGGAATTATGAAGAACTTTGCAGGTTCACTGCTGAGCAAGAATCTACGCTTCCGTGTTTGAAGGCATCAACAGAAAAAGATGTTGTTTTTTATGTATACATAATATATAATATAAATGTTTTTGAACCTTCGTGTTTCGGAATTGGTTAATAAAGAGCAGCGTCGAAACATAGTAAGTACCAGGGCAGCATTTCCACATCAGATATAGTAGTCTCGTTTGGGCATAATGCGACCGCCGCCGGCTCCGCTCGTAACCGTCTAGCGCAGCTAAAACCGGGCGATTCGGTTTTATACACACCCCCTATAAAAGCAAAAGGACCCGGGTATAGTCCGGATAAGTGGGGGGCCTGTATCTTTATATCTGCCCCCTGCCTCCACTAGGGCATTATGACCGGGGGGTTCTTTGGACAGCTAAAAGAAATATCCGGTTGCCTCGGGTAGCGGTAATTCCTCTCCCAGTATTACTTTGGTTATTTACTGGGAATTTATCGCACCTCCCTGCCGAACGATCGGCTAAGTTCAGGTATTTTATAGAGCTGAATTAAAGTAATAGGGCGCTTGTATCAAAACACTTCTATCTCCTCGGTTAAGAGATAGCTGTTCCTGTGTATAACATTATAATATTGCCTCTGCTAAGCGTGAAGATTATGGAAAATCCTCTTTACAGAAACCTATATTCTGTGGCGGTCTTTTAAGAATTATGTACCAGTTATGTAGTGGACACTTTCCTCGGCAACAAGGTTCATCAGTTAGGTGAATTATGATAACGCATATGAACAACATCTAAATCATAAGACGAATGAAGTTATTCTTTTTTCAAATTAAACTTTCTGGTATATGTGGCCATTGATTTATATTTATCAAAATTCAAAAGATGATTGAAGTTGTTCTTTTTTCAAATTAAACTATCTGATATTGTGGCCAATGGTTTATATTAATCGAAATCAAAAGACGAATGAAGTTTTTTTTTTCAAATAAAAATGAAATTGTTGCCTATGGATTCATATGAATATTGTAATCATAATTCAACCTTGTTGTAGTATTCCTCTAAATACATGTAAGTACCTATTAAAACATTGAATGCTTACGATGAATCGAATCGACGGTTGTTGTAATTTTTCAAAAGGGACCAATGAATTATGAAGTCCTAGTAGAAGAAATGCAAAGGCCTTTGTCCAGTGCCTATCGGAATTATCTGAAATTACATTCAATGTTGATAATTTTAGCTTTATGTAACTATAATACGCGTAACGTACAAATAATATGTGGGAGCAAATATATTAATTTCTCTTGTTTACCACCAGAGTGACATGTGCTCATAAGACGTATGCCAATTGAACTCAGCTCGGTGGAGCGTGAACATTTATAACATTCCTGGATATTATGAGAATATTCTAGTACCTATACCCATCAAGTGGAGTTACGTAGTTTATCGAGGAAGGCATCGATTTGTGTTATGCCACTACCAGATACGAGTCTTTGCTTTGCAGTTAAAGAACGTGTTTTATAACGTAATTGGCCCAACATTTTCTTAAATAAATTGAACCTCTAACCCCAGGCAACAAATAAGAATAAATTTGAATAAGTGCTATTAAAAATTACTAGAAAATTATCTACCTTTACGAACTCGAGGGTGGGTGCGGGGTGAGGCGGTAGGGGAGGGTAGGAAAGCCGTATAAAAACGACAATTTCCTCTAAACGCGGCGCGCCCGCGTCCGCGCCTGTGCCCAGCCCTCGGCTAATTAACTGCCTCGTGGTTATGTCACCCTAGTATCCCTGGTGAGGGCGTGCTACTCTTTTCTGTGAGACAGCGGCGGCACGCACTACTTGGACATGCTCAAGTTTTAGTTTTCTTTCTTTGCTTTACGCGGTTGTTGACACTGATAAGGTGTCTCAAAACGGTTTCTTTATATATAAAAATATTTATTTATTTAATCATTTATTAGACAACATCAAATATGTTGCTCTGATCCCGAAGTGTAGCTAAAGCACTTGTGTTATGGAAACCGGAAACAACGACGGTACCACAAACACCCAGACCCGAGACAATATAGAAAAGTTAGTTTCACACTGTCCAGGCCGGAGATCGAACCCGGGACCTCAGAGTTGGCGACACCATGAAAACAGGTGTGAAAATTTATTGCACAGGAAACATAACTCACATATTGTAAAAAGCAAGACAAAGGAAAGGTACTGATTTTTTTTTATTTATCCCAACAAACCTAAATTAAATACAGGACACAATACTATTTAAAATATTTTCGATTTTTACCACTATAGTATCAACATCATTAATCCCGCTGCTAGCTACAAGTCTTTTCTTAGCACGTGTAATACATTTGCACAAACTTGATGAACGATATTTTGAGCAAAAACTGCATGTTGGAAAAGTTTTCTAAATCTTTGACGAATTATGTTGGTATGAAAAATCATGTTATTAAATTTGACCAACTTCTGCTGTCCCGATTTTTTTCCTCCCGTACAATGAAATCATACTTATAAGAGAAGCTGAGTCTATCAGCATTAAAACAAGTTGTAAATTTTATTCATTTTGTATGAAAAACATTTTATGAAATTTGACCAACTTCTGCTGTCCCGATTTTTTTTCGATGCATACAATGATATGATCCTTACTTAAAACTGAGTCGATCAGTCCTTCTCAGAATATTCTCCGTTAGCGTTAATGCACTTTTTCATAGGAATGAACCAATTTTGAAAACATTTATGCCACTCCTCCGTGACAATCTTTGAAACATATTTTTCATACTCTTCGACACTTCGACCTCTTCAGGTGATGAAAATCGCTGACCGCGTAACTGGTTCTTAATTTTTGGAAATAAATAAGTGACAAAGTGCCAGGTCGGGACTGTACATGGGATGGCTCATAAGGTCAACGTTGTTCACCTTCGAAAATTCATTTGTCTGTCTGGCCGTGTGAGAAGTGGCATTATCGTGGTGCAAGATGACACGGCGTTTACGGTTATTTTTACGGGGTTTGTCATTAACTTCCGGAAAATAAATGGTCGTGTACCAATCACTATCACGCCCAAATGTTTGTGTAGTATTTGACTCATGCCTATTAAAGATGCCCGAGTCTCATGGTATGTCACGTACCTGTCTGTTTTGATCATACGGCGCACAGCATCGATGTTTTTGTTGTTCACAGCATTGGACGGGCGACCATCACGAAATCCGTCACTGAGATTCACACGACCGCGTTTGAATTCTGCAAACCAGCTATAAATAGTCGTCTTGCATGGTGTTTCATCGCCAAAAGCAGTTTGAAGCCGAGCGAAGCTCCGCTGAGCTGTTGGATTACACTTAAAATCGTAGAAAATCATACTACGAAAATTTTCATGAGTTAAATCCATGGTGATGTAGACAACCAATTTCTAAAATGACGCCACAATGTAAAATCAAATGACAGTCAGATGAAACAACTGTATTCTACAGCCAAAGAAAACCATTTTCAAATGTTGTAATTACTTTTTAAATATTCTTTATGTGAGTGGCCAGTTCCGGAAACTTATAGTGCGCCCTATGTATACAGTTTCGAAGGACTATGTTTAGTTACGTACATTGTACCTCTTTTTAACTTCTGCAATGAAAAAGTAAATAAAAAATAGTGTCGTTATTTAGAATAGTAGTATATCGTCACCTTCGACTGACAACTTCGAATACGCATCTTTAAATATTGTTATGTAGTTTGATTTTAAAGATTTTGTAAAAGCAAATCAAAAGTTATTCTTGTTTTCCATTATCGCTTATCATCAGCTCGCGGCTAAGCGTGCCTCTATTTTTAATTAAAAAAGAAAACAAGTTGACGTTTTCTGAACTCTGTTGTTTTAGTTACTAAAAATAAATCGTACCACATTTAAAAACAGCATCCATTCATGTAATGTTTACTTTAATTAGAAATTTTATAGAAAAGTAGTAGCAGTAATTTTCCTTCCAAAGAGTTTTTAACAGAAAAACTTTATTCGAGTATTGTAAATTCTACCTTACGTTCATATTAATTATGTCCAATTTTGCAAGCGCTCAAAGGTTTTTTATATTTTTCTCACCTTTTTCTGGTATTAAACGAGTGTATGTACAATTGGAGAAAAAGGGGCATTTTGTGAAAGGGGCATATTGCCAAAGGGACATTTAGCGAAAAGGGCATTTAGCGAAAGGGGCATTTTGCGAAAGGGACATTTTGCTAAAGGGGCATTTTGCTAAAGGGACATTCAGAGAAATGCACTTTTTGCGAGCTGTAGACTTTTGCGAAGTTTACCTTCTGCTGGTGAGCTTTTATAAGTATCACCTCTTTTGGTTCCTGATCACATCACAAGTAGAGTCAGAAATACAAAAAGAAAATAACAAAAACGATCTAGTTTACGTTTAACATTTCTAAAGATATAATCACGTTTACCTATAATAAATATAAAATATATTAGACAAAAAGTTGTTAAAAACCTAAAGCAAAGATCTGCAATAAGCACAGAAAAATTCGTAACATAATTTCACAAAACAATAAATGAATATCATTGATCAACCAAGTCAATGTTGAATTGAATGTCTATTATTTATTTAAAAAAAGCACACGTAAGCAATACGCAGCTTCAGAGTGAAAGTGACCTAATAAAAAAATTGAGTTCATACCGAAAACGTTAATACAGACAGCATTAAAGAACTGAAGGACTTTCTTTCCTCCGACAGTTTTTATGTCCTCTGGTGGTCTTTGCCTTCCCAGTATGGAACTTCTACGCCCATAAGGGCAGCATTGAGTGTTTTTCTTGTTTTGTGTTTATTTATTTACTAACTTTTAATGCACACTTTTTTTTAGGTTTAGATTGCACACTTCACATCGCTTTACTCTTTTTGCTATGATATTTTAATGTAGGTGTTTATTTATTCTTTATGAAGGTGTTACTTTTTACCATAATTTAGATATTTGAAAATGAAAATCTGGACAACTGTAATTGGCGCTGACACAGACCACAGTGGCGCTGACTAGCTTTACCTAAAAATACTCATTTTAAATCTAATGTTGACCCGAATAAAATCGAATAAAAATTAAAAACATCTGGTGCCATTCCTGTCCAATGACTGAGCTTCTCTACAATGTTTGGCACTGTAGGCAGCTATCGGGGCTGAATGTTGAAGACACTTGCTCTGTAGCCACACTTTTCGAGAAAAGTATATGCTCTTGTTCAACGTACTCTAACTATTATTATTATAATGCAATTTCGTTACATATTAATGCTGGTGACTGTACTAAAACACAATCACCTTATTGCACCCACCAACCCACACTTAGTAAATTATGTTACACCGTTCACTGTACCTTCCAATGATACAAACATCGAGTAGGTAACTAGCATCGATCTGCTACCCGGGGACATCTTGTCTTAGCTATAATGAACATAATCTGCTATATTATGTGTGTGTTGCGGACAAACTAGGAGCATAGGGCAATCTGTGAATTACCCATTGACCTACCAACAAATGGACGTCGGGTCTAATACAAAAACCACGAAAAAAATGTCCGAAGTTAACCTATACAAGCGTAGTGACATGTAACGAAATATAAAAAACTAAAACATTTAATTTAAATTGTAACGTCATTGCAGTACTGCCTAATGTTGCTTGCAACAATTTAAGGACCCAAAAAAAAACTTTTGAAATTTAACAAAATGCACCATATTTAGTTTCGTCTGAAAATTACTTGAACACAAGAGTAATGGAGTAGCCTTTATCGTAAATATTAATTAATTTTTATATATATTATTATGTCGAATTTTGTGCAAATGTGAAAGTAAGCGTGTACTATAAGAAATGTACTGATGTTCCAACTAAACGTAAACCGTAATTCCGAAAACCGATTTAGTTTAGTTTTGTAATCATCCTAAAAAAATACATTTGACATTTTATTTCGTTAGCTCGAATTAAACGTCATTAATAAAAAATATTTTTTTAAATAAGATTAAAATCAAAGCTATAGTTTCTTTGTTCTAAATATTTCAATCGCTTGTGGTTCGAATAATTGAAAATGACTAAAAAGTTTATAGAAAAACGACAGTTAGCTATTTGATTATTTTGTGTGCTTTTGTAATTTATATTTACTATTCATTTATATATAAATTAAATGCGATAAAACTGTACAAAATAACACTTTTAAATGAGAACTATGATAACACAATATATTTGTTTTGTAAAAATATGATACAAAATTCTGTTTTTACACTTTACTGCGGTAATTTTTACAAGTTATTATTATATGATACTGCATGATTGACAACCGCGCTGTCACTCGAACAAATGAAGGCTGTTGCGCGATATAGGTGCGGACACTTTTTAGCGCGAACCCGACGTCCATTTATTGGTAGGTCAATGGAATTACCTAAATGATTTCGATGTCAAACTTTTAAACAAATGTTGAAGTGTTTCATATTTTATTGTCTTAAAATTATGTAATCTATGATAAAAATATTAATAACTACGACACCAACTGACGGGATGAAAAAGTCGTGCGCCTGGTGGTAAGTTCCAGTGCCACTCAGAGCTTTAAACTTTCTTTTTAAATCTGAGAGACATTGCCATAGCGCCTGTCACCCTGAGACATAAGCTGACAAGTCGCACGTGCTTGTAATCACTACTACTACTCAAATTACTGCTTGGCGGCAGAAATATGTAAGGTGGCAAGCTCTATTGCTACCAAAATATTCCGACGCGGGAGTTCAATTTCAAACGTATGAAAGAGAGAATCATACAGAGAATCAGTGATATTACAACAACCTTATGAACCATTATTTTTAAAGTTGTTTTCATTATTTACTCATTTTTAATTAGGCCACTTTCATTCTAAAGCTGCGTGTTTTTTTATATTTGGATGCTGATAAGCATGGCCCTTATATAGATATTCACCGAATTTTTGCTGTTACCTGAACGTGGGTAGTCAGAACTGGACGTAGTCAGTCGGATCGAATCTATTTTTCTGTATCTTTGTTCGATTTTTATAACAATAATAAAAATTAAAGATTGTTTAAGCTTAGGAAATTTAATACTGAAAATTCAAGATGCTAAACTTATGTCTCCGGGAGTGTATTATCATAACCTGAACTTTTTGAATTAGGTCACTTTAACTTTGAAAGTGCGTGTTGTTTTTTATGTTTGGATATGTTTGGATAAGCATCGCTCTTATATAGACATTCAAATTTCTTTTAAACTCCCATTTAAATCGGAACGCAATAATGTAACCATTACTGCTTGGCGGCAGAAATATGTAGGTAAGGTGGCAGTACTTCCCTGGACGAGCTCTTAAAAAATCATAGTAAACAAATCATGATATTCAATAAAATATTGCAACTCTGTATAACTTTGCATTATGAAAGATGCCATTATTACATGTCAGCGTCGGACAATGCATGACTTCATCAAACATTGATGTCAATACTTAAAATTATTTTTGTTGTATTTAACTGTAGTTAAGTGAAGATTATGTTTTGCAATATGCATATTTCCGCAAAGAACAATATTCATTTTGGACTCGCAAATTTTTAGACGCGACTGGTTGAAAATATATGTCCATCCTATAAATGTGTTATAAAATAGAACAAGCTTCATTTATAAAAATTTAAAATAAGTTTTAGTAAAAAGATAAGAATTTTGAAAAATACGTAAAACCATAATGATAAAGAAGCTTTGTAAACATTTGTTTTTAAACGTAACACGACTTACATTTTGACATTTTATTTCAAGCCTCGTTCACACTTGCCATGATTTCTTCAACGTTGAGATAATTATGAAGGAAAGTTACAATAATTGTGACACCGATAAGTCTTCCTTAACTTGAACTTGACTCTCAACTTCTAAGTTGTCAGAAAATTCGAGAAGGAATTGTGTCAACGTTGGAGAAATCATATCAAGTGTAAACGAGATTTTAAATTAAAATATCATAATCTCAGTTTTCCTACGTCCAAAAATAAATGCTCACAACATGCTCACAACACATTTAATCAATGATAATATTATACTCACTGCATTTAATTGTTTAAAAGTATTTTTTTTAAATCGTATCTTTTTTGCACTATTTTTATTTCATTTCGTTCGTAGTGAATCTAAATATTGCTTTTAATGTGTTAGTACCCAATGATTACATTTATAATATTATTTATTCAATTCTGTACTACAAAGTAACATTAATGTTCATTATTAATTTTCCTATGACAGTTTTGATGACACGTTTGTTACTTTTGCGATATCTACGGAATGACATAAGGTTGTGTGTAATTGTAAGTTAATAATGTTTTCCATATTTTATCAAACATTTTTAAAGAGGCGTACTGCATGTACTTAAGATACTAATAGGTACACGAAGCGAGGAAGGGTGAAGAAAGATGCTTGAATCGCTAAATGCGCAACGGCTTTTATTGACGTAATTGTATGATCGACATAAACGCGCTCATCATCGATGTTAGCTCACCATTCACCTGGTGAAAGCCGCAGCCGACGGATCAACAACGACGATTCTGTGAGCTTTCATGCAAGTGTTCCACCCGGTGGAAGTACTGGAATGCCACTCATAGTAGCGATGGGCGAGTCGACTTATTTAACTCGGTTAACTCGAGTTACTCCTATAACGAGTCAACTCGAGTTACATTTTCATGAACTCCAGCTAACTCGGTTGACCCGTCCCGTCCGCCGCCGAACCGAATATTTCGCAACAACGCGTCGGTGACCTTCAGAGCACGCTCGAGTCGCGAGTCGGGTTATTTAGCTCGAGTTTCTCCAACAACGAGTCAACTTGAGCTTTGAGAACACTTTGTGAACTCAGGCTAGCTCGGTCGGTTCGGTGACCTTCGGTCACGCTCGAGTCGCGGTCGGCCGGCCGATCGTGTCCAACTTGGTGAATCGTCGGTTCGAGTTCTACTCGCGACTCGCGGTTGCTCTGTCAAACACCGAGTCCAGTTAACTCGAGTTAGCAGTCAAGTCAACTCGAGTAACTCCAGTTGAAACAAATACAACTCGTCCCATATCGCTAACTCATACGTCCTGATGATTCGATGGAAAGCAATTTTTTTGTCCTGTTGCAACTTATATGGTAATTTAGTTAACACTTCGATAGCGCGTTCTATATACGTTAAGCACTGAATTGTCTCACTGTAAGCAAAAATTTAACCAATAGTTGTCCTAGGTCCTTGTTCTCATTACGTTTCTGCAAAATAGTAGAACTTGACCACTGACTGTCTTCAGTCAGTTGGAATTCTACTTAAAATATTTTTTCTTTATCTTGAGTATAAAAAACGAGTTGTGCGGAGAGCGGCTCGTTTACCATTATACATTATAAGGTTTAAATTTTACTCTATACCACTCACAATAAGACGGCCTAAAATCCAAAAGGTAAAACCCAGCGCACTGTTAATTGTACAGTCACGTGCATTAATAAGTCTACACATAACGAAATTATATTTCCGACTTTTCACGACCACGGGAAATATCAAATAAAATTAGTCAAAATTTACTCGGGTCATTCAAATATGTCACCTGTGCGGCGTTCAAAATATTTTACCTATGCTTGGTCAGTTTATAGCTGTACTGAATTTCCAGTCTATTAACAACATACAATAATGTATATTGCTTGTTGGTACACTTGCTAATGTAGGTACATGCGCACACTCATATATACAGTATGCGTTCTGTTTGACGCGTGACGTCACTTGTATAATTAGGAGATGGATTCTATTTAGTTTTCACTCTATAGCAATGTATATAGATCCGTATGTTTTGTTATTTTATTTTGTACCGTCCTTCTGTTGGGTACGATTCTCCTCTATGAAGTGGATATAGTATTATTTGTATTACTGTAGGTAACATTTGCCTTCTGCTTCTGCACATTTGTGCGATCGGGGTTATAATATTATATACATTGTAGTACAAAAATGCCTGGATAAATAGTTTTAGCAATTCGCTAATGCATGGATATTGCTCTTTTAAATCCTAACGGCGTTTTTTTGTACATCGTTAAAGCGATTTCAGGTCGTTTTCAGATAACCTCTAAAAATGTGTCCCTTTCAATAACTTTTATGTTATTACATGAGTGCTAAGCATTATTTATTTAATATGATTGCTTGCTTACTTAGTCTGTGTTACACATAAAAAGACTACTTTACTACGTCACAGTAATAAATAAAAATTAAAAAAGTGGGCTATTTCTCATTCATAGGAGCCGGTTCCACGTCGCCCTAATTTTAACAAAAGAAGAAAAAAAACTAAAGACTCGTGGAAATAGCAATATTTCCCATCGAGGATAAACTCTAATAACTTTCACGTTGAATACATACTGTAACTTTCCAATTTATTTTAAACAAACATGTTTTCTTGGGAATACAAAGTGTGTTTCAATTTTTCTTATCATTAGTGTCACTTCAACTAAAAGCCTCCTAATAACAAAAGTTCATACCGCATCACCTTCACCCTTCGCACACGTGAGAAGGGGCTCCTGTCGGATTGGAGTGTACACAGTGAAGTAACCTGTGCATCTCCGTTTTAGCAAAAAATCGACTTAAATACCATTTTTACCGCTAGCGACTAAATCGTTCTCATTCATGTAAAGCGATCTATCTAAATAAATATGAAGTGATACTTTTATAATTTTTATTGTACATCAATCAGACAAAGGGAACTTTAAAATCCATGCACTTTTATAACGGTCCAGCATATTTTACACATTTGACAATTAAAAATGTATCCAAATATCATTATTGTCGCTCTCATTCTTGTCTACTTTTAAGTCAAATAGTTACTTTAAGCCGAACATTTACTTGAAATATAATAATTACATGGTGATAGAGGTGGTGATGACGGTGGTGACGGTGATGATGATGATGATGATGATGATGATGTGAATGGTAATGATGCTGATGATAATGATGATGATGTTGATGGTGGTGATGATGATATATTGATGTACAACAAAGTTTATATGACATTAACAAAATACTTCTTTAGATTTATTTATTAATTACATATAGGTAGTTAGATGGTCTTACGCGGATGAGAAGGGTTTTGATACAAGAAGTTGTATTAAAACATTTGTTACATGTTAAATGATGTTAAATATTCATTTGTGAACGATAAAATGTGTGTTGTAAAAATAATTTCTCATTACTGTGCCGTCTTTCTCATTTATGTTTATGAGAAAATCATTCGTGTTACTGCAATCTCATTCGTGTGACCTAAAATATCGTTTATTGTTCTATTTAACTTAAATATTTCTGTAATTTTATAATTATAGACATTGCTTGAACTTATTTGTACGTTTAAGACCTTAAAACCAAAAGAAAAAAGGGTTTTACAAAAATCACTCAAAAAGTGCCATTGAAGTTCGGAAAGTGAAATTCACCCTTTCACATTCTTTTCCATATTGTTTGTTTAAAACTTATTTACGTCATTTACAGTCTCAAAGCAATTGAAAATATACATAATAGGCAATTAATGGGCAAAAAACATTTTTGCGTATTAGGTATTTTTATATATATCAATTATGTTTATCTATGTTGGTTGCCCCTAGAGAGAGGGTATAATCCACTAATTTGGGTTGTTCATGTCACAAGCCTTCATAAAGTTTACAAAAATTATATGTCAATCTATTGATACAAAATTAACAGAAAAAGTGCTTTAACGACAATTAAATTTAAATTATTTTTTAAAATTAATTTAATTAATGTAAAGGTAAACGAGCCGCTCTCCGTATTTTGCACAATTCGTATTTTATACTCAAGATGATGAAAGAAACTTTTAAGTGGAATTCGCATACTGTTTTTCAGTCAGCGGTCAAATTCTACTGTTTACAGGAGTGTAATTAGAAAAAGATCTAGGGCCGCTATTGGTTATATATTTGCTGACAGCGAAATCAATGCGCGAGTGTCTAGAAGCCTAAATAACAATTCAGCGCTTAACGTATTCCAAGGACCAGTTCTTTTTATTGTATATTGCATCAACCCTCATACTTCACACGGTTGGACATGAGTGTCTTCAAAGAAGACTTTTAAGCGTTAGTCCTCTACGTTGACACAAAGCGCGACGGTGAATAGTTTTACAAACTTTTTCTGACATGCATTTTTTTTTAATGACACCAAGTGACAGGACGAACAAGTCATGAGCCTGGTGGTAAGCGACACGCCTGTTCATAGCAGTTGCAGTGCCACTCAGAGCTTTAAATCGCAAAGGTTTGACAGACACTGCCATTGCGCCCGCCGCCCTGAGACATAAGTCGACAAATCCCATGTGCCTATAATTTCACCAGCACCTTTAGCCTTCAAAACCGAAACGCAGCAATGGTCACATTACTGCTTGGCGGCAGAAATTGGTAAGGTAGTACTTCTTTAGTCGAACATTTTCACAAGGAGCTCTACTGCTACTCAAATTATTTTTGTCAGGGCCTCACAATATCTGAATCCTTCCCTGTCCTACTTAACCGGGGGTTTGTGTATTGTTATGTATTATTGCATATATTAACAGACGCACACTACAGTCTGTTCTATGTAATTATGGCCGTTTATGTCAGATTAATCAAACGCAATGTTCTATTGAGTTACACATAATATTCGTTGTACAATTATGCGGCGGCAAAGCCGAGATAGTTCACCATATTATAACAACAACTCTAGCATGACAGGACACGACTTGCGCGAGAAGAGACATAGAAGCCCGAGATATTGTCATGCACTCGCTTCTATGTCATAGTATAATGAAAAAAATTGTGTAATTTCCCAAACCTATATTCTGTGAAGTCACTTACAGTGTTTTGATTTAGCAGTGCTCATACGGTTTTTCTAGGCCTAATCTATACCTTGACATTTCATCTTTGGAGGCATTAGTGTTTCTGAAATTCCGGTTTTGACGGGTAAGGGTGCTGGTGAAATTACAGGCACATGGGTCTAACAAACTTTTATATAGCAGGAAAAATTATGATTAGATGTAACACAATATTTTTATTGAATAAACATGATGTTGGTTTGTATTATACTCTTCGCTCCTTGAAAGTTCGTCCAGGGAAATACTGCCACTTTACCTCTTTCTGCCGCCAAGCGGTAATGTGAGCATTATTGCCTTCCGATTGTGAAGGTTAAGGGTGTTGGTGAAATTACAGGCACATGGGACTTGTCAACTTATGTCTCAGGGTGCCGGGCGCAGTGGCAGTGCCCATCAGATCTTTGCAATTTAAAGCTCTAAGTGGTACTGCAACTGTTATGGACAGGCGTGTAGCTTACCATCAGGCGCACGTCTTCTTCGTTCCGTCACTTTATATTATAAGAAAATACAATACTCGTTGCTACGTTTCTATGGAGTTACACGACTTGTCTTGTTATATTGTGCCTTATATGTTCCACTACCAGTTTCACGATGTGGAATCGATACTATTGATCGACTTCAGATAGGTTTGGTGACATCGCTTTGTCGACGAAAGTCGATCGATTGAACACTCGTTCGACTGTCGATTTGGTAATTCGTACAGCCTTTCCTCCTGTAGTTTTTATAATGTACACAGAATAGTCTAGATCGATTGATTGTCGATGGTGTAGGAAATATTGATCGACTTTGACTCGTCTCATTCGATCGACTATAGATTGGTTACGCCTACGCCATACCGTGGGTTTCGGACAAGAGTTGAGCCGTTCAGGATTTCGCACGTTACTAATGAGCACAGATAAGAATAATTAGAGTAGGTATATTTATCTAAAATTTATGTATTATAATGGAGTGGATATTGTAATACCGTCCTTTGAAATCTAGAAATTGAAATTGAAAAGAAATGTTAATTTTGCAAAAAGTGGACTTATCTGTAAAAGTGATTTCTTCCAGTTAACCCAAGGCAGTGAAGCAAAGCGGGCAAACTTCGAAATCATTACGGACACAGTGTTATTCTTTTTTTATAATATCAAGTGATTGGAAGAACGAGTCGTGCGGGTGATGGCAAGCTACACATCTGTCCATAACAGTTGTAGTGCCACTCGGAGCTTTAAATCGCAAAGAACTGAGGGGCACTGCCACTGCGCCCGTCACCCTGAAACAAGTCCCATGTGCATGTAATTTCACCAGCACCCTTACCCTACAAAACCGGAACATTGTAATGCTAACACTACTTCTTAGCGGCAGAAATAGGTAGGGTTGCATATTTCCCTGGGCGAACTCTTTTACAACGAGCTCTACTGCTGCTTATTATTATTATTCTTTTAATCCAGTAAAACCTAACTTATCTCAATAAGAACCTTACATGTTACCCGTTAAGGTATACTTGCAATTTACTTAACTAACGTGGTGGTAACGGGGTGGCTAAAAAGACCGAACGGTATTAAAATATAGATGATAAAAATAGATATAATATTAGGGGTTAAAGTATGAAATTGCCGTTTTATTGCAATAGGTTCTTTGAATTTTCATAGAATGTTCATGGTTTGAGGTTTTCGAATGAAACTTTTTTGAAATGGTTTCTGTGATTTTTTTTTTTTAATTTGAAACATTTGAATATCGACTTTCAATTGTTTTTGTTATTCAATTTAGACAAGAAAGATGGATACTGCGAAAATTCGAGTGATTTTTGAATACGAGTTCCGACGCGGAACTAACGCGGCAGAAACAGCCCGCAATATCAATGCTGCGTTTGGAGAGGGGTCTACTAATGAACGCACCGTGCGATTTTGGTTTAAACGCTTTCGTGATGGAAATTTCGACTTAAAGAACGAGCCACGAGGAAGACCGCCCACACAGGTGAATAACGATGAATTAAGAGAGATAGTGGAAGCCGATCCTAGTCAAACTACCCAGGAATTAGCGGCATGGTTTAACGTTACCTTACCCACAATATTGACTCACTTGCGTCAAATCAATAAAATAAAAAAATACGAAAAATGGGTGCCTCATGATTATACTGATCTGCAGAAAGAAACGCGTGTTGAAACTTGTGTTGCCTTGTTGAACCGGTACAGAAATGAACGAATATTGGATCGAATTGTAACATGTGATGAAAAGTGGATTCTTTATGATAACCGGAAAAGAAAACTGCAATGGCTGAACCCAGGTCAAATGCCACAACAGTGTCCTAAAGCAAAACTTCCCAATAAAAAGGTAATGGTAACTGTTTGGTGGTCTCAGCATGGTGTTATTCACTATAGTTTTCTCCGATCTGGTCAAGCAATAACGGCAGATGTCTATTGTGCCGAACTCCGAACCATGTTGACAAAACTAGCAGTAAAACAGCCCCGACTCATGAATCGATCTTCGCCATTATTGCTCCACGACAACGCGAGACCTCACACAGCACGAGAAACCATTTTGACCCTTCAGGAACTGCAGTTAGAAACCATTCGTCAACCTCCGTATTCACCAGACCTTGCTCCAACGGACTACCATTTTTTTCGTGATTTGGACAATTATCTACGTGACAAGAAGTTTTCTTCCCAGGAGGCAGTACAAAATGCTTTCACACAGTTTGTGCAGTCTAGATCGTCGGAGTTCTATCGCAAAGGCATTAATAACCTTCCCATTAGATGGCAGCAATGTATAGATAATAATGGCAACTATTTTGATTAAATAAATTTGTTAAAAATTTAAAAAATAAACAATTTAGATTTTCAGTACAAATCGGCAATTCCATACTTTAACCCCTATTATATATAAAATAAATAAAAACTAACAATACTATGCAACGCCGGCGGTATGCAGTCACATCCAATGAGCGAACGAAAATGCGGTTGTGGCTGTCGCGCATGCCGCATAGTATCGAGGCGCACCTCTTGCGCATGATGGCTGCAAACCCGTCACCCGCGCGGCAGCCCCAGCAACACCCGGAACGCGTTGTTTGTATTGTACGCGCAGGCAGTTGTATGTCCCTTGCGTTTAGTCAACCCACAGACTGCACGTGCAAAAAGACTGACAATTAGCTTTCAAAAGGGTAATCTTTACTTGCAGCGCGCAAACCTGCGCGCTGTACTAGAGAACATTAACATTTAAGAGAATAAATATTAAAGTTATGCATTGGCCTTGTTGTTCTTACAATCTTTTGCTACTTCTCGGCTAATTTTACAATTCGCCTTTCTAAGACATTCTTTTTTTCTTATCAAATAGCTCTCTGTCGTTTGATACACTCTTCGTTATCTCAGTCCTGTCCCTTTCAAAGAATTTTGTAAAGACCGAATTATATGAAAATCTGAAGGGACAGTGAGCTATGCCACGCGGGCGTTGCGTCGGGTCCGTTCGTTATGTCCCTGGTTTATTATGCTCCCGTGGTGTATGCCCCTGATTTGGGTTATTTACGATAAATGTAAATTAAAGCAATTTAAAAAAAAAGTACTATCAGACACAAAAATGATTAAAAAAACAAAACATAAATGAATACATATGTAAGATTAACCGCTATGAAAATAATTTGAAATAACATGAGCTTAATATATATAAATATTTTTAAAAAACACTTGATCAAATAAGTACAAGTCACAATTATGTCACAATCCTTTATTTATACAGTAACAACAAGACAATATCAAAGTAATTGTTTAAATCAAAATAAGTTTGCATTCTTTCAACTAATGTAAATAAAAATACCTAAGTATATATTAGTTTTGACAAAATTATATCTGTTACAAACATGCAAAATTACATAATTATTACGAAATTCGGTTAGGTTATTATTAAATTCAGAAACATTTTATTTGTTGACAGTACTTAATGCAAATAGACTACATATCTGACAAAAAATGTTGATCCAAAATTTTTTTAAATCGAGGGCATACACCACGGGAGCATAACAAACCGGGGGCATAACGAACAGACCCGTTGTTGGCGTCGATGTTGCGTTGTCTCAACGCAACGCTGTGGTTTGAAACGTAGGTTTATTTAAAAAAACAAATAAATATACGCGAATTTGATCCGAAATAGTTTTGTTTCCATACCAATGTGCCATATTTGAGAAAACCTAACAACTCGATAAGTATACGTATATCATTCTTTATTGCCCTTTCCGATGCAATAAATCACATGGTGACCTTCCGTGTGCCGCCAAAGTCATAGTAAGTGTCACGTCACGCCCTAAATTGGAGGAATGTGACTAGGGCCTGGAGACGACTCCTGAACTTGTAGGGTATCGATAAAGAGCGTTCCGTAAAAGAGTCCTGAGCAAGTACGGCATCACGGTTGTCACCAAGGTTTAATGGCAGAGCACCTTGTGAAAGATTTCGTCCCGGGAAGTACTTATGTATTTGTGTCGCCAAGCAGTAATGTGTGCATTATTGCGTTTCGGTTTTGAAGAGTAAGGTTGCTGGTGAAATTACAGGTAATATACTTGTCAACTCAGTCTAAAGCTCTAAGTGGCTCTACAATTGCTACAAACAGGCGTGTACTGTAATGAAATTATTACCTTTGCCAAAAGTGCATCTTAAAAATCTCGCAGACCTTTATAGGTTACCTGGTTTAGTTGCTACTACTACTAATAATAATAATAATAATAACGCACACACTCGACATAGCCCCGCACTAGGGTAACCCTGTGTCCCGGGTGCCATGGACACACAAATAGACAATTACAAATTACACCCAAACTCACGAGACAAATAAATGTAGGCCATACAAATTTTTCTTCCGGCCTGGGAATCGAACCTGGGACCTCTGCATGGCAATCCGGCATGGTAACCGTTCGGAGGCACTACTCTACTGTTGGAGAGCTCCTTGTGAAAGAGTTCGTCCATGGAAGTACTGCCACCAATTTCTTCTGTATACCTATTTCTGCCGCCAAGCAGTAATGTTGCAGTGGTTGCAGTGAGCTTTACAACGTTCCGGTTTCGAAGGGTAAGGGGTGCTGGTGAAATTACCGGGACACGAAACTTGTGTGGCGCAGTGGCAGTGCCCGCCAGATCGACTCTGACTGGCTCTGACTGTTACTGCACGATTCGTTCGTACGTTCACTTCGATCGTTCATTTTTTAAAGCAATTTCGAACAAAATTTAATGTCAGACACTGATGGTTCTGTTCTGAGTATTGTGTGTAATTGCCTGACGTAAATTTCATTGTTCTCGTACTCTTAGTAGTACAGAATTACCTAAGTTGAGACGTGTTAATTGGGGTGGTTGCAGATTATTATTATTATCACTATTTAGAGTGGTATCAAGGAAATGACTGTTAATAATAAATAGAGCTGCCTCGAGTTTTGCAGTATCGATAACAGTTATAGACTTAAAATATTTGTATCAAAAATTTTAGTCTCTCTTGTGATTGAAAGAAAGAAAGAAAGAAAGAAACATTTATTCGGTTATTCACAAATAATATTATTACAATTGGATACAAGATCTGTTAAAAACAAAAAGAAAATAATAAATTAAAAACTAAAGTGCACAATATTAGCCGAAAAGGTTAGCCAGCTCAGCTTTGTACTACGCAGAGCCTCGGCTCTGGTTTTCAGCTGGAGCCTGAACTATTACTGCTAGGGGTGCTGTTACAATTCGCCATTAATAGCCTAACTGGGGAAACCCTGTATCGCGAGTGCCATAGACACACAAATAAATGTGGGTGATACAAATATTTATCCCGACCTGGGAATCGAACCCTGTACCTCTGCATTGCAGCCCAGCACGGTAACTCTACCTGATGTATCTCTGTTTCTTTTTTGTGTTTGCATTGTACATCCATCGAAGGCTATTAGGCTAATATCATCGCAGTAGAACAGCACGACTTGTTCGTTGTTGTACTGCGATGGTAAGCAACACGCCTGTCGATAGCCGTTGCGGTGCCACTCAGAGCTTTAATCACAAAGAACTGCCACTGCGCCCGTCACTCTAAGACATAAGTTGACAAATCCAATGTGCCTGCAATTTCACTAGCAGCCTTACCCTTTAAAACCGGCGGCGGCAGAAAAAAGCAAGGTAGCAGTACTTCCCTGGACGAACTCTTTTATAAGAAGCTCTACTGCTACTAAATATGGTAATAAAATGGTGGTAAAATTTGTGATGTAACTCTTATACCACAAATTTGTAAATTAAATACAATCATCCTGTAAAAGATGATTCGTAACAAAAAGAAGAGGTAATCTCCAGACATCCTAATCATCAAAGAGTGCTCTGACCGCTACAAAACCTGGACAGACATAAAAGTAGCAGTAGAGCTTTTTGTGAAAGAGGTTGTCCAGGGAAGTACCGCCAACTTACATATTTATGCCATCAAGCAGTTATATGAGCATTACTGTATTCAGGTTTAGGGAAGGGTAAGGGTGCTGGTGAAATTACAGGCACGTGGGACATGTCCACTTGTCTCTGGGTGACGGGTGCAGTTTGAGTGGCATTGGAACTGCAATATATGGACAGGGGTGTCGCTTACAACCAGGCGCACGACTTGTTCACCCCATTACTTGGTACCATAAAGGAAATGCAGTTAAACGATACCTAACATAACTCAATTTACAAAATTAGTTGTTATGTGAATTAGATTTTCGCATATTAGTCTAACTCTACTAATTTCTGATTGATAACCCTTGAAAGTTATTTATGTCCAAGTAACAGTTATGTAATTAGTTGGGTGATACATTTTTGCCCATCGATTGTCCCCATCATCCCGATGTGCGTGTTTCGAGTGTCATTGATGCATTCGGTGTGTGTGACGAGGCGCCCGTGGGGCGCGCCCCCGCCCGTTGGGTGCCGGACTCGAATACTCCTCAGGCCAACACAGCCCAACGAAAACCGACCGGAGTCAGTGTGCGTTCGAAAGCTATCGGGGACGGACGTACGCCGCTCCTCGGAAACAACTTCAACCGCGAACCGCGAATTGCTGACAGTAAAAAACCCCAATTTTCGAGCCAACTAGTGAAAAGGTTTGTCTTGCGTCATGCTTCGATTGCAATTTCGATTTTGAAAGTATCAAAACTTAAACATAATTAGAACGTTTTAAAAACTCGCGAAGTTTATCATCTTGAGTTTCTAGTTTTTGCAGTGCTATGCAATTTTGCATCAGGAATGAATAGTAGGACCTTGGCATTGGTGCGTGGTGACTGTAAAAAATGCAATTAACCCCATAGATGTAGGTTGTCGTGTCGAGTTTCCTTTGTCACGCCATTGGACAAGTCATTGTTTTAGAATTTATTAGCCTAACCTGCCTATAGGCAGTCTTAGGCCGGCTATTCTTAGTGATTTCCTGTTAGCCTAGTACATTTTGCGACGTTTTACTCTTTATGTTACCTTGGTTTTCGAGTACAATTGCAGTGGAAACTTGTTTTTCTTTCTTTTATGGGAAAGCTGTAGTTTCTGAGTAATTTGTACCTACTTTATTTATTAAACTAACTTATCAACTTCTGACGTTGGTTTTATTGATATCTGTGTCATCACAGGTAAGTATAATTTTGACATACCTAGTTGAAGTACAATACATTTTTTTCAAAAAATATTATTATTAACCACTTAATTATATTTTCATATTTTGTTTTATCCATTTATAGATATTTTTTTACATAAAATGGCTTTGTTAGTTAGTTTGTTTACATTTATTAAATAAACTTTAAAAAACGAAATGCAACATGTTACAAAGTACCAGGCTAGCAGAACGAAGGCAGAAGTTTGAAACGCATCGAAGTTCTAAAGTAATTTTGGAGTGCAGCGCGCGTCGAACTAATCAAATCTTTCACGGTCCTTGCCTCGCCGATAAAGGCCGCATATTCACCACTAGGCTATTTTGTCGTAAATTGAATAACAGGTTTACATAATTTTTAAGTGAAAAGATACTAATGGCATTTATGTGACTTAGGTTTTATTGAGAGAATACTTACTTTATCATTAATGGATGTAGTTAATTTTTTTTGTTATTTATTTATTTATAAAGCAATGGCTTCAGAGCTATCAGCTTAATGGTAAAAAATAATCAAGAAACGCACAACGTAATATATCTACATATTCTAAAAATTAATTCGTGTAAAAAATGTAACTATACAACCCGCCATTTTTATTTGTAGTTAATTTCAGTATAATGTTTTTTTGTCATTTGACTTGATTGTTTGAAATAAGTTATTTATTTTTGCTTATTTAAAATAAAATTTTGCGCGAACAAAAAATAGCAACGGTATTATTTTGATTTTGTTGTTTCCCTAACCACCTTGTTTCCCTAACTACCAGGCACGCATAAAATTTCACAAATTTCAAGTAATTTATAAACTCAACGACTTGTGAATTTCTTCACGGCTCTTGCACTACTGATTAAGCCTACGGCTTTAGGAAACCTTTTTTGTTATCTTGACCTAGTTTTACACGGATTTTATTATAGTCTTTAATTCTGTAAAATTATACCCAGAACACGATCAGCTCCTTATTTCTATACTAAGTAGGTAAGTAATCATTTTGTGGTTTTTACAGCTCTAGCTACAAGTACCAATGCCACGTTATTGTAAATTATACCATTCATTTGATACAATACAATTTTCAGTTATATGGAAACCGTTATTTTTAAAATCGTCAAAGAAATCTTAACATGTTTATTACTGCTGTTCCGAGAATTTCGCTCACTGAATTTCTCGGAAAATTGCATTGAAATCTGTACGTAGGTAGTAAGTACGATCTGGGGGCTTACTATGAGCCTATTTAAGCCTGTAAGTTGGATTGCCTTTCAAATTCGTACTATGACCTCACAAAAACAATTCACTGTCCATGCAGTTTACGTTCCCCATGCGAAATCCGTTCACCTTTTTTTTTTTTCATAGCAAAATCGTATCATGACGTGCCATTTGCGATGCAAACGGCGGTCTCATCTGTAAAAATAAGCATCAAAAAAGTTACTCCGTGATTACCTTTTTTTAGAATTTATTATTTTTTTAAGAAATTTCGTTTAAGTTTTATTATATTTTTAGTTTCTTATTTATTTGTTATCTATAAAAGGGATATAGCCAATTGCTATTAAATAAATACTATTGAGCGTTTTTTGGAAATTTTAGTTCGAGTTCCCAATTTTTAAAGTATTGTTGATAAATTATGGGCATTAATGTTATTAAATGGAATTTTAATCATTTTAATACTTTTATTTACCGAAAATCATAAAATAACTTTTAAATAGTGCCAAATTAGAGTTTAATGCGAATAATGAAAATGTACGAATACAAGATACGTTCCAATTATGTTATCAAATTACAAACTCACCTTATTCATTTCAATGATAATGACTAGACATGACATGTAATTTTGTCGTACGACAAATTGTAAAGTATGATTGAATGAGTAATCAATAATAATATCAATAAAAAAATATAATTATTCTCATTTTGCACACAATCAGTTAATGGTGCTTGAACGCTCCCAGGATAGTACATCTGTCTATTTCTTTCATATGATTTAGCATGTAGTTCCATCTCGCTCTTGTTAGATGTCAGCTAGCCAGCCAGAGACAATAATTAACGTTTAAAAAGTAAAATTCTTCATCCTGTCATGCCATTCCCGTTCAACTTTGTGTAGGTCATGATACAAATTTAAGCAATTCAGTTTTACCACGTCAAGTGAATTGCATGGAACTTGGCTGGCTGGTTATAAGCTCATAGTAGGCCCCCCTGGACTGGTCCTTCACGGATCGCTTTTGTTGCCATTAATATTACGAAGTAGGAAAATTAAAATTCTCTTGACACACTAGTTTTTCTAGGCTTTGATTTTAAATACAATTTATATGATTAGAACGTTGCGCTTTTTGTTTCAAAAGGGTTCCACTTCGATTCGTACTATTGGACTATTAAATATGACATTAAATAGTTGCGATGGTGATTACGTTTTCAAAAATACAGCATAGTATGCGAATTTCCGAGAAACAGTTACCGTAATGAGAGCCCTTGATGGTCCTTTTGCCGGATAGACTACTCGCCGGCTCGCTGCTCATGTTCATGATTGCCTGGTAACTGTAATACTTTTGTTACGAGATTATTTTTAAGTTTTGTTTTGTTATTGTTATAGAGAAGTTGGATAACGCCTAATATCACAGTAAGAACGTTAATGAAATATCAAAAAATCTTTTCCTAAATAATAATTTATAAACAAAAAAAATAATTGTAAATTGTTATTCTAGTGTTGTTAGTGAGTGCAGGAACTGTTTTTACTGTTATTGTTATGTTATATTGCAGATAAGATAAGTTGATCGACCAGCACAACCGTTGCAAGCTCTGGAGTAGTGTGTATACTCTTATACTCTTATTAACATAGTACAAATACTGATCGTTGATTGGCCACCTACACTTTGACAGTTATACCTCATAGCTACAATATGCCCTCTAGTGAGCGTGGCGAGGGTACTCGTTGAAGTAACGTTTGAAAATTCTTTTTTAAATTCTGAACTAGGCAGCGCAATACGGTCAGTGCACCGGCAATTTCTTTGCGATAAGCAAGCAAGGCTGTTTAATGGGTTTGGGCACGGTGGCGTTTTATAACTGGTCAGTAGCCGCTTGACAGGACTTGCCACGCGGGGTTTATGCTGCCCTGGTACTTCATTGATCGTAATTCACTCTTAACGCCGAGTATTATAAGTTTTTTTGGTCTTAAAGGACACGAACGTTGGAAATATATAAAACTATTTTCACTGGATGTTCAGTTTATATTTTTTAGCCAATCATGTACTTTTTTGTGATTTAAATTTAACTGAATAAAAAAATATCGTTTGTTAGGTGTACAACTTAATAAAAAAAAGGCTTTTCGAATTTATGATAAACTCTTAATGTATAAAAGTATAATAATTATTAATGTTTTTGAGTTGCAAAATAAGTCTTTGTCATCAATGGAAATATGAAGGCTACTATCACAGTTTATGATAATTTCGACGACAATAAAATGATAGTTGCCTTGATGATTTGATGATGGCTGACAAGGCAGACTTCTAAAGTATACATTAACAGCCTTGAGGTTTTGTCATTTGTCAAACTAGTATTTTAATATAATTGATGTTACGTATATAAATAAACGCATTTACTATGTACATATTTAGACTTAGTTTATCCGGTGTTTTCATTTGTATTCGCAATTAAAAATAATTAACCAGCGCATCGCAGAGAATTTCAAAAAGCCAGTTGTAGTAACACTGCCTTTACAATCATAGAGGTATTATTTGGGTCAGTAAACATGCACTCTAACACGCTGAGACTTGTAAATCTACACAACTACAGAACACATAGCTATAATTAAATTCTATCATCGAAAATTGACCTAACAAACTTTTTTGCCAACTGGTTTTCCAATGTAACCTAGTTGGAATATTTTTCGCAAACAGTTCCACTAGTACAACCATTAGTAGGTGTAGAGACAACAAGCCGTCCATGCAGTTTCGAATATATAGATCTTGTATAATCCGAGTAGGTACATGTCCATATTACCAGTATTACACTATACCTGTTTGACACAATCGCAAAGCGTCAGTCGCCGTGTCGTTATCACGAACGTGGCCCTTTGCGATTTTAATCTGCATAACTCCGCTGTAGCTCTGCTAGCCTGGTACTTTTTTGCTATAAGTTTTATTCTATTTTTTATATTGATTTAGATTTTTATTAATAACATTCGATATTTTATTTCTGCTTTTTCTCTTTTGCTGACTTTGAGTCAGCTGTCATTATTGTTAAAATGATGATTGATTTGGTTGGTTCCAATAAAAACTTATTATTTTTCAAGTTGTTCTAAAAACGGGCAGAATTTCGAATGAATGAAAGAACATTGTTTTCATTCAATCAATCACTCATTATTTATTTTTTTAAATGTTATATTATGTAAGATTTCAAATACTGAAGAGGCTGTTGTCCACCCAAATAAATGGGTGAAAAAGTTAAAAAAAATCATAATTATGTGATGTGATAATTTTATTAAAGCAATGTATTTTTTGTAATTATTAAACATTATTATTCTTGTAGATATATACCAGTTATTTATAGGAATTTCTTTGTGTTTGACCGAATGTATATACAAAATGCACTTCGAATATTTCTAGTTTACAGTCAACTTTATGGATTTTTTATTGTCCTTATCGCATGTGACCATAGAGTTGAATTTAAATCTAAAGTGTCATCATGCTTCACGTGCTCTTGACCCTGTAATTTCTAAGTACAGATTTCCACTGCCAACTTCTTAGATAACGGAACAGTAAAACATATTCCTCGGTATTTCATACAACCGCCTACACAACGCGAACGTGAGGCAGCTATCACACACATGAGAACGCAGTTCTTTGCGATTTGATCTCTTAATGTTTTAGCTCTTAGTTTGTTATGCGAGCCTGGTACTTGTATATGAAATAATTTATCTTAATATGTGCCGTTTTGCCTCAATAGACAGAAATGTAAAAACGTCTTGGACTCCACACGCCATTAGATGCAACTACAAAGCATAACTGATAGTTCACAGTCCACAAAAGATCAAAGAATTTTTTGCAGCGAATACCGGTCCTGAGTCAATACAATATTTGCTGCGTATCAATAGTGAGGTAATCACCCCATTTCTATTTTTCATTCACAGAATAATAAAAGTAGTGCAATGCAGTATCAGCTAGTGAAGTTAATTGGCGAAATTGTTATCGATAGTTTTTAAATACCGACCTTCCGGTCGAGGTACGTTTCCCCTTTTTGGTTAAGATTGATGCTTTTGTCGGTGCAACTCTTTCCATGCATTTCTGCAGTGTACATTCTTTTAGACCTCCATCTATAGTATAAATTTAATGTTTAAACGACTTCTTTAAGCATATCATGGTTTACAGCGGCGCATTTCTTGTTCCCTTGCACTTCCCGGTGATATTAGATGTCTCTTATCATTATTATGTAATTACCGTTTTCTGACCGATATCCATTTATGATGTTTTAATACAACATGTAGAACATCACTTAGTCTCTGAAGGGTTCATAATGCTTTATTTTATACCAAAGTGTATTATTTGTTCTAGAATCCAATTGAATGGAAAAACAAAAAATATGATAAAACATTCGATAACTTAATAAAATAAAAAAATAAATTAACAAATATTTTTGAGCGGCGAGATTGGACATTACAAAATAAAAATTATTATAATAGACAACAATTCAAGTCATTCCATGACTACTGCAAGCTTCACACGTTCATCTCGATTGTTATATCGCTTTAAAATATCGTCATTTTATATCCCATCTCTATTATACAGGGTGCATTGAAAAGTTGCACAAATAGGGGAAGTAGTCGTTACACTCGGCAAAAAGCCGTCCTCTTTCGAAAATGGAACGCATAGCACTGACCTACGCAATGCATGGGGAGTTGAGAATAACCCTTCGGTGTCTCATTATACTACGTTCGGCTTATATTGGTCTTTTTCAGGATAAACGTTAAGGTATTGCGTTAAAACCATGATGATATTTTTTTGGTAAGTTACTTGAGCGCAAGCAAACTTATTTTTTTAGATAGCGAAAAAACCATAAAACACGATTTTATATATAAGGTCTAGTATCTTAAGAATTCGAAAATAAGTTGCTTTGTGTTTCTCAATGTTTATAGGCTTGTCTAGGGTTTTTTCACCTACGTGATAATAATAATAATAATAAAATGTTGTTAAAAATTGCAATCGAAGCATTACCGATTTTTTCTTAGCAAGAGGCATAACTCATCGTAATCCGTCTCAAGATGGCCATAAAAAACTGAACACTGAAGAGTTCTAACCCAAAACCAAAGACAAGAGTGCTGTGTACCAAAAACTAAATCCAAGATGGCCGCCAAAAGGAAAGCTGGCGCGTTACTCCAACATGTACTGCCAAAGGTAAAGTTTTTTAAATTTTATTTTACGTGTCTCTTAGATATAGCATCGGACAGTTTCGTATTAAAAAGCCAGTTTACTTAGATCTTTCGAGTCAACATAAAGAACTTAAACAAAGAGGTCAAAATAGTATGGGTAAGTACTATGCCAAGGCTGAGAACGCAGCGACGACGATGGCACTTTTAAAATGATACTCGGATACTCCCATCGCAACTGGTAAGCGCAGTAAAAATGGTATAATTGAAGGAATTTGTAATGATATGGCAAGCATGACTACCCGGCTAATTTGTGGTAGTTGCAAGGTTCGGAAGATAAGCGGCCAGGCTTAGTGACGTCCGGATGCGGTCGGGTAGCGGCAGAAATTGGCGCCAAAGTCAGTTTTCCCGCCGCGGGCGGTTCGCCTCGCAAAATGGCGTCTTGAATGACACGCGGCGAGGATGATGGTGTTAGAATGGACATACCTAGATCAATTAGCCGTCTAGTATCTCTAACAAAATTACGGAAGAACATTGATAGGAATTATCGGCAATTATATTGTACGAGAGTTTTATTACAAAATAAATTTTCTTGAGATATTATAAAAAACCATAACCCAGTTTTAGAATATTGAAATTGTTTAATGGTATTTCAGCTGTGCATATGAGTAAGTTCCGATAAGTCGAACACGTTGACTAATTTTAATTGTTTTTAAAAGAGAATTTTGTGCTCTATCTTTTGTTATTTAAAACGGATATTTGACCATTTCTCACTTAGCCGCGTTTTAGTTAGTGGACGGCAGTATACGTGACGGACCATTGCTTTTTTATTTTATTTTTTTATTTTTTTTATTTATTCATTTATTTCAGGCAACTAAGGCCCATATAACAAATACCTTACAGACTAACATACATATTATTATTATTATTGATACATACCTTACAAACTAACATACATATAAAATATTAATATATAAATAAATATTAATATAAATATTATTGTCTCAAATTAAGACTTCGATCTTACCACGAAATTATAAAAAATTACAGGTAATAAACATTATGTATATATAAACAATAATTTAAACATAAATACGAATACGAGACACAATTATTTGAACATCGTGAAATGCATACATCCTTTCGAAAATGACAAATTCGCACCCTTGATATAATAAAATGATGTAATATTAATAGGTTTAAAGATTCTATGAACGAAATTGTACATACTAAAATAGTAGTTATAAAACTTCACGTCTACGTAATTTGTTTCATAATAGTTCGTGTTATTTTTATGTTTTTTTGTCGTACCAAATTCTTTAATATAACACCGCATGTCCACACAATCTCATCGTCAAGTGACCAATGAGGCGCCGGGCGACCTTGCATGCTAGTACCCTATCTAAACCTAGCATAATGTGGACCTAGGTATAGAATAGTATACTATAACTATAGCCTAGGTATCTCGTTAACTGGGGAGCTATGTTGACTTGTTTATGCGTCGATAGGGTTTGTGTATAATAGTTAAAGGCAGGTGTAAGGTACACGTTACAGATGTGGGCAAAAGGTAATAAAACTACTTACTACATTTTACAGAATTAGTCAATTGTTCGTTATTTTACATTTAAATACTAAACTAGTTTTTCTTGGCTTTAAGAAGTCGGTGTAGTTAACACCAATTTACAATACAATTTTAGTATCTCTCGCACTCACATGTCATATCCTCATGTGTACTCGTTAAAGGCAAAATGATATAACCTACTTTTAGTAGCAGTTGAGCAGCTCCCTGTGAATGAATTCGTCCAGGGAAGTACTGCCAATTTACCTATTTGTGCCGTCAAGCACTAAGGCCCTTTTGACTGCGTTCAGGTTTTGAAGGTTGTGAAGTTACAGACAGGCACATAGGACTTGTCAGCTTATGTCTGAGGGTAGTAGGCACAGTGGCAGTGCCCCTCAGATCTTTGCGATTATAAGCTCTAAGTGACACTGCAAATTGTTATTGTTAGGCATGTCGCCTGCCATCAGGCGCACGACTTGTTCGTCTCGCCACTTGTTATCATAAAAACTCTTTAATTTGCATTCAAAAGTAGTTGTTATTTAGTGGTAAAACGGTTGCTTCTCTGTTAGGTGTGTCGACATGGTTGAAACTCTATGGTGGTATATACGCATGAATTAAATTTTTAAGTTACATAATTTCTGAATATTTAGAAGCAGTACTAACGGTAATGAAAACATGATAAAATCTGCATGTCGAAGAAGTTTTGCAACCTTTTGAAAATACATAGGATAACACCAGGGTAACCTGCTATATTATATACGGTAACATTTTATTAGTGTTCGTTATTTTAAGAGACGATAGGACTAATTAATATGAAAGCTTTCACCGTGTCACATGTTGAAAAAAAGTCAAATTCGCACTTGGACTACAATGTAGCACCTGATTCTTTTTTACGATGTACATATATGCAACTTAAGGTGAAATACATGTGTGATGACTGTAGATGACTAGTGCCCTTATTAGGAATTAAGAACTAAGCTGTGTACGATAAGGAATGTTTGATATTTCCGTCTATCGATTAGGATGCCTTGATGTTGCACGTGTGACTTGTTTTATAGGCACAAATTCAAATCGTTTATTCGCTAATAACATTGTCGCTCCCTTTATCAACTGTCATGTATAGTATGCAATAGTAGCAGCAGAGCTCCTAGTAGCAGTAGAGCTTCTTGTGAAAGAGTTAGTCCGGGGTAGTACTGCCACCTTACCTATTTCTGCCGCCAAGCAGTAATGTCAGCATTACTGTTCCAGTTTTGAAGGGTAAGGGTGCTGGTGAAATTATTGGCACATGGGACTTGTCAACTTATATCTCAGATGACGGGCGCAGCGGTAGTGCCCTTCAGATCTGTGCAATTTAAAGCTCTGAGTGGCACTGTAATTGTTATGGATAGGCCTGTAGCTTACTATCAGGCGCACGACTTGTTCGTTTTGTCACATATTATTAAAAAAAAGTATTTTGCAAATGAGTAGAAGACGTGACCAGGGGCCTTGGTGTAAGTTTTTAAACATGTAAACCTATCTCGACCTCTTGGCAAATCTATTTGCGGCTAACTCCTATCTCGACGACTGTAACGCACAGCCACCAACTCTACCTCACTGTGGCTACACGATGTCTGATATTCGTATCAGACAATGCGATGTGCGTACGCGTACTTAGGAGCTGCGCAGCTGAGTTGACCCCCGTGCTAACGCGACTGTATCGTCTGTCACTCTCTTCAGGTCGTGTGCCGGACTCTTGGAGAGAGGCTAATGTGCAACCAGTTCCCAAAAAAGGCGACCGATCAGACCCGCATAATTACCGTCCCATAGCCATTACTTCCATAATATGCAAGGTTTTAGAGCGGATCCTTAACAAACAACTGACCCAATACCTAGAAGATCACTCCATAATAAATAATCGGCAGTATGTCGTTGGCTGTTAGCCTCGATATAGCCAAAGCGTTCGATCGGGTCTGGCACAAAGCTCTTCTCTCCAAGCTCCCGGCGTACGGTTTGCCAGCCCAGTTATGCAGCTGGATTGCCGATTTCCTTCGTGAGCGGAGAATTCGCGTCGTTTCTGACGGCAGCATTTCGAGGTTCGTGAATGTGAACGCCGGCGTACCGCAGGGATCCGTCCTATCTCCCACGCTTTTCCTACTGCATATCAATGATATGCTTCCACTTGGGAATATTCATTGTTATGCAGATGATAGCACTGTTCATGGGGGATATCACGGATTCCCCGCAGCTGGGCGCGCCGATACTGACAGAGAGCGATCTAATCTTGTCGGTGAGCTCAATAGGATATTGGACCTCATCTCTGCATGGGGATCTAGAAATCTTGTTGAGTTCAACGCCAAGAAAACACAGGTTTGCGCGTTAACAACAAAATTGTCGCCGTTCCTTCCCATGCCTTCTCTGATGAGCACAGCACTCTCACCTCAGAGCAGTTTTACCTTGCTCGGTATGGAAATCTGCTGTGATTTGAAAAACAGCCTCACGGAAACTCGGAGTCCTGAACAAGGTGCGACGTTTTTTCACGCCGGACCAGTTATGCCTGCTGTACAAAACACAGGTCCGGTCTTGCGTTGAGTATTGTTCGCACTTGTGGGACGGCTCCGCCAAGTATCTACTCGATGCCTTGGATAAATTACAGCGTCGTGCTACTCGAATTATAGGCGACGAAGAGGTCTCATCACGCCTTGAACCTCTGCAACTGCGTAGAGATGTTGCATCGCTTAGCGCCTTTTACCGCATGTACCATGGTGAGTGCTCTGAAGAGCTGTTCAACCTCATCCCCCCTTCCCCGTTCCTGCTCAGAAGCACGCGTCCTGGCCTTCGTAGTCACCGTTTCACTACTTGCCGCATTCCATCGCGTACTAAAAGGTTTGGTGGCTCCTTTCTCTGCCGCACGGTTGACAAATGGAACTCCCTTCCGGCACATGTCTTCCCTCCCTCTTATGATATGGGGTCCTTCAAACGAGGCGTGAAGAGGCATATTGTAGGCAGGCAGGGTGGAGGTGGCTAGTGCAGTGAGGGTTTCATCGCTGCACTAGGTTCCTTCGCGTTTGGATACCACTTTCCAATTAACATCAGGTGGAGTGGAGTCATTTGCCTGTCAAGTATAAAAAAAAAAAAATATCTATCGCGTCTACGTTACGATTTTACTTCAAACGGTGACTGAGACGAACAAGTCGTGCGCCTGATGGTAAGCGACACGCCTGTTATAACAGTTAAGGAAAATAGGGAGGGTGCTATGTTAGCCTTCCAGAGAACCGGATGAAATATCTGCAAACTTGCTGATCCGGGGTTAGGACCTGACTTAGACGGTCACTGTGCGAGTTCGCTCGCACAGGGCATAGTGCCCTTTCCGCATAACCAAGAGGTTGATAGGGAGGGGCACTATAAACAAAATGTATGTAGAGAGATATGAAAACATAACAGTTGTAGTGCAACTCCGAGCCTTAAAACACTAAGACCTGATGGTCACCCTCACAGTCACCCTGAGACATAAGTAGACAAGCCTCATGTGCCTGTAATTTCACTAGCACCCTTACCCTTCATAATTGGAACACAGCAATGCTGACATTAATGTTTGGCGGCAGAAATAGGTAAGGTGACAGTACTTCCCTGGACGAGCTCTAAACGTATGTCCAGCAGTGGACATATTTCGGCGGAAAGGATGATGATAAAATTTTCAAGCGACGTATTTTTGGTTTAGCACTATATGTCTTGAGCTGCTGCTGCCAAGTAGTGTGACTATGCATTGCTGCGAACCGATTTTGAAGGGTAAGGGTGCTGATGAAATTACAGGCACATGACACTTAGCAACTTATGTCTAAGATCTTTGCGATGCAAAGCTCTGCAAGAGCTGTGGATAGGCATGTCGCTTAACAACAAGTGCACGACTTGCTCGTCCCATTTCTTGATATCATAAAAAAAGCTGTAATTTATTTTAATCTAGTGAAGAGTCTATTGAAAACTGACAAAGATAATACTCTTCCTCCAAATTACGACAAAAATGCTCTTGACACCTAGTGAGGAGAGGAAATGTATGTATTGCCTGCATCTGTACCCTCAGAGTACACCCTCTGGCTCTACCTATTTTTGCGTCTGAGTAGCACAACTGTGGATGGGAGGGTTAGGAGAGTCACTGTAATCCTAGACATAGGGGACTTAAGATCTTATGTCCCACGTTCGCTAACGCATACCCGATACAATATTTGTAGGGCTAGCACGACAGGACGCGACTTGCACGACAGCGACTTAAAGGGCGAGGTACTCTATGCGAGAATAGCAGAATAGCCCTAATGGTGTTAATCGAGATATAGAACATCTTTTAAGTTAATGGAAATTTAAATTTGTTGTTCTCTGCATGGGCAGTTTCACCACGTATATAAGTTTCAGATGTACTTTTCATAACACCTTGTGCACATTTTAATTCTACTTACCTTTGCTTTGATAGTCAACTATGGAAAATGAACAGACAGCTATTGTGCAATACTATCTGTATATACACTGTCACCCCAAGCTCGCCAGAGCAGCCGCCAATCGCAAAGGGCTCAAATACGCTAACGTTAGGTAGTGCTACAGCTTTGTGGCATTTGCGGTGATAATCGTGGGTCTTTGGGGGCCACAAGCAGAACCTCTCACTGAGTACCTTCTGTTAAGCATCGTTGAAAGCTCATATGAATAAGAAGGCAGGCAGCTCCGTCAAAGAATAAGTTAAGTTATCCAACATGGAATCTTTGCTAGCCTCCAGACACGATACACGACTGCAATAGGCTGATCATGATGATGATCTTCGTAAAAGTCTTCCCCTGTCAAGTCGCGTGCGCCTGGCATTAAGCGACACGGCTGTCCATAACAGTTGCGTGACGCTCATATCTTTAATTCCAGCGCTGGCGTTAGCCCACGTAGCGCCCGGGTGCAATCAATACTCTGGCGTTCTTTAGTAGACAAGCGACCAAAATCGAATACTACGGTTATATTGACGCAGGCTCTTCGGAGGTGTTGCAAGATGCGCTCAGCGCCCCTCTATGGCCCTGCGCCTGTATGCGCCACACATCCTGCACCACAGGTAAAGCCGGCACTGTTTAAATCGCAAAGATCTGAGGGGCACTGCCGCTGCACCCGTCACCCTGAGACATAACATGAAAAGTCCCATGTGTTCCTTCTATAATGCTTCTAAAAAACCAGTCGTGGCCAGCCCAAACATCCAGCCCTTTCGGACCTAGTTAAAAATAGACAAATTCTGTTTTTGTTTTTCATCTATATTGAGCGTATTTAGAGATCCTTTGTTGAATACCAATGTATCTGTAAACTTAATCTAAAAGTACGTTGCTAACTAAACTTCAAAGTAGGTCTTCAGTAAAATTTCGTTAACTGCTATTATTAACTAAATTTCAAGGAATTGTAATAACTATTTTCATGTTGTCGTTGTACAGCCATACCAACATATTGCTAATTAGTTGCGAACTGTGAGGCGTAAGACTTTAAGTCTTCTGTGCTTGTAATTGGGCTGTATCTACTGTAAGGAATAATTGTCTTTGTTTCGACAGTAACTCATCAGCAGAGATTGGTAGATGCTGAGTATATTTACCAAGACTACATGAAAATAAAACATAGAGAGTGGATAGCATCTCCTTATGAAGTCCTTGAATTAATTATCAAACTTTATTGACTTAAATATATTACGGAAGGCGGATTTAATGCTAAAAACATTGTCTACCAGTCAATCTTTGAGGAAAACGAAATTCACAATTGCAGCAAATTAAACAAAATATTAATTAATAATATAAATGTAATAAATATATTATCATATATACAATAAAATTTAGGCGCTATTTATAAAAATGAATCTTTTTGCGTGAACAGCCACTCTTAAAGGTGGATAATTTTCTTCAAAATGAAATGAGACCACTATGGAGGTACTCTCTTTCCTAAAAAAAAGGAATCATGAAAATCGGTTCACAAATACCAGAGTTATCGGGTAACATACATACAAAAAAACATACCGTCGAATTGAGAACCTCCTCCTTTTTTTGAAGTCGGTTAACAAATGAACTGAATATATACATATCTATATACACAATACACATGTACTGTTTATATATGATACATACAATAACAGAAGACGATGGTAATGATTATCGCTGTGACAAACAATTTAAAAGATTCTCATGGACATTCTAACTGAAAGAGCATAAACTAGGAGACCTTCTGATGGAATCCGGGAGAACATTCCAAAGACGTGTTGAATGGAGAGTGAAGGAATCAAACATGAAGCCAGAATGAAAGAGAGGTATAGAGAGTGAAAGAGAGTTAATAATAAGTCGAAGGTTAAGAAGTCACAGAGGTACTAAATTTTTAGTAGCAGTAGAGCTCTTGTGAAAGAGTTAGTCCAGGATAGTACTGCCACCTTACTTATTTCTGCCGCCAAGCAGTAATGTCAGCATTACTGTGTTCCGGTTTTGAAGGGTGCTGGTGAAATTAAAAGCACATGGGACTTCTCAACTTATGTCTCAGGGTGACGGGCACAGTGGCAGCGCCCATCAGATCTTTGCAATTTAATGCTCTAAGTGGTACTGCAACTGTTATGGACAGGCGTGTAGCTTACCAACAGGCGCACAACTTGTTCCTTCCGTCACTAAGTGTCATGAAAAAAGGAAAGAGAGACAGGGGAAGAGAAAGAAAACCGTCACTTGATATTAAAAAAAAATGTTTAACGGATAATGGGTGAAATTTAAAAAACCCGATTTATCTCCTAATTTGCCAGTCTACTGAGGTACTCTATTTCCAACAAAAATAATCATAATATATAATATATGTATAAAAGAGTTATATTAATTTGTAGTTTTCATTTTCAGAGAGAGGTATTATTTATTACCTATTCTGTAATACTTCCTTGAAGGTTAGTTAAATGTACTACTTTGTGTTTTCCTATCTCTGGTTATAATACCTAATACTGTTTGGTTTGTTTATGTTTTATAACGACATGGAAACGTTCCACATGAAGGAAAGCGATAACTGCTGCCTAGAGATATTTGCGATCATAAGAAAGCGTCCTGTTTTTCTACATATTTCAATAGCTTACGTATTCCTTAAGAGTCAAATTGAAACAATAAATAAAGCTACGAATAAAGCCGCCTGTTGCACATTAACTTACTACCATTGCACTTAAGCTATTGCATTGTATTATAACTGTAATTTTATGTACAACAAAGAATATTTCATTCATTCAATGTGCAAAATAATCTAATATTCCGTAGGAATTGAAACTATTTTTAACGGACTTCCAAAAAATAGAACCTCCTCCTTTTTCAATTCGACTGTATATTTTTTAATCTGTATGTTACGCGATAACTCCGGCCATTTGTGAACTGATTTTAATGATTCTTTTTTTGAAGAAAATATTTAAAGGTGGCTGTTGACGCATGAAGACTTACTTTTATAAATAGCGCCTACATTTTATAAGGAGCAATTATTTTAATGGTTGATTTTACTATGCAATTGAAGGCGTTTTTTTCTCTTGATGTACTTTAAGCAGTGAGCACCAATTTTTATTATCTCCTGTGTTAAGTCCCGTATAGTGGCGAACTAGAGGATGAATCCGGTTTTGCGCACTTTCCGATAACCGATTTCAATAAAACTTGTCAAATAGATGTAATTCCACAAACTTTTGAAGTTGATTTTTTTTTATACAGGGAACTTTAAAAAAAGGAGGAGGTTCTCGTTTCGGTGTCATTTTCTCTTTACGGCTTCCTAACATGGTATATTCATTAATCTGTGATGTCTACTTAATATTAACGCAAACCACTGTGTTTGAAATAACTTTATTAACAATCGAATGAAAATTATTTTTCCGTAGATTAATGTGGTATAAAATGAAAATTTTGCGTAATTTTAATTTTTTTGTCGATCGAAATTTAGTCAATCGCGTTTCGGCATTTTCACTACTGGTATCTTCTATTTTCGTTATCGATCAAAAAACAAGTTGAATTCGTATTTTTTAACATTGAAAAACCATTTTTCCGGGTGTCGAAATACGTCAGAATGTCTATTTCGAGTTTCATTCACCTTCAGGTAATTAAAAATTAAAATAATAACACTAAAACACGCATTGCTCATTTGACTTTTTGAGAAGAACATAATTTGAGCTAAACGTAAACATAAGGTTAAATTTGTTTAAGTTAGTGTTAACATGTATATTGAGTGGTACGAAATCTAAGTTAAGAGTTAATTAAAACAACTTTCGTTGCTTGTCCTGGGGAAACTAATTATAAAAATTTTCTCTTCAAGTGCGAAAAAAATATTAATTTGAACTTTCAAAAACAAATAAGTTCTGGTAAATTATAATTATACATATAATGTAGTTGCTAATGCTAATGAATTGTTAGACCAAGGTCCAAAGTCTGCCAATTTTTAACCGATATAAAAAAAAGTGTACGCTGATAGTCTCGAGAGCGTGATTGTTACGGGTAGGATTGAGGGCAAATAACTTAGAGGTCGAAGTTCGAAACGAGTGGCTGAAAGTATGACAGTACCAGTGAGCGTCGCATTTCAGCTAGTCAAAGACAGATTCCAGTGGAGAATATTGCTTGAAGGTGTACTTGATCAAAGTCCTCAGCAGTGAGGGTCCGACAGAGGAGGAGGAGGAGGAGGAAAAAAGAGGAGGTTCTCAGTTCGACATCGAGTATTTTTTTGTTTAAGTACGCGAAGGTTACCAATCAGAAGACCGAAATGACATTTTCCAGAAATAACGTTTGGTCGAATTTTCATAACCTTGAAAGTAACTTTGAGAGGTAAATGTTTTTTCTTTTAACCTAACATAACCGAACCTAATCGTGGCTTTGCGATAAACATCCAACATATCCTGAAAGACCAACGGTTTCGTTATAATTCGGTTTTCAGGTTAATGAAAATTCGAATTAACGTTATTTCGGAAAAAAGAAATTCGAGGTTGCCTACCGTACGCGAATAATTCGACTTTTGTAGTGGCCCCATTCAAATTTTAAGAAAGTATCCTACCGGCTAGGGTGGCAAATTAGGCAATGAATCCGGTTTATTGGATTTCACCCACTTTCCGTAAACCGATTTCAATAAAACTTGGCAAATAGATGTAATTCCACAAATTTTTGAGGTCTGTAATTATAAATCGTCTCAGTTGTGTGTTGATAGTGTCAATGGCTGGATTTTGTACGTTTTGTATTCTGCTAAACGTTAAGAACAGTAGCGTAGCTTGTCTGATGGCTAGCCATCGAGCTATTTTTCAACTGCCATTGCCATTTTATGGTATTCTTCTTTTCAATGGCTAGTCGACGTCACGTCAACATTTTATTTCAAGGCTAAGTTTGTTTTATAACATCAAGTGACGCGACGAACAAGTCGTGCGCCTGATGGTAAGCTACACGCCTATGCATAACAGTTACAGCTTTAAAAAGCAAAGATCTGTGTGGTACTACCACTGCGTCTGTCACCCTGAGACATAAGTTGACAAGTCCCATGTGCCTATAATTTCACCAGCACCCTTGCCCTTCGAAACCGGAACACAGTAATGCTGACATTACTGCTTGGCGACAGAAATAGGTAAGGTGACAGTGCTGCCCTGGACGAATTCTTTCACAAGGAGCTCTACTGCTACTAAATAGTTGCTGATTAAACTAGATAAATATTAAGATATGCGTTGTAATTTCCATGGTAGTTTAGAATTCGCCATCACTGCCATTTCACCGAAACTATTGAATCTTTTTGTTTTTTATTACATCAAGTGACGGGACGAACAAGTCGTAGGCCTGGTGGTAAACGACACGCCTGTCCATAACAGTTGCAGTGCCGCTCAGAGTTTTAAAAGTAAAAAATCTGAGTATCCGTCACCCTGTGACGTAAGTTGACAAGTCTCATGTGCAAATATAGTAATGCTGACATTATTGTTTGGCGGCAGAAATAGGTAAGGTGGCAGTTCTTCCTTGGACGAACTCTTCCACACGCAGCTCTACTGCTACTAAACTGCCATTGCACCTAGATTTTAGAATAATAATATATATTATCATAATTGCAATATAATGTCAGTGGAAACTCAATGGAATCATAATGACTAGTGGTTTTAAGAAAATTACACTTGGGAGTTCGGGTTCTGCTAGTGGTTGGAGGATACCGTACGCAAAAACTTTTTTATGTGCCAATAACAACATACGACGTATCGTACTATGATTCGTTGTTTCGTATGTGCAGGAATTATAATAAAGTTAGCACTGAAGTGGATGTATTCCACCAATCTTTAAAAATCATTTTCATCACACTTGCTTGTAAATAGTGTGATTGCATGGTGACTAACTTGACTATAATGCTTCAAATTACAGCCATGGTCGGTAAGGAGGTTTTTAATTTCTAGCGCGACATACGTTCTTACATAGGGCAGATTTAAGTGCAAGTTACTTAAGTTGAAAATTAAAACATTCGTTTAAAATCTTATGTGAAAAGAAATTTAACTGCAATTAGGCCACACTACTTTAATACTTATTATTAAGAATTTCTTAAAATTGATTTTAATTCTTTTCTGTATAAAAAATTATATTACAGTCCATCATGGCTGTAAGTGTCTTTGCTTTTGACAACATTTTAGTTCGAGTTATATTATCTATGGAAAAATTAAAAAAAGCAAATAACCCACCATTTACAAAATTCATAATTCTTGTGAACCATATATAAATGGTATTTATTTCCTCTCAAATGTGATGAAAAACATTGTATGTACCAAGGATGGTAAAAAATACCAAACTCAGGTTACCAAAGACCTCAGCCCTTTGGCTTTGGGCTTCTAATAGACCCTCGTCAGTAATTTCTTATTTACCGTCTTTAATGCACATTGTACTATTATGACGTCTATGAGGTTACTTATTTTTTGGATTTTTTTTATGGTTAATTCGAAGGTCTTTGTTTTTAAATTCTCTGTTCTAAACTAAAATTATTATTAAGTATAGTATTTGTAAACTGTTGTTATGTCTTAAATAAATTACTGTTAATAATTAACGTAATGATAGTTAAGATAACAGAATCAAACAAGAGGTCAAGTTTCCGCTTTGATATGTTACCTGCTCTTGTAACTCGAGGAGGATTATCGTCTTCAGTCAGATACAACTCCGTAGCTGTGTGGTTTATAAAGAAACACACAAAAACGAACTCTACGTCTTGTATGGTACAGCATACAAATTACGAAAACTATACAAATTATTTAAACAGGCAGCACGGCCAATAAGAGGAGGAGGAGGACGTATTTTTATACTTTCATATTATAAAAAGGATGTCTCAATGTATTTTTTTGTATGTGTTACGCGATAATTTGTGAACTGATTTTGATGATTCTTTTTTGTTGGGAAGACGGTAGCTCATCAGTGGCCCCATTTCAATTTGAAGAAAATATTCCACCTCCAAGGGTGGCAAATTAGGGGATGAATCCGGTTTATTGAATTTCAACCCACTGTCCGTTAACCAATTTCAATAAAGATTGGCACTTATTATTACTACTTGCAATAACTTACAGATTAAACAATTACCGATTCGATTTCGGTATAATCAATAAAAAACAGAATGATAACACTAAAGACATTGGTAGGGTTGTTCGAAAAACAGGTAATAGAAGTGAAGTAACTAGTATGCGTTTAGAGTTAACAATTAGCCGTAGAGCCTTTTCCTGCTTTAATAGAACGTGTAGCTCAATTTTGTATTTTTATTTTCACCTGACTATGGCGAAGCTAAAATAAGAGATGTTATTTAAGCAGGTAACATATCAAAGCGGAAAATTGATCTCTCGTTTAATTCTGTTACCTTAAGTATAATTAAATTAATTATTACATACAGTCACAATTTATATAAATATATATTTATTTAAAATACAATAACAATTCACAAACCATGTACGATATTTAATAGTAACTTATTACTATAATGCTCTTTGGCTTGGAATAGGTAATTGTGGATACCATTAAAAAAAAAAATGGATTTTGAGCGTAATCGGTTTCTCTCTCTCTAATAAGTTTAGTGCAAGTGGATTAGACATTAGAAGGGCCCCGGTGTCTCCTTTTGTATTACATGTATGCTACCTTCTTTGTAATTATGGCAATTCTGAGAAATCTATGTAAATCCATTGTAGTCTGATTTGGTGACAGCAGAAGTCTTAAGTCATCGTATTTTCAAACACAGTGATGAAACTGTATGTGTAAACGACCGTCTGTACTACCAGTATAGTAGGTACAACTAACTACATCGTTACAATTTTGTAGTGAATCGCATAAAAAGCGCTTATCGTGTAGGTGCGTGTGCGCATGCAAACTCGAGCGCGGAATGCAGCCGTGCGGGTGTCGTGCTGAATAATGCAAGAGTGATGAATTGAGAGTATTGCGGAGAGGGCAGAACGTTTCTTTATAATCCAGGTATTTAGGAACTTTTTGAAATATTTAGTTTTAGGCGATTTATAAAATTTTAATCTATATATAATCCAAACTAATATTATAAATGCGAAAGTAACTCTGTTACATTTTCACGCCTAAACTTCTTTGATATAAGTGTTTTTAACGTAATAAACGTCAAATATGACTTTTTGCAGTAAATAATCTAATTATTGAGGTTGGTTAAGCCCTTTGAGGGAGAAATATTTGTATGGCCTACATTTATGTCACTCGTGAGTTTGGATGTAATTTGTGGTTGTCTATGTGTCTGTTCATGGCTCACGCGATACAGAGTTTCCCTAGTGCGGGAGTGTGCGTTATTATTATTTATCTATTTTAGACTATTATTATTATCTATTTTAGACTCTCGCCTGTCCCAAGGCCTAAAAGATTGTTTCTGAATTTTATTATTATTATTATTATTGACGACATGAGACTCATCACCTTGCGTCATAGGTACATGGCAAATTTAAAGTCGTACCATTCGTGCCCAAACGAAAACTACTACTGGGACGTACTATAACTTTGCTATGTTGTAGTCTTATGGCAAATTGTACAGCGCCCCTAACGGTCACAGGGGGAACTATAATTTGTCATACAAAAATTTAACGCGGCGCACCGTGGCGGGAAAGGGTGGTTTTCTACTCTATCCACAGTCGTTACTACCACATTAAGCCGTAGCCATTATCCACAACAAAATTACACATAAGTACATAATATACTAAAGGCGCACTGATATGAAACATCAAGGAAGCACGCACTAATTCCATTTTCACCCCCAATTTATATCTGTCACTTCTGCCGCCTTGGTCGGCGCGTAAAAATATTGTTTTTACTTATCCCCGTGGGGGCGAGGGGGCGGACCCCCAGACCCCTAAGACCCCCTGTAGGGGGTGTAATTACTTGAGCAGCCAGACGCCTGTGCCCAAGGGGGAATTACTAACGCAGGCTTGCCCGCAAGCGGTACAGTTTTTGTAGGTGACGTAGTATTTTTCTTAATCTCATTTTGTCACTGTATTTAGGATCCTTAGGTTGTTTAGCGAATGATTCTGTATGTATGGTTCTTATTGATCTTGATTCCTCAAGTAAGATTTGCATGAACCGTAATTATTTTTTTATAATATCAAGTGACGGGACGACCAAGTCGTGCGCCTGGTGGTAAGCTACACACCTATTCATAACAGTTGCATTGCCATTCAGAGTCTTAAATTGCAAAGATCTGAGGGGCACTGCCGCTGCGCCCATCACCCTGAGACATACTCGTAAGTTGACAACTCCCATGTGCCTGTAATTTTACCAGCACCTTTACCCTTCAAAAACAGGAACGTAGTAATGCTAACATTGATGGCATGAACATGAGTTGGCACTTGGCAGTACTTCCCTGGACGAACTCTTTCACAAGGAGCTCTACTGCTACTAAATTAATTCTGGAGGCTGTTTTCGATGTCACCCTGGCGACAACAGGCTTATCGCGTATGGCATCGATATTCCGTTTCCGGCCCTGTGTTATTGTTTAAACCCATTTTTATACTAATTACCTGTCAATTTTTTTACTATACTGACAATTAAATCATTATTTCTAATGACTTTGTTTCTGATTACTATTCTATCATTTATAAAATTGTCGCCCTAAAATAATAACGCATAGAATGATAGTTTCATATCAAACGAACTGTCACAAGTGAGGCAAAAATCAAATTCATGTAGGCTAGTTTTAGTAGTAGGTTAATTTTCGGTTTTAGTGAATATTTATATAAAAATACAAGTTGAAACGCGTTACTTCCTTGTGGATTGTGATGTTAGTATCTATTTTATGTTTGTCTGACGTATTTTTACACTCATTTACCGCACATTTCGTCGTTTTCAGCTAAAATTCTTGATCTGTTCGCGGTGCAAGTAGACCTTGAGCATTGAAGGCCCGCCCGCTCGTGTAGGCCCTTTTGGCTCGCTTCAATTTGCCTCACTTAGCGTGCGCGGACTAGGTTTCTATGCGTTATTATTCTAAGATTGTCGCCTATTTAGTTCAAAATGGAGGAAACGTTGCTTCAACGACAAATTCTAAACTTCTAATAGACCTATAAATTAAGTTAGACTCAATTATACCTTGGTGCAGACCCCAATTTGATTGGAGAAATTTCTTCAAAGAAGATGCACAAAAAATGGTTTTGAAACCAAAATAAAATCATAGTCATAGTAACAACGTCTAAGACTCGATATAATTACGGCAAATTCAACCACATATAAATCCCTGCAAGGGGGCAAAGGGGGCTACGGGGCCCCCCGTACGTGCCGCAGGGGTGTACGTATCCATATTTAGTACTCAGTTTATCACACTTCAAAGAGCGACTTGTAACCGCTTCTCCCCAGTGATACCCTGGTTACAAGGTATCTGCGCTTGTTATGAGTAGGTAATCCTTTATTTAGACAAAATTATCATGGCAATGCCACAATGTAGATATAGTTGCATTAGATAGAAAATTTTTATGTTAAAAAAAATTTTTCACCTCCACATACTGATAGTCTTCTAGTTAACCATGCTAGTTAACTGTTATTTAACGTTAACATCGCAGGTGCAGTACAAAATAGCTAGAAGGCATCTACTAGAAAGTAGTAAGTAGTATTTTAATTAAATAAATATTAGACAACATCATATACTTAAAGTCCCATGAGCCTATGATTTCACCAACACCCTTCAAAACCGCAGTAATTTTGCTTTTTTTTATTGAGGGATGATCAATAATTGTACAAGGTGAGATATATATAGTAAGAATAACCGTACAGCTAATTGTACAATCAACCACATCATCCACAGATTTCTACAAAGATAGAAAATTTTTAAATGAAACATTATCGCTATTGATTTAAAAAAGTACAATGTTGACAAAGAAAATAAATTTAAGAAACAAACTTAATAACATTACAAAGTACATTTTAAAAACAGTTTCACGATCACGATACAGTGCCATACTTAATGTTTCAGTAACCGCCTTCTTAAATTTGTTTTTAGACTGTTCAAAAATATCTACTTCCGACAATAGCTCATTATAATTATTAAGTAATCGCCTTAGAGGAGCGCGCACTTCAGAATTTGTCCTACAGGACGTAATAGCAAATAGTCCATAACGACGACGAGAGCTGCGCATATGCGTATTTCTCGGCACCGAGAAGCACAGTTTGTTGGTTCACAATGTCCACATTATTGTTTGGCGGCAAAAATGAGTAAGGTGGCAGTACTTCACTGGGTGAACTCTGTCACAATGAACTCTACTGCTAATATTAGTAATTTGGTTAACGTCGAAAAACATCCGATGAACTGTCTGTTGCAAGGTTTCTATCTATCGACCCGAGAGATAGGGTTTTTCGAGCCCATAGTCACGCCGGCAAGACTATAGTACGGCGGGCGTCCGGGCCAAGACCTCCGCCAGTGATACACCTTCACGGACGTCTCTGGTGGACCCAGATTTGGGTATGGACTACTAAGGCGAGAAGACTAGCAGACTCAATTTAAAAGCAACTGCTTTTAAGTTGAAAGCTATGTTCGGACATTGCCGCAGGACACTGTGACAGATATCTCCAATACTAGACCGGACAGCTAGACATTATTTTTTATTATTAGTAGAGGATGAGCTAGACATTCTCCGGTCGCTCCAGACACGAAGGTTTCTGTGAACTGGAGAGACGCCTCAGCATCGGGAAGTGAACGTGCTTTACAGCGCCGCCACCAAAGAGAAGATTTGCTAAAGGACTTTAGAGTCAACGGCTTAGCGGTGGCAACCGTTAGTTGTGCAATGTGCAACGTGAAGTAAGCGCGCCTGCAGCTCCGGTACTATCCGGATAATAGGAAGGGTACTTTACGTGCACCCGGGGCGGCTCACCCGAGACACTAAGCCTCTTGAGAACTGAATGAAGTCAGTGACAGCGGTTTGCGTCAACCCTGTACACTGGCTGATCTGGGGTCAGAACTTGAACTTAGAAGATTGCTGTGCACGCACGGGTTATAGTGTCCTTTTCGTATACCCTAAGTGTCGGTAGAGAGGGGTCTCTATAATTAGAACTTATTAGAAAGGAACGGAGCCGTCCGTTACAAGGTCATAAGCGACAGAAAAATACATACTTAGGGCAGCAGTCTTATAACTGATAAGTTGTTGGTTTTGTACCTGCTAACTAAAGGTTCGTAACATCAGCTATCCGCCCCTCTGTAAACCCACTTGATAACTCTCTGTTAATAAAATTTTCCATTACGGGATAATAGATCTCTCACCGTTAACTCTAAGCCCCACATTCATTTAGCGAGCATGTTGGTCGTGTTAGTACACATGTTCCCAATTTCGTTTACTTATGTGACAAAAATTCTTGGAAGTGATCCATTTCTACTTATGATGTTTTTAACAATTATTAGGTACGTATCAGAAATGTGAATAAATCGAACCCTGTAACGGGTACACGAAGCGAGGGAGGGTGAAGGTGGAAGCGACAGCCGGCTATCGATGATAAGGAAGAACGATATTATGAGCTTTCATCCAAGTATCCTCTTAGTAATACTCATAGGCCCTGTGATACAAAGCAATTCCCTTTCACAACCTAAATGGTAATTTAGTAACACTTTATAGCGCGTTCTTTCGATCCCAACGCCATCTAGCGGCAAGGCGCGGTTACTAATATTTATTGTATGGTGTTACAATCCTCGATAATGAAGTGACAAATTTGATAAGTGACATTTTTGAAAACTGAAAATTATACTAGTATATAATAAATAATAATAATAAATTTATTTCAAAAACTTACAGTATAAAGTATAAAAATAGGGCATTATAAAATAGGGCAGCGTAAAACTAAACATATGACAGCTGGTGCTTAAAAAAAGATAACTTGTGCTTTAAGCACCAGCACCTTCCGATGTCACAAAGTACAATCTCTATTATTTCATACTGACATTTTAAATAAAAAGAAAACTTAGGAAAACTAATAATAATAAGTGAGAAGTGCATTCATGCGTACGTGCATGTTAGTATGTGTGTGTGTTTGGGTAGGTGTGTTTGGGTGTGTGTGTGGTTGGGTGTGTGTGTGTATGTTTGGGTGTGTGTGTGTGTGTGTTTACAAAAACCATCATCATACTTTATTTGACTGGTTGTAGAAGATTTTCTGTTTCATCATATGAAAGTTTCAAGAGCCATTTAGATATAATTTTTTACACACGTATTTTTTCTTTTGATAAATAGCCAAAATGTTATTTGTTTTGTTATATAAGAATGGTCCCAGAAAGTAGAAGAATTTTTGACTGAAGGAAGTTTTACAGACAATGTTACGGGGAATGACATTGACACGTCTACTGTTTCTAAAGTACGATGCAAGGCAAAAGTTATAACCAGTAGTATGTTGTCGAAGTACAGTTTGGAGAACAAAGAGCTGGCGTACTGTAAGCACTTCACAATATTCATACAGTTCCCAGGTGGGGAAACGGAATGGTTTAAAAGTACATACTTTTAAAACTGCTCTTTGAGCACGCTCAATCGTAAGCAAATGAGTTTTGGACGACCCTCCCCATGCCGTTATACAGTAGCTCAGCAGGGATTGGCATAAGGCGTAGTATACCATTTTTAATATTCCCGGTTCAGTCACATGCCTTAGGTGCTTGAAAACATAACATAGTTTCCGTATTCTGCCAGATAAGTTTTGAATGTGGGATCTAAAATTCAGGTTCTCGTCTAAAGTCACACCAAGGTATTTGATGGTCGGCGACGTTTCTAAGTAGGGACAGTCACAGACTAGACCGCTCAACTCAGCGTGGTTATGGGCAACTATATTGTACAGGGATGATTCTAACGAATTTTGTTTGTAAATACTAAATTTCATAAACTTTGTTTTACTAATATTTAATGATAATAAGTTATCAGAGAGCCATGTCGAAATCGAATCAAATATCGTTTCTCATATCAAATATCACGTGCGATTTGTCAACTTATGTCTCTCAGATCTTTAATATGAAAAGCTATGTGTGGCACTGCGACTGCTATGGACAGGCGTGCCACTTAACACCAGGCGCACAACTTTGACGACGACGGGACGAACAAGTCGTGCGCCTGGTGTTTAGCGACACGCACGCCTTGTTCATATCATATTAAAAAAAACTTTTTTTATGTGACAACGACCGCACCAATAAAACTAGGGAATTCCCTTTACTATGAGTACCAGAGTAACTGGTTTTATTCCGTAGCACTACCCAGAAACAACTTAGAAAAGTTAATTTCTTTATTGTGTTCCATATAAGCGCGTTTGTGCACTGCATCCAATTCGTATTCGTTCTGAATCCGAGACTATACAAACACACCTAGAGATCCTGAATGTTCTCTGTAACATTTCGGAGCGACATTTCGTGGATTCGGAACTGGGGGTCTACTCTCGATCTCCGTCCGATTTCCGTCCGAAACAATTACTGTCAAATAAGTAATATTCGACAAAATTAAAAGACAAGTATCAAGTATGAAGCTTCATTCGCATCACGCGTCTTTTCATTTGGTCAAAATATTGTATTGTAAGTGCTGCTTATTTGGCAGTAACTGTTTCGGACGGATGCCAGACGGAGATCGAGAGTAGACCCCCTGACACGAATCGGACGTAGTGCGCTCTAACAACACCCACAGTGCAAACGGTTGGGCCACCGAAGTCTTAGAAAATTATTATTATTTTTTTAATTTATATCAATGAACCAACATACATTTTACGTCAAAAATGATCGAATGACGTATCGGCTAACATCACGATTCATGTTTTTTTTTAAATTAAATAAACTTGCTCTTGATCACTACCTAGCTCTGGAGCAAAGATAGGATCTACGATGGTACGAGTTCGCTCAGAAGATGCCTAGTCAGTCGCACCTTAAAGATATTCGAGTAGTATGACTTAGGAAACACAGTCGCTGGTAGGGAATTCCATTCCCGGTCTGTGCGCATAATAAAAGATGATGAAAAGCGCTTAGTACGCCTGCAGGGAACATGTACATCATTTCAATGGGATTTTCAAGGGAATTGATTCAATAGAAAGGCAAAATATGTAAGCGTAATAAGCATAAACATTTTATACTAATATCATTACTTTTGCACAAAATTCTATTTACTAATAGTTGTAAATAATTTTTGCCCTCGATTTCCGTCATTAATGGATTTTGACCCGATTACAACCCGGCTAACAAAGTGCTAGGTTAAAACCTGCTTTCTCATCTCTTAGTGCAACTCCAGCTTGTTTAGTGCGTCCTTGACTTTACTTAGGTCAGAGCGTAGGGTTGTCACATCTACCTACAGGTTGTATGGTACCAAGTGACAGGACGAACAAGTCGTACACCTGGTGATAAGCGACACGCCTGTCCATAGCAGTTGCATTGCCTCTCTGAGCTTTAAATCGTGATGATCTGAGGGATATTGCCACTACGCCTGTCACCCTGAGACATATTAAGTTGACAAGTCCCTTGTGCATGTAATATCAGCAGTACCCTTACCTTTCAAAACTAAAACACAGTAACGCTCACGAACTGCTTGGTGACAGAAATAGGTACGGTGGTAGGTAGTACTTCCCAGGACGAACTCTTTCACGAGAAAGTCTACCGCTACTATCATATATCATATTGAAATAACCTTTGTCTATAGTTACGTACTGATATTTTTATACCAGGATTGCGAATTGATATTTCGCTCGGTTGTCGTATGATTGTGATATAGAAATTAAATGCTCAGCAATTCTAAATGTGAGGCACTCTTAAACAACAAACAACACTTAAACAAGTCTAAGAACTATAAAACACCTCAGAACAATACCCGTGATAAACACAACAATAAACACATCTATTATTTGATATAATTTTTTAACCGACTTCGAAAAAGGTTCTCAATTCGTCTATTTTTTTGTGTGTAGGTTACACGATTATTTCGGCATTTGTGAACCGACTTTGAAGAAAATATTCGACCTCTAAAGGTGGCAAACTAGGGAATGAATTCGGTTTCGCGCGCTTTCCACGAACTTTTGAGGTCTGTTTTTTTTTTAATAAAAAAGTTATGATTATTAAATACCGAAACTTTATTCTGTAATGAATGGCGCGTGCGAGACCCGCGGCATGCGACGTGAGTATACCGCGAGATTATGCGAGTGTGTGCGTCACACAGAAGCCGCGCTACTACGTTTGCATGGTGTTACACTATTTATCTTATTATACTATATTTTAATGCCAACACGATTCAAAAATGACAAGCGTGGCAAGTAAAAATTTGATGATTATTTTTTCGAAAAAACACCTTTCCGACCAGTTGTAAAAAAGGACATTAGCGTGACTATAATACTGCTCCAATTTTTTACCGAAAAGCAAGGAAGTTTCTTCACGCGCTCGTGGCAAAATTCTAAAAAATTATGATTTTTTACTTGCGACTCTGTTTAAGCTGGTGTGAAATATGTGCTAAGTGAAAATTTCTTTCCTTACGCCGTTCAACAGATTAAATGCACAGAACTTTTTTCATTACATTATCACGCTTACTAAAGAAAACCCATTTTTCTCATGTTACTCTACCAGCAAACAGACAGTCCACGTGACAGCAGTGACAACCACCTCCTGTAGACATTTGCTATATCAACGTCTCCTTAACATTGCTAATTAGTTGCTGACTGTGAGGCGTAAGATTTTAAGTCTTCTGTGCTTGTAATTAGACTGTATCTACCGTATCGCATAACTCTCACTGTTTCGACAGTAATTCATTCATTAGTCAAGATCGGGAATATATTTACCTAAACGTAAAGGAACTGATACACATGGAGTGGATAATAAATTGTATTGTATTTCGTTCTGTATTTATGATTACCAATTACATTAACTACGATGTAGAGTATTTAGAATTAATTTATAACATTTTGTAATAATATCAGTATATTTGCACAAAACTCGATTTATTAATATTTAGGTGTAAATAGATTTTGCCCTCGATTTCGGGCGTTAATGAGTTTTAATCCAATTTAAACCCGGACGGTTGCCGATCTCTGTCAGTGTCATTCTTCGAGTCTATGTTGTGTAAGTTGGAGGGGCAGTGAGGCCACAGTTTGCAGAGCTGATAAATGATGTGGAAGACAGATTTTTAAATTGCGAACACCAATTGTATACTTTTAGGTGAACAGTTGCTGAAAGTATCTCAATCTACGTACGTCCTGCTGCTTTGATACAGATCTTCTCTAACACAGTTTACGTAATAGTTAACGTAGCAGGCTTCATGCCTTCATTCGTTGTTGAGTAATTTAATTTAAAATTATAAAAATGGTTCGTGGAATAACATCTTTTTTCGAATTGTTATTGAAATCGGTTACCGGAAAGCGCGCGAACCGGAATGATCTACTAGTTTACCACCCTTAGGGCTGGAATATTTTCTTCAAATTTAAATGGGACGTCTACTGAGGTACCCTTACCCTCTTTCCAGCAAAAAAAGAATCATCAAAATCGGTTCACAAATTATCAGTCAAAGTTATCGCGTAACATACATACAAAAAAACACACATACGTTGAAAATACTATAATAAAATATGTAAAAACAATTTGTTACGGCTGCTGCCTTCGCTACAGGGATGCTTCGATGGTTTGGTCAAAAAATGTATGTTGGTAGATTATTGGCACACGACTTGTTCGTCCCGTCACTTGATATTATAAAAAAAAAACATAGAGAGTGAACGGAAGCATGGGGAGAGGTACATATCTCAATTAAATAAATAAATATTAGACAACATCATATACGTTGCTCCGTACCGAAAGTAAGTACGTAACTAAAGCACTTATGTTATGGAAATCGGAAACAACGACGGTACCTCAAACACCCAGATCCGACACTTTATAGAAAACTTAGTTTCTACGCACCGATTTAGTTTTCTCACAATTCTGTAATCTCTTATTTTCCTTTATTATTTTATGTTATTAAGTAATAGTTCTAAAACGTTCCCTAAATATGTAGAGTTCCCTATATATGTTCATAACACAACGCAATAAGAACAATACGACAATAAGAACATTTGCACGGGCTTAGTTTACACAGGGTTATAGAAAATATCTGAAATTTCACGTGGTGCTCATTGAATACTAATTAGCGACATAATTTTTTTACCTCTCCATTTAAATTTTCTGATCAGATGGAAGGAAAAATGAATAAAACATTTCGTGAATTTAATTTAATTACTATATTAACCAACTATATTATCTATTTCTAGATAGAATCTGAGAGTGGGGGAATACTGTTAACACAGGGTATTCTAGTACAGGTTCCGCTCTCTCACAATAGCCTAACACGTTGTCATTTCAGCCTTTTATAAGGTAAGAATAATACCGTTTTGATTGGAAATAAATGATTATTGACCCGGCTAGGTATCGAAAAAGAAAAAAGAAAAGTCGAGTTAAAAGTACCCAGAATATTATAATATGAAAAAACTCATTTAATTTTGTCAAGGAATTATGTCAGGTACGTAGCAGGTGGAGGTCCATGGTCTCTGCCTACTCCGGTGAGAGCCAGGCCTGATGATATGTATGTACCTGGCACATTATTATCGTTAGATATTCGCTGTTAGGCGGCCATATTTGTTTACAGAGCATTTCTAAAATTTGTAATCATGACAGTATAGTTAAGATCGTAGCATAGGTATAATAATTCGGTTGCTAAGGCAACGAATACTCATTAAAGTTGAGAGCGGACGCATCGACTTGTGACTACTTCGCTCTACCAAGACGCCCCCGTGACACAGTTAAAGTATTCGATAATAAGTAACAACACTTGGAAATAATTATAACTTTAAAAAAAAACGACGGCAAAAACTCGTGGAATTATATGAATTTGCTAAGTTTTATTGAAGTCGTGTAACGGAAATTGAGTGAAATCCAATAAATCGTATTGATCTCCTAATTTGCCACCCTTAGCTGTGGAATATTGTTTTTAAATTTGAATGGGTGTACTACTGAAGTACTTATTCTCTTTCCAACTAAAAAAGAGCCATTGAAATCGGTTCCCAATTATCGGAGTAACAGCGTAACATAAAAAAGTACAATCGAATTGAGAACCTCCTCCTTTTTTTGAAGTCGGAAGAAAATATAACTGATTTACGTTGTCATCTTTTTAAAAATGTCGCTTAGCATAATAAATAATTAATGTTATGAATATTTTATGGTCTACAAAAAAAAATAAATTACGTTCTTACTTTCAAGTTATTTTTATTTCACTGATATAATTGACTGTTTGCGTATTTTAAGCACTTCATTAGAAACCACTATAAAGCAGAACTTTTCGTATCTTTTAACGCGTGCTATAAATATATAAAATCAGTAAATTTTCTTGTAATTTAATGTTAGGTATAAATCGATTTATAAATATACGTTTAGTAAACTAAACGTATATTTATAGTATATAGCGCGATAAATCGCGCTGCGAAGAGCGAAGCTTGCCAGCGAACGCGTCGAGACGACAACTTGAAACCGCTTCTCCCCTCTGCGATATCTCAGTGAGACCGCATAAGTAATGTAATCAGTAAGATATGTACGTAAAGAAAAAGAGTTTTTTTAAATCTCAAAAAATATTTTGAAGAAACAAGTAACGAATGAGGAAAAACGTTTATTTTGAATGTTTTAAAGTTAGATCATGATGATTATATTTGATTGCTTTGTAAATAAAAAAGAAATTTAAGTTTCTAAGACGAAAATGTACCTTCGGCGGTCATGTCGATGTCTTACATCGGGTGAGATTATAATTAAGCTTGTGACGAGTTAAAAAAAACAGATATAACATTACTAGGCTCATATACCAAGTTAAGTTCATAGAGCCTCTCAGAGGATTTACTCGTGTACACATTTATAACCCATAGAACCGTCTACTTACCTATTTCTTACGATTACGTAAAAAAAATGTATCTAAAAAATTGCATGATTTTTTATTTTAATTTTTTTTAATTTTAGCTATTCGATTTCTGTAACATACGAGTATATGTTTTTTGAATGAAGAATATAATATTAGTTTTTGCAGAAAACTAGCGCTGTTTGACTTTTCACGGTCTACAGTATTTATGCGTCAGGACCATTTCAGCACAAACTGTTGAAAATAGGTATGTCCAGTATAAAATTTTATTTTCCCCTAGAAATATGTGTTTATATCTATGTGTACTAATTAATGTTCTATGTAGAGTGATTGTAAATGTTTGTTTCTGCTTGTATTTGTGCTGAATAAAGGTTTTATCTATTCATCTATAATATAATCATAGCTTCGTGTAAATTAACTAGAAATTTTATTACTCTAACACAGTAAATTATTCACTCAATTTCAATTTGGTTTTCTTATAAAAAAAGAAATTAGATTAAATCTACTAGAAACGTTATTTATACGGTGACACGATACCCCTGTAACTAGGAAGCCGCTTTGTGAAATTCGCGATGCTTTTCGACGTAGAGACGACCCCCGTTCGGTTTTTCGAGGTCGCACCCTCCGCCTCGCGTAATGCGAACTAGTGATGTCACATACATATATCTGTTATTATATCTCGCTAGTCCGTTATGGATTATTTTTTAAAAACGAAACGCCGTTTGAAAAGTGAAACGTATTTAAAATCTGGGTATGGACTCTTTCGCGGTGTAAGAGGAAAAGTATTTTTTTAACCGACTTGAAAAAAGGAGGAGGTTCTCATTTCGACTGCATTTTTGTGCGTGTAACGCGACTACTCCGGCATTTATGACCCGATCTTGATGATTCTTTTTTTTGTTGGAAACAGAGTATCTCAGTATTGGTCCCATTTAAATTTGAAGAAAATATTCCACCTCTAAGGGCGGCAAACAAGGGGATGAATTCGGTTTCGCGCACTTTCCGGTAACCGTTTGTAATAAAACTTGGTAAATAGTTCCAAGGTCAAAAAACAATTCCACGAACTTTTCAGGTCGTTTTTTTTTCAAAGTTATAATTATTATAATCCAGCCTATAATAGGTCAACAATAGTGACACATCCACCAATGTCACATATTGTCGTAAACAATTAAGCAATTTACTATGGAAACATATTAACATAAAACAACTAGACCAATTGCCTGATCTCAAACTATGAAATTCTCTGTACTATGAGTACCAGAGTAACGGAATTCATCCTGGGGCACTTACCAGGACACCCAGACCTGAATCAATTCAGAAAAGTTCATTTCTCAAATTGGTCCTACCGGGAATCGTATCTGGAACCTCCGAATCCAGCGCCCACAATGTAAACCGCTAGGGCACCGAAGTTGTCAAAATACTCTACTAAAATTACCTTAGATTCGCTGAATGGTATACGCAAGTTAAGAGTACTACCTACTTAAAAGGCCCCCATTTACAAGTGATTGTGACCTCATTTCGATCTATCGTCACGATAATCGTATCGATCCGTTCGTAGTCCCCTGGCCATCGATACGTTGTTTTGATCAGTCTGAAGACCAGTGAAGATAGTGAAGATCGTCACGTATGTGGGGCCTTAAAAACGTGTAACAAAAACAACCTGTACCTTCATGAATTTAAGTTGCAAGAAAGAAATTCTTACCCAAGCGCTGACACGCATATAAAAAAAAACAACAGAGTTACAATAATAAAAATAATAATAATTAATAATATTAATAATTATTAATTCGCCAATTTAAAAATTCAAAATTAATCTTTTAGACCTTGGGAGAGGAGAGGCTCTAAAATGTATGTAATAATAATAACAGTTCAAAATCTTTTAGGCCCTCGGAGCAGCGAGAGTCTAAAACAAATAATGATATAATAATAATAATAATAATCCGGACGACATCAATTGTACGTCGCCACCTTAGCAAACAATAGACAGGTAGTGTGTTGCCAATGCGGCCCACGCTGCTTTCATCAACACTCATTTTAAGGTGCACTAAAAAATTCCCATAATAATAATAATAATAATAAAAACAGAAACACACTGCAAAATACAAAAATACGTACCTTTAGCAGACGAAATCAAACAGATGTGGCACCAAGAAACCGTTAAGATAGTCCCCATTATAATTTCGTCAACTGGTATCATACCGAAAACCCTTCATACCGCCTTAAAAATGATAGATCTGCACCTTAAAACCTACATACCTCTAAAAAAGTCCATTGTACTAGACACTCGCTCGATAGTCCACGGTTTCTTAAATACTTAATACTGATTCAACAAACTCCACAAACAATCACCATTCACTCACATCCCCTCACAATACCACAACCGAATCAGAATACTTGGCTTAGGCCCGTAACTGGTTCCATCCAAATACCCGACCTCCAGTCGAGTACAAGAATAAATCTTAACATAATAATAGTGACAATAATAATAATAATAAAAGAATAAAAAAAAATTAATTTAAAACAATTGATAATGCAGTACCCACAGACCTAGGCTTTTTTAAACCGTTTCGTGGCGCTGATTTTCAGCAAGCCCGGGCGAGTGAGCCACTGACAACAAAATAAATAAACATATAAGAACACCGACATAACAGGTTACACACAATTACATACACATGTGAAATACTAACTAATAAATAATTGTGTGGGAAATATTCTCATTTTATTTTCTATTCCTCTTTTTTTTTTCATGAAGTTACGAGACAAACAGTATCAGTGCCACTCAAAGCTTCAAATAGTAAAGATATGAAGGGTACTGCCACTGCCGTTACCCTGAGACTAAGTTGATAAGTCCCATGTGTCTGTAATTTCACCAGCACCCTTATCCTTTAAAACTGGAACGCAGTCATGCTCACATTACTGCTTGGCGGCAGAAATAGATAAGGTGGCGGCACTTCCTTGGATAAAACTGTTTCACAAGGAGCTGACTGCTACTACAATTAAATGTCATTTAATTGGCGTTGACGTGTTAGTTAACGGATGGTAACTTAATTGAATTTTTGCAGTACTCTGTTTTGTATCGGTGTTAAATTTTTAATAACAATTAAATTAGTGTTATCTTGCTTGTTACCTTGTCATTAAAATTAAAATTGAAATGAATAAACCTATCGTAAACATTTTTCTGAGTTATCCAACATGCAAAATAATGCAAAAACGTGTATAATACATGACATCAAGTTACCATAATAATCAAGAATACTGACATTGAAAATTTGCATTCTCTGCTCGGTTTTCTCAAGAATTTTATCGATCCTTATGTTAGTATTCATTAATATTTTACAATTCTATGATTTGGCTTAATATTTTCTTACTTTTAAATGCGATTGCGACTCGGTTAAATATTGTACATTACTTCCTAGTTGACTAAAACATTGTTAAGAAACTTTCACGTGAAACTTATGTATTTTTTGGCAGACTTGAACTCTACCTCCCTATTATATATTTTATAATTATAAAATAATTGCTTTGATATCTCCCACATTCGCATTCCCATCACTACGGTGTCTACGCTACGCCTCCTCGAAGCTTTGCAAGCCTGGTACTTAGACGTGGTAACGATGTGGTTTGCGCCTAGTTTCGGTAGCATGTGTACCCTGTTTAATTATTTATTAATTCGGGGTTAGTATATTTTTCATTACTATGCCCGCCCTGGTGGTTAAATCTGTACAAACATGGTTTATTTTAAACTCGTATGTATAATTTTATTTAATAACTACTTGTGTAAAGTATACATTTTCACTATTTTTATTTACTGACCTTAGAATTACTAGAGTTTGCCTTGTTAACGTGTTTAAATATTAATAACAACTGCCTACGCAACTTAGCTCCTATTTTACATTGTCTTTATTACTCTCATTATGAATGAGTCGGTTCTAGAAACGACGATACGACACAAAAGTGGTTTCTGATTACAAAAGTTACGCATTCAATAAATAGTGTGGGGAAAAGCCGCAGCTGATATAGTTTTCTTATGAAATCAAAACTTTTGACCGACTATTGTTTCGCAAAATCGTACCACGTAACATACCGTATACGATTTTTTTAGTGACGAATAAATGAGATTCTTGGTTTCCACCGTCAACATAATAACTGTATTATTCAGTCCCATGGTCCCATGGCATTTAATATAAGACTCGAGGGACTCCATGAATTTTCACGCGTGGGTAGAAAAGAACATTTAGGGCATTAAGACCCTGATTATTCGTTCAGTTTATGTAAGGAAATGTTATTTAAAGTTATAAAAAGATTTAAAAAGGTCTCGTAAATCTTCAAATTTTCTTGTTCTCTATTCAAATTCTTCAAATCTTGTTATCACTGAGAATAAGCTTTGTGATTGGTCGGTTTGAATTTCAAACCAGACCTTCAGAGTAGATTCTACGGGCATGAACAAGGCATCTGATGCAGGTTCTCTTTTGGCAAAATTATTTAGCCGACCTCAGGGGTAGGTGTTTCGCAATGTAATAGTCATTGCACATTGATGACAGCCCGCGTCCGGCCCGGTAAATCAATGCCGGTTATGTACACAAGTCATCGCTTATATGCTTTATGTACTATAGTACATACAACCGTTTGTACATAGTGGATATGCGTGTACGTAGATAATCTCGTCATAGCGCGCGCCCGTTATGGTATTGCTGTGTGTGGGTGGGGGCGGGGGTACGCGAGTGACGTAAGAGGGATATCCGCTTTAAAAAATACTAGCATAAAACTACCAAGCCAGCAGAATGCTAAAGGATGCCGTTTATTTTGAAAAGACTGAAGAAGACTCCAGACCCTAAGCTTTGCCTTTACGTCACCTCTGCGCCCCTAGTACCAATGAGTAAAAAGTTCGGAAAATGGCGTCGGAAAAAAGGCGAAGAACACTCGCTATTACCGAGCGGACGGGGAAATGTTTTTTTGGCTCGAGAAAAAGGCAAGTTAAATCTCGTAGCTTAAGTAATATTCTCGGAGTGAACTATAGTACTTTTAGCGCGATTTGTTACCATGTAAAACTAACGTGACTCCGTTTTCTTCGGAGTAAATATTTTCTTCTACACATTATTCAGTGCCCATGTAGGTACTTAACATTGCAATAAACAAAAGTTGGAAAAGAAAAGAGGTCAAACTGTAATCTAACAAAGCACTGGCCGTACAAAAAGTCAATCAATACATCTCATTTTCGCTACTTATACGAATTAATACGAAACTCGAAAGAAAAGGAACGTGTTAAGGATGTGATTAAGAAAAATAGCGTTATCGATAAATGGCGTTGGAAGATCAGAATAGTTTACATCTATAATTTTGGGAGTAACGATTTCAATTTTAAAATGGGTTAACTCGATACGAGATTATCCTTGAAACTACATGTTATAAGTAAGTTACTCGACTATTTTCTAGTACTTGGTATCTTCGACTTCAATATAGTTATTTGTCGAATGAATTAAGAAATTATTCTACTTTCACGCGACCGTATATTCATATATACCAATTAACACATTCCAATTTCATAATGAATTTTGTATATATAATGGAATCGAATGATCCGAGCTTTAAATATCTATCAAAATGACCGATAGAATTCGGGAGCGTCATTTTAAATGTATTTTGTTGGTATTTTCATAATTGGGCGCGAATGGGGGGACTGCCACGGGCGTCATCGGGCCTGCGCCCTCGCGTGGGTATTTAATGATTATACGCTGACTGCCACCTGATTGCGAGCGCTGTGACATCCGTGATCGGGAGTTGTCGATGAAATGAAATATCGATGGAAGTTGACGGAGCTTTTTATCGTAATCGATATTTGTTATTGCGCTTTATTAACATTACACTAAGGCGAAGTTGTTTGTTGATGGATCAAGAGAAGAACCAGTTGGCGAAATTTATTCATTATATTTACTGTTGAACTTAAGTAAACAAACAATGAAATAATAATAGTTCTAAAGTAATTCAGACGGTATATAATATCACATCAGGTTTATTATGTTAATTGTAGTCCACCTTCTTAAATGGTTATTGTGGGTTTTGAGCGTTTATTTTACCTACCTCAGTGGTGCCTTTCAAACGTCCTAAGGACTACTTTGGTCATGTATTTTATCAATTATCGATAACAAATATGCCCCACCACTAACACTCGCGGGGGAGGCACTACACGGGTAACAGGGGGTATCGGGGGGATGGGTTTGGTAGCACATAACCCATGTATCAGTACATAGCTGGTACATAGTGATTGTGTTCCGAAATTTTGCAGTTATTTTGTATTGAAACTAGGTTATATGTCCAGTTCAGTGAAAATTTTTGAATAATTCTCGTTTTATTACGGCTTGTGAACGGAAAATTGGGGAGTATTTAAAAATATAATAAATTTTAACAACGTAACGAATGGGCATATTGTATAGACAGACTACAATTTTTTTAAATTTACCAACATGGATTTTATACTGAAGAAATACTGTTCATTGTCGTAACGGTTATCCAGTGCAGAACGTCTGGTGAACATGCAATGTTTTTGCATGAAAAGACAGTCCATTCATTTTAAATACATACAATTTGATAGGAATAAGAATTGTACGAATAAAATTTAGGTACTGAGAAATAATACTATCGCACGAAATACCTGGCTTTTAAATTAAGTTAAAAATATGCAATCTAGAAAAATTGTTTGTTGAAAATTAACTATTATATTATTACGTTTATTTTAAATTTGGCAAGGAAAGTGATGATATATCCTTTGACTTAAGCTTAGGTGTAAATGTATTACTGTAACAAAAATCCGACACTTTACGGATCACCAAAACTTCCAAGTAATTTAGGACAGTTAATATAAAACCAGAAGTTTAAAGAAGATAAGTCGAAGGTAGTTCTTTTTCGTTCAGTATGTAGTATCATAGAAAGCAAAATATCCGTGTATATAAATTACTACACCTTGTCCTATAGAGGTATTCAATTTATGGCCTTTTGCAAGGAAACAAACAACGGGTGCTACTATAGTTTTTTTGTCAAGGACCATCTTTGCAGACATTAACCTTTTATAAATGACAAATGTGAGTACACCTTACCTGTCATTCATTAATAGCATAGAATGCATGTTGGTTCATGAATGCACCTTATGATCTTGGCATTACAGTTGACATTATCATAATGTACATGTACAATTATGAGCATAAGTTGTGTGATTAGGAGGCAATACAGGCTGTTCATAAGTATTGCTCACCTTAAAAAGTATCTTCTTTCACAATTATGTCATATATTAATCTCCTTATAATACATGTAGATACCTACCTACTTATAACTATTTCTGCCACCCTAATTAATTCCGTCAAGCACCCACCCACCCCATATAAAGACGACAAACACATACGTATAATAATAACCTACATACAAACATTATAGATATACATACAACGAACCCGCATGTACCAGGGACACATAGCCCGCGAAGGGTCAACGGATACTTAGACGCATCTGCTGTGCTGTGCCTCAAGACGGTCGATAGGCAAACAACCTCGCGGCTATACATCCTAGTACTTTGAGTGCTGCTATTAGGGATTGTTAGGTTCTACTTTGCAATCACAAAACGCTTTGTAAATTAACTTCAGTTATATAAAACTTGTCACCAAAAAAATGCATTTGAAAAAGAAGCCAAGTTCAAAATAACGAACAATTTAGTTGCTCCGGCTACGTCGTAGACAAAAAATTTGAAATTTAAGTGTTAACTTCAATTACAGTTTTTTAAACATGAAAATATGTAATAAAAGTAACATAATTCAAATATACATTATCAATAATTAATCATTGAATCGAATCATTGGTTTGTTTGAAAGAAAAACAATTTACTTTGTCTAGATCCGAAAAAATAGTCTCATAGCAGTTGCGAAAACCTAAGAACTCGATATAAATTTATTTAAAACTCATCATTATCAAGAGTGATACACATCCCACTATTGGTCATGGGTTACCTCAGAGGAGAGGGCTTAGGATATATTATTGCAGGATTATTGCACGCTGGGAACTTTACTGTTTTCTAAAAGTTGTGTCACCTTGTTTGACGAGCAGGCTTCATTACATTGAGGGCATAAACATGGAATTCGCACAATCCAAAAATGTTAACTTACAACATATCATGTTGTGTTTTGATGATTCCGCAGTTAAATTGAATTAAAAATGCATTGCAAAACGCACAAAAATGTGCATCTTTTGCATTAAAGTAAACAAGACACTGCACACTGTTTTGTCGTTTTTCTGAAACATTGCTTAAATTTTGTTGCCAAGACGGGGCCACCGCTTTTCCTTAACCCGTTCATGGACAGCACTTAAATAGTGCCGCACACAAATGTGTCACTACGTTTCTTTGTGCCTTAGTGCTTACCAACTGAGCCTCAGATCAAGTTACGGAGCTTTCGAGATTCTCCTGTGTTTTTTGTTATAGAACTTTGTGCTGGCTTTCGGCATTCGTTGCAGCTACTACATCAGTTGAGGCATCTGTAAAGATACCGGCTGCGGTGAGGTTTTTCGATTTCCACGGGATCCCCTCATCAGATTCTTATTTCTTGGTGACAATGGGACTTTTTTTTATACAAAAATGTAAGACAGCATTTGGCCTCCAATTCACCTGATGGAAAGTGACGATGAGGTCGACAATGGAGCATGCACACTTAAATAATGCTTATTCAATCTCGCCTTGAAAAGGTTTAAGTTATAACGTTCAGGGAACAAGTCTGCTGGCTGGGAATTCCACTCCATAGCTGACTCGCCATATAAATGTGGTAGCGTAATGCTTCGTGCGAATGGTTTGAGGTCTGTTAAAAAATTTGGAACACATTGATTGATTTTGAAATTTCTTAAACGAAAAAGTTACACGTAAATGTCTTATCGATATGATCGATCTTATATATAGTGTTATTTTTAGACTAACGTCTTTCTATAACATAGGTATTTCATAAAAATAAGACTTATAATAACAACCTATATGGCATGCGTTAGGCATTACGTTTATGAATAATGTTTATTATATTTTATAATGCAAATAAATAAATGTAAAATGATAAACTGCATTACGCCCTTCTCACACTGAGACATAAAGTGAACACGTCCCATTTGCCTGGTTAGATGTGGATTACGAGAAATCTTGAGTCAGCTCCTTATTATCACTCCGAATAGTGGACACAAGTACAAAGTTTTCTTTATGACCTTTAATAAGAACAGCCTCTAGTTGAGATACCTATTATATTACATTTAGGAGGTCATTAAATGAAGATTTTAAAATACGGATCGATATTAATTTTTGTCTTAAACATTGTATGCATATCGATTTTTTAGGTTATTAATAGCGGTGGAGCCCTTGTGAAAGAGTTCGCCCAGGGAAGTACTGCCGCCTTACCTATAGGCATAGGCATAGGGGTAAGGGTGCTGATGAAATTACAGGCACATGGAACTTGTCAACTTATGTCTCAGGGTGACGGGCGCAGAGGCAGTGCACCTTAGATCTATGTGATTTAAAGCTCTGACCACGCCTTGTTCGTCCCGTTTGTTTGACAAGAAAACAAATATACACGATTTAGAAGGAAAAGGTAAAATAGTTTCATTTTCTAGATTAAAAAAATTTCATAAAAAAGAAAACTAAAAATGAAAAAAAAAAAGTTTAAAAGTAAAAAGTTTCTTTAAAAAGAAAACAGCTGCCCTTCTTATTTCTATGTCGATTATGATTGACTGAAATTGTACATTCACTCGCGATGAATGAATGAACGAATCATTTGTTTTGATTGCCTAACATTCTGTTAGAAGGGGAGTCACTGTGGGGGTGTAGGGGAGAAAGAGAAAGGGGAAATCTATGATGTTTTGTATCGGTTGTAAACCACCTGTTGGACGAAATCTTCGCGTGTTTTCCTTTGCCGCGAAAAGCAGGCCCATAAAATGTTGCTATCTTAAGTTTGAAGTGATAATGTTAGTTTATGATTAGGCAATTCTTAACTTCTATCTTCTGTGCAAGCTTAAGTAAAAAAATTGTGAGAAGTGTGCCAAGACTTGATATTGCAACTTCTGCATTTTCTATATTTTCAATTTACTTAATTGAAACGTCGCAGATTCTATCTAGCTATATGCACCGAGTCAGCGCAATTCGATGTGAAAAAATGTCTACACAGCTAGGTTAGATGTGGTAGTCTTTTGTCTTTTCAATAACATTTTATCATTTCAGAAAAATTACAATTTATTTACCTACTTTTTTTATAATTGAATTACATTATAATTAAACTCATTCGAAGGACTCTTTATAAACTTTAGATTTTTGCCAAAAACCGGTTTATTTGCGAAGACATCGCAACGACATTTTAGAGCCCACTCATCACGCAATTTACATTGATGTATACGGTTGTTCATATAGTTAAACATGAATAATTCAAAGTACTTAATACAAAAACTTAAAGGGATTTGTCTCCATTGATACTTTTTGCATAGTATAAATAAATTCAGTAATTCAATATCAGTATAAAGTGAAATTTCATACTTTTTTCACAAATAATTATGTGTCACTGACGCAGATCTCCTTCGAGGAGAGAGTTTAGGCCACAACCCCCTGCCACAATGCTAGCCTACCTGCCTAGTTTGGCAGCTACACGTCATCCGCTACACGTCAGCTACATCTCAACCTTTGTTTTTATTAAAAAATAAATGCGCCATTGACCTCCATCTCACCTGATGGAAAGTGACGATGAGGTCGACGATCGAGCAAGCACACGTCAATAATGCCTACTCACTGTCGCTTTGAAATGGCCCAAGTTATGCCGTTCAGGAATAAGCCTGCTTCTTCGATATGATGTTTTCCTATGCCGTAAGCGATAGGTGCCATTAGTTTGCTACGACTGTAAGTCTGAGAGGTCTTTGAGGAGAGAGAGAATAAGATCTAAAAGTCTCCTGTGCCTTCTTTGAAATAGCTAGATTTTCCTACCCTTAAATCCGGACTCATCAGCGTTTTTCGTTTTCCTGCCGTGCTGAGTTCTGCTCCATTATACAGAACTAGTGATAATGTAGCCGTTATCCAAAACTGTTAATTTTTGTATAGTGATTGCATAGTATTTAGTTGATAACGTAAATACATACCCACATGTAGAAAACCATAAAAAGCTTGTGCACTTTGAAACTATATACAAATCTGTTTCCATTAAGAAATGTGTTACGTATGTGTGAATTATGAACGTTAGGTGAAGTAACATTGGTTTTACAAATAATGTAATATACAAAAAATAATTATTCACGTATCTACTTCATAATGTGGGGTGAGGTGAAAAAACTGTCTACATAGTTGTCCATCGAGTCCCAACACGGTGGGGTCAATACATTTTTAGTGGGATGAGTCCGGCAGTACCAGGGGGCCAGAATATGCGGCAACTATATTTAGTGAGTTGTCCATTTGAAGCACTATCGATCTGTCGCGGAGCGTTGACCCGAGCGCGTTTCACTAATTTATTAATTATTGCCATGTTAAACGGTTGCTCCTATGGGAACGTGATATCCTGGTACCTTAGATTGACTTTAGAAAGGTTCTACGTTTATTCGCATAAATCTGGGGTCAATAGAGATATTTAATCACACTGATTTTGATACATGTGCTGAACATGTGTCTCCGATAAGGCATAATACGGGTTGGTGATTTCACATGTTTTTGTAAATTGTACGACATTTATTACTATGTTCTCCATAATTATTGGTAAATATTCACAAATGTACGTTATATTGTTATTATTGTTTCTTCAATGGCGGCCATGCGTGGCCAAATACGTATCTTCGTCGCTTATACTCCGTCCCACTATTTATTTTCCTTTTGTTTTGTTTTTCAAATACTAATCAATTAGTGATGTCCTCATACGTTACCGGTTCGATTATTACAATCGATTGTATTTATGAAGAAGTATGTATGATATATTTGAGCGGGTTCCCATTCACAATAAATGAATAATTAATGTTACAGAGTATTGAGTGATGATTCCAGTTCATATTGACAAGAATGTTAAAATGTTAAGATCAAACTGTTAAAAGATATTAACGTAATCTTTCTTTTGTTACAGGATAACTTAACTCCAGAACCGTCGGACATGAACGATGACGATAACTTTTCTAGTAAGTAAAGTTTCATGTTCCTAAGTTTATAAACCTACACAGCCACTTGCATCAAATCAACTTAAAAATATCGGTATTTTATGTAACAACCCTAAAAAAAAAATTAAAATTGAAACGTAACATACCGACCACCCTATTGGCTCCTATTTGGCTATCATTTGAATTATGTTCGTAAAATTCTAAATTTAAATTTTGATCGGCGATGTGATTGGGTGCAGGTCAGGCCTTCGCGAAAGATGCCGAGAAGTTGAAAATGATGTTGCTCGCATGGAATTATCACCAATCACAAGGTAATTTGGTTTATATTCAAAGTGCAATAGGCTGCAATATTGTAAGTCCGTCCTTGTTGTAAACGATCCAATTTGCTTGTCAAATTTACTCTTCAAACTTCACGTTTTCTTCAAGCCGCTAACAATCAAATCAAAGATCAAACCATTTTGACAAATTTGACTGTAGTTAGACTCGGCCATCTCCTTGTATAGTCGTATCATATATAAATAATACAGACAAAGCGTATTTGGCATTACCTCTAGAACTATGTATTAAGAAAAATAAGAATTGACGTTGATCTAGTGCAGAGGTTCCCAAACTTATTCTGTGTTGCGTAGACCCTGCATTTCTAATAACGATATATTTTACAAATTCAATGACTTCAAATGTGTTTAGTACTACTCACTTTGAGAAATTTATTGAGAGCTGTTGCCCTAGATTGGCATTACACACGCAGGTTCGTGTTCTATCAGATCAAAGAAATTTTTCATTGTGTTCGATCTTTGTATTAATCACACATGTTAAATTCTATATATTTTTCAAACTGAATATCTTCTTTGTTGTGAAATGTTTACTTCATAAACAATTTATATTTCTATAATAAGAAATTACTATGTATGTACATAAGTACTATCTGTGTTATGTGGTTCCACTCTCGTAGGCCATTTGCCCTTTAACTTTTCATGCACCTACTACTTTTAGAGCTGACATGGACCCCTTGAGGGGTCTATGTATACCACTTTGAGAATCGTCGGTCTAGAGAATGGTTAATTAAGAGAAAATTATACCCACGAAAATATGTTAACAGAAATATTGTACACAAAACAAGTAGACGACAACGCACGTTTTGTTTGACAAATATACCAACCTACGTTAAATTTTGTTTGTCAAAAACGCTGTCAGTCTAGATTTCCTTTTTCATCAATCTAGATTTAGTAGCAGTAGAGCTCTTTGAGAAACTTCGGCCAAAGAAATATTGCCACCTTAACTTACCTGTTTCTGTTCCGATTTTGTCCTTCAAAAAGGTGCTGATGAAATTACAGGCACATGAGACTTGTCAACTTTATGTCTCAGGGTAGCAGGCGCAGTGGCAATGCCCCTCAGATCTTTGTGATTTAAAGTAAAGATGCAACTGCTGTGGACGCTTACCTCCAGATTCATGAATGGTTGATCCTATCACTTAGTAACATAAAAAAAGTCTATCAAACACGTAGATTATATGACAAACGCACCAAACACGATCTCAGAGGAACAAAAAGTTTGACAAACACAATTTTATACATTTTTTGATCGTTTAAAGGGCGCTTAAAACAAATTAATCCTCACCCACTTTCATCAAATTGACTTTTGCAGCCTGTTGTAATTTATAGATTAATTAATTATTTTTCATCTACTCCATGCAAAAGAATTATAAACAATACTCTTTCATGACTTTAATATAAATAATGGGAACTAAAACCCATTATTCTTAATTATAAACATTTTATAGGAATATATCACTTTTGATAATTAAAAAATTTAATCAGTTAACTGATCTTTACAATAAAATGGAAAAAATCTTTTCGTTGAAAGGAATCTAAAGCAGAAATTAAGTTTTTAAAATAGAACTTATGGAACTGGTAGGAATAAGAACCTAAAAAAAATGAGTCACTGGTTTGAAACTTATACCTCTTAGCAGGGATCATATTATCTACTTATTACCCTATGTATATATGTAACAACAGTACTAAGCACATTTAACAGCTCAGAATACATCAGCCACTGCTGCCATGTAAACGACTCAAGATACATGTCAATACTATAATAATCCACCGTGCGTGTTACCGAGGAGGTATTAATGGGGGCCTATGTTATAGAACCATCTGCCGCAGTACCTGTACCTCTAAATGTCAACAGGCCTCTACTATAAATAATTTCGAGGTGTCCGCTTTACCGCTATGCAATGCTGCACCCCTGGTATCGTGTTCTTGTTGCTAGGGTAATTTTAGCTGACCGTAGTGTAGTTAAATTCCTAAGACGACAGTTAAAGTAATTAAATAGTTACTGACTTTTAGTTTACTAGGCTGTATAAAGTTCTAACACAAAGATATTGAAGTATTGATTTGTCACAATAGATGGCGTAATTTGTTTTTTTAAATCAATCCACATGTTTACCTAAATTTTCATTGTCTTTTAGAGGTCCCTGTATAAAGTATCTTTTAACAGAGTTTAGACTTTGCTAGATAAGCAGTAAAACACAACGAATCTATATCGGTAAAGCTTTTGTATTTCCCTATTTTATATTCTTGGCTTCGTGTACAAAAAAATAGGCTTTACTAATTCCCCTCTATCAAACTTCGCTAGCTCCTTCCTAGACTTATTTGGGGTCTAACCGCATATCGCTAAAACTATTACAAGCGAGGTTTTTACGATTTTCTTCAAAATAGCTTAGGGCATTATTAAAAATCTACGGCACGGGTGACAAGATACATTCGCTATTAAACTACACAACAGCTATGTTTAGGGATCTGATGGGTCATCCACGCATAGTGATGACGCATATATTAGTAGGTAAGCGTTAACTTTTTAGCGATCGTCTACCCATGACGATGTTTATACTGTATACCTTAATACGGCTTCGTGCATTTTAAAAATAGATGAGGAGTTGTTTAAGTCTACAACTTTTCTCAATGGCTCTGTCCATGTGACTAAATATATTTTTTTCATGAAACTTATTTTTAGGTTTGGTTTTGAAGTTATTGAGGATTCATTTCAAGTGTTCTACAAGGCACTCCTCTTGGACCTAAAGTTTACTATTTATATATTTAAAAATTATGTAGGTTTTAAACTAACGAAAAGTTATTTTCAGACGTTTAGGTCTATACCTACTTCGGAATCGTTAGCGTGTAAAAGAAATATTGGGTTAAAATCAAGAAATAAAACAAAACACATACTTACGTTAATGTTACGTCATTACTTATGACTCATGTTGTGTTGTGGGGTGCAGTCGTGTGTTTTTTTGACCAGTTAAAGGTTAATTCAATTACATAATAACACATTAGATACATTTGTAGGGGTGTCAAATGTCATCATCATTATACTTTCATACCCTCTCCCCAGAGAAAACTAAGTACTAAGTTTTAAGCAGACAATTATAGATTTGTTCTTGTACAATCCAATTGTTCTTGTAAAATCCTATAGGTCTTATTTCAGCTAATGACAGCACTCATGATTTCTCTGGGCGTTCCTTCATAGCTGAGGATCCTCACATTCACAAAATAATTTCCAAGTGGATATTTTCCCCATCGGCCTCAGTTAGTCGTCAAATACGCCGCAGTACAAAAGCCGAAAGCTAGTTTTACTTTCAGCCAATGTATTTGTTAAGGGCATTATTAATATGGACTGGTCATTATGCATAATGGTCAAGAGCATCCTTGATAAGGGAATCAAGACCTATTTTGTTTTATGATACCAAGAGACGCGACGAATAAGTCGTGCGCCTGGTGGTATGCTACATGCCTGTCCGTAGCAGTTGCAGTGCTACTCAGACCTTTAAATCGCAAGATCTTAGGGGCATTGCCATTGCGTCTGTCACTCTGAGACATAGGTTAACAAGTCCCACGTACCTGTAATGTCACCAGCACCTTTAACCTTCAAAATCTGCTCATAATGCTCACATTGTTGCTTGGCGGCAGATCGCAGTACTTTCCTGGACTTCACAAGCACAGCTCTTTTGCTACTAAACGATAATCATGGCGACAAAACCTTCTTCTAACGTAGCCTTTATTTATAAATACACGCAAACACGTTTAAGCTTGTAGCTCGATGCTGCACATACATGTAAATAAACCTAAATTAGAACCATGGTTCTGGTAATATAAGCACCGCCGTTCTTACCCAGAAGGTTTATTACCAGGACTGCACGTCTTTTATGAAGTGGCCATTAAAATTCATACAATATTGCTGTTCAAGCTTAAGCTCGTTTAAATGTAGCCAAGTTCATTACTTTGTTAACTTACGTATTTAAGTGCAATTTTAGTAAAGGAACCCCTTAATTTTGGGGTAACATTGTTTTTAGTTTCTTTATAGAGCTAAGTGTATCGGAAGGCAAATTTAAATTATGCTTATCGTAAATAAACGTTAATTGTTTTGAAACATAAGAAGTTAACTGCAATCGCAAACTAAGTCAAGATTAGGGTTAGAATCATATCGTTTGTGCTCATTCAGTTCGTATCGTTTGTGCCATTGAGCTTTGAAAGGAACTTGAACTTCAATGTAATAAATTAATTATTCATACAAAGATCGAGCACTAAGAAAAATTCCTTCGATTCTGCTGGATTCAAACCAGCAGCGCCTTCAGCATACCGTGGCTAACGCTCTTCCAACTGAGCTACCTCAAGACATTTTCTGTACATTAGAGGTTCGTGTACATTAAAAGAAGTTCAACTGTTACGGCTATTTAGTTTGTTGTTGTAATTGATACAAATATCGAACAAACTGAAAGAAAAATCCTTCGATTCGATTCTGGACTTGAATCAGTGACATTTTCCCCTTACGCGGGTTATCGCTCTACGGAACGAGTCAACAAACCATACGAATTTATTTATACTTCCTGCAGATCTTTGTTTTTTGTTTTAACGGCATTTTTAACGTAGCTTGTGTCTCACTGATAGCCCTGTGAGACTCAAGTGGCTGAGGGAAGATCCTTATTTTTTATTAATTAATTATTGCACAAAACCTTCATGGTTCATGTTTGTGTATCAGTTTTACTGTACTAACAATATTATACATATCATCACGCCTGTCTCCCGTTGGGGTAGGCAGAGACTATGGACCTACACTTGCTACGCTCCTGACAAACCTCCTTCGCCTCCTCTACTCCCATCAATCTCTTTATACATACCCGTTTTTTTCTTGGTACTTTTAACCCGGCCTTTTTTAAGGACATCCTCAATTTGATTAAGTTCGCCGAGGTCTACCTCTTCCCACGTTTCCATCCACATTCGTTCTATAAATTTGTGCCGTCAATCGACCAACATTCGTTTTTTCTACGTAACCAAACCATCGAAGCATTCCTCTCTCTATCCTTGTCACTACATCATCTTTCATACCACAACGCTCACTTACCTCACTGTTTGACATTCTATCTTTAAGACTAATACCGCACATATTGCGCAAAGCTCTCATTTCTACAGCATTCACCCTACTATCATGTTTTTTCTGCCACACCCAACACTCACTACCATACATTAGGATTGGGACCAGCACGTCCCGATGAACAGCCAAACGTGACTGTTTTGAGACATCTGGCTACCCATTAAGGCATACAGGGCTCACTCGATTTCCGGTTTGCACTCTCCTCTTTATGTCCCTTTCACACTTACCATCTCTTGTCAATAAACTACCCAGATAGACAAATTCTTTTACTTGTTGTAATCTCACGCTGCCAATTCTAATATTGCATTCTGAAACACTGTCATCCCTTTAAATCACCATCACTTTCGTCTTACTTACATTCACTTTCATTCTTTTCCTTTCAAACACTTCATGCATAATTGTTAGCATCTCTTGCAATTTTTCTGTCGACGAGTCTGGGAGAACTTGATCACCGGCATAGAGAAGGCATTTGACAAGTAACTCATTAATTCTTAATCCACATTCACTACCTTTCAAATCAAGTAAACAATTGTCCATGAACAGGTTGAACAGCCAAGGAGACGCTACACAGCCCTGCCTAACATACAACCCGTTTATTCTGACGCAAGCGGTGCAATCCCTATACAAAGATTGCAACGCTTGAATCAGACGGCTGCTCACCCCGTACATGGACAAAGTTTTCCACAGCTCATTTCTTACTACCCTATCATAAGCCTTTTCTAAGTCTACGAAGGCGCAGTACACTTTCTGCCCTTTTGCTAAGTATTTTTCGGCTATGCACCTTAAAGAAAAAGACTTGATCCATGCATCCTCTTCCTTTCTTGAATCCCGCTTGTACATCCCATACTTTCTCTTCGGTTTCATGCACAACGTTTCAATCACAACTTTTGCATACAGTTTGCCAACGACGCTAAGGAGGCTTATACCGCGGTAATTTTTACATTCCTGCTGCGACCCTTTTCCTTTATACAGAGGAACAATTACTGATTTACACCAATCTTTCGGTACTGTGCCCTACCAGCTTATATTAAAAAGGTGGTGCAGCATACCATAAATGTTATATAACAAATGTATAACAATATTATAAATTTGTTATATAACATTTTTCTTGATATTTCTTCTAACCTCCTTGTATTTGCAGGCCGCAATGGTGAGATCACAGAAAGCGGCACAGATAGCATGGCCGACCTCTGGGCTTCCTACCACAGTGCTTTAGGCCTGGGGAGCAAGCCCCCGAAGGCGCCAACACCACTGACCACTGGTCAATCGGTGAGTTTTAAGGTTGAGCAACGTTTCATGGTTATTTACTTACTTACTATAAAGGTAGATTAGCGAGTTGAAGTGCCTGGAAAGAAGAACTATCTTCAAATGGTGAATTAGAGGTAGACGATGTGAACATGACTAGGTGAATCAATAATCTAGTGAAGATTGCGAAGAACCCTTGGATTTACGTTGGAGGCCAAAGTTATAGATTAAAATCGACAATAATAAGAGGCAAGAAAATAGTGAGGGATAAATGGAAACGTAAATAATTATATGTAATCTTTCATCCTTAAAAAAAATTTCGTTATTTTCCCAGTTTTCTTGCAAGAGCTCAGTTTTTTGGCCCATATTACGCACAATCCCGTCTTAAAATTTTATTATTATGGTCAAAGGCCTGAAATCAACCAGATGGCTTTGGTTACTTTGTAATTGCTGTAAATTACTGACAGTTGTATACAATTGCGAACGTACAAAGGCTTTTGACAATGTTAACAACCAGTAATTGAACGAAATTCATCCAGTTACATTGTGCCATTGACTTTTTATGTACATTTTGAGTACAGTTTTATCAAAACCCAACTTTGAAGTATTATTACCAGGGTTAGTAGTCCTCTCAGGCAAATAATATAAGATATCGGCGTTCGACAAGGTTTATGTTTGGGACTCAAATTACTAAACCTTACAACCATTTATTATTTACTGCATTTACTTAATATTTGATTTAACAATAGTTATAAACAAAATGAACATAAAACAGATACATATTGCAACCATTTTCAATTAGTATTCACCGGTTAATTGATTCGTAAGGTTTATTAATAACAAATCGTGTACCAATTTTCAGAGTCCAATAAATGTGGGATCAGCGACTCCTGGAGCCGAAGCCGCATCAACTCTTGATGAGACTTCATCATCAGATCGGACAAAGGATGATGATGATGCTGGAGGGTCTGATGATGACAGTGACGACAGAGTTGATCCTCAACATCATGATCCTGAGCGGTTGAAGGCTTTTAATGTAAGTTTTTCTGAAATGTTCTGTACGATATAACAATAAGTAGATAGATCAGAAATTAACTAAGCCAAAACCTGAATTATTTTTAAACTCAAAGGAATTAATGAAAAATAAGTAATTTTAAGACCTTTAAAATATAAAAAAAATATTTATAAGTGAAACTTCTACTTCCAGATGTTCGTCCGCCTCTTCGTAGACGAGAATCTTGATAGGATAGTCCCTATCTCCAAGCAGCCAAAGGAGAAGATCCAAGCCATCATAGATTCTTGCACGAGGCAGTTCCCCGAATTCGCTGAGCGAGCTCGCAAACGTATCCGAACATACTTAAAGAGTTGTCGGAGGAACAAGAAGGTTCGGGGAGATGGTCCTACCACGGGGAATGGAGGAAGCACCCCGGGAACTAACTCTTGGGATAGCGCGGTGAGGGTTCGATCGGATGCCTTTTTTGTTGTTTTGCATAATAATTTGGTCTAGCAATGCTTGTAAATATAAGGCTATAATCTCCAGCACTGTAAATTGGTAAACGACGCAATACTTTTTCCATCACTCATTTTGACGGTGAAGAAGAACATCAATGATGGAGATGATAAATATCCGAATTAGCAATAGGAATTATATTTAATACTCCCAGACGCAGTTTCACAATGCGCCCACGCTATGAGTCTGTCTGGCGGAAGTTGTCGAGACAATGATGGAGGCGGAGTTGTTTATTTGCCTCAATCTAATATACGCTATAATATATATGAGGCACAGTTTGACAATTCAAATCATTATTTGGCTTTTCTTTGATGAAATTCACCGAGTAATAGCGTGGTATTCTGTTATCCCATTTATGGTACACACGGCATGGGACTAAAAAGGAGATATTAACATGGTCCACGTTTCAGACACGCAGTTTTATTAATGATCTCATATTTAACAGGAAAGTACGTGATGTTTAATAATCTTTATTATTCAAGAAGACTTAAAATGTATGAGTTTTGTGGATCCAACCTGCAACTTTAATCAAACTGTTAAAAATTATATTAATGATATCAAAATTAAATATCATTGTTGACCGTTGCAGGTCCGCCCGACCCCAGCCCACCTGACGTCAGTGCAGGCAGAGCACATACTGGCCCAAGCCTGCGAGAATGAGAGCCTCAACGCCAAACGCATGCGATTGGGGCTAGAGCCTGTCAGTCAACCTATGCCTACTGTGCCCACGCCTATGGTATGTCACGTTTTCACTTGAATGTGGGAGCACACGCACGACTGATAGACCAGTCGATAGGTGCGAATAAGTGGCCAAGTCTTCTTAAATTATTATTTTTTTCTCATAAATGAAAAATACTAGTTCTAGTCGCCAGTTTAGTCGTTATTAGAGTTTTGTTTTTTCTACTCTTTGCCGTGTGTGCTCATTTGAACCTTTATTAATATTTATTTCTCAATTGCTTGATATAAAAACAGTTTTCACAGTTGACATGTATAGAAGAATACGTATTATACATAAATGAAAAAGTGCTACTCGATTTATATCTGCATGAGCTGTATTATTTTCATTCACAGGCTATAGACTCAACAGCAACATCAGCTGTGGCTTCGTCGTTCCTAAGCCTCTACAGTGGAGCCATTTCCAGTCCTGCATCCACCCCTGCCACAAATACTTCTACCACATCTCTAGCCACGGCTGGACACAGCAAGGCACCTGCAGACACTACCAGGCCTTCAGCAAGCCCCACATTGGAGAACTCTTTGCTGAATAACAATAATTTGAAGCTGGACAACGCTAATGGCAATGCTGGGAGTAAGACTGCGAGGTTTGTATATTCCCTTGGTACGATAAATTTCGTAGTTGTCTATAATTTTTAGTCCTATACATTGACCGTCCTGTACCAAACCTTGTAATAATAATAATAGTTTATTTACTTAAGATCATTGATCGACTTTGTTAGTAACAATCAAAAACTTTTACGATAGATGGTTAGTGAAAAATATTTTTCCTGCAATTTATGTATTAAGAATTGGATTTTCTTCGATGTTGTAACTAATGATTTCTTTATTATATTTCAGCCCTGCATCTTCTCCAGCTCCGCTATTCAGGCCTTCGTTCCCAGCTACATTTGGCAATCCACCAAGTTTCGGACGCCAAAAGTATGTATATAAACAAAATTTCTTAAATTTTGATTTTATGATTTTAATTCTATATAAGTTTTTCGTATTCATTTCAGCTCGAATACTAATTCGGCTTCGGCTTTATCTAACAGTGCCGCCCTGTTGTCGACGTTGTCTGCTCTGCCACCCACAGGTAAGGTTTTTGTTACAAACTGATTGTTGGCAACAGACTTTTTTTATATAATTTTCATATTTCGAATTTGTTTTATTTTTTATATATTTTTGTCGTCCGTTTCTGATATCCATTGTTTTTTGTACTGTGTGCTGTGTGAGAGGGCTAACGTAATTTTTGGAATATTATACATTTTCGTCAAAAATCAGAGTTTCCCTCCGCCGCCGCCTGTTTCTTGGTCTCCTGCTACCATTTAAACTAATAGTCATGATTACATACAAAGTCGAGACCTCCGTGGTCGAGTGGCTTGCACACCGGATTTCATGATGTCGCCATCTCTGAGGTCCTGGGTTCGATTCCCGGCCGTGTTAATGTAGAAAAACTGACTTTTCTATATTGCCTCGGGTCTGGGTGTTTAAGGTACCGTTGTTGTTTCCGATTTCCATACATAACACAAGTGCTTTAGTTACTTTGGATTAGGGCAACGTATAAAAAAGTCCCTTTTTAATTTGGAGCGTTCAAACTTCGACCGTTTTCCATTGTTCAAAATTATTCGCAATTATCTAATAGTGAGTGGTGACGTCTCCATACCATAGATGCATCCGATTTGTAAACAGATTTAATATGTTATTACAGGCGTGGGAGTGAACGCGGCAATGGCGGCTTACCAGAGCGCTTTACTTTCTGCAATGGCTGCGCACACGCATACTTTTCCTACCAGCCTTAGCGGTGAGTGGTTTGGTGGGATCGATTTTCTACTTACTTACTTTAAAATCCAATTAAATCTACTTACCTACCTACTTCAGGAACATTACTTGTTAATCTATCACTCATCCGATATGCTATCAAGTGACTATCACAGGAGGTCATTACATTCAGTTGTTTATTGTAATATATTTATTATTAAGACCACTGAAACCTATTTATGATTTTTTCTATGTGAGAAATATTTTGTTACATGTACGCTTAAAACTGTTCCTGCCTAGATATTTGGGGATATCTCCCATCCAAGTGTATTTGGACCATTTAAATCTCTCTTCGACTATTAAAATCAAATTTTACCGCAAAGCTTAAATTCTTGAAGCGTCTTGATTAACGTCATCATTCGTTGTCTTTCCAGCACCAACAGATCTATCTCTCAAGAATACGCCAACAACATCTCTCCATGTCACATCGACGGTCTCATCGTTGACTGGAACTACTCCATCCACCAAGACACCTCTCCTCACTCACAAGTTATCAGGAGCCGAAGTCGGTGCCGTGCGACAGCTTATCACAGGATACCGTGAGTCAGCCGCTTTTCTGCTGCGTTCAGCTGATGAGCTCGAGGCACTATTGCTCAATCAACCCTAGGAAACGGCGAAACCTTTCGATTACTTCGGAATTAAGTTTGGATACTTCTAGAAAGATTTGACTGGAGACGACGATTTTGAATGGAATCTCAAGAATTGGCACAAGATGAAGATTTCTGACATGAATCGTCGAAGTATCTGAACTAGTTTTGGTGTATCATGAAGAGGATTCCGAAGGTTTATTGGAACTTTTTAGATGTTATTGGAGTGTTTGAAGTTTCGAAGGTTTCTTGCAAAAAAAATGTGTATGCGGACAATGTGTCAATTTTGTCTACTAAACGGTGGAAATTACAAAGAGAATTACGAGAATTATGAAAATGATAAAACTATTGATTTTATTTGGATGAACAATTATTTTTTTGGAAACAACTATAGTAAAGTTTATTTAAAATTATTTCAAATCGGGCTCACATTATCTAAAAACCCAATTTTTTTATGTCTTACTTATTTCATTATCGAAAAGAGACTGTAGGAACTTTATGTTACAATGTAGGTATTGATTCTGATTACTTAGAGTTATAACAAGTATTTACGCTCTAACAAATCTACTGTAGGGACAGTATAACTCGCAATGAAGAAATCACCAGGTAATAATAATATTACAGATGTATAGCTATTGGTTGCGGTTGGATGGAAATAGTCTAATTCAATGTATGAGATCTTTTCCTGATGTCACACGTCTATATACAGAACCGCTATTTGTGATATAAGTGGTGTGCAAGCAGTGTTACTGTCCATGGGGAACTTGGTTTGACGTTTTTCATTGCGATGGCTTTACTTTAATTTGTCACGTTACAATGTTGATGGTAGTGTATTTGCGTGGCTAACTGTAATTCAGCAGCCCTTTTTATTTGTATATTTCACTTGACGGTGTTCGTTTCTGCCATTGCAAACAAACTACATGCGTTATAAGGCCTTCAAACTAGACGCTACAACTAAAAATAATGTAGGAAGATCCCTGTGACAGTTCATTAACATCTATACAATATAACCTTGTAACGACGTGCACTAATTTATGTATTTCATAAACTATTTTTATAAGCCTCGTTTTTAAATGAATAGCTTTTATTATTATTAAGTAAATAAACTCAATTAAAGTAAAAAGAACACCAAATCAATGTTTATTTGCAAGAAATTATCGGAAAAACGGTTTTTTTTTTTTCAAAATTTCATTAATTTTTACGACAATGTGCAAGGTTACACTGCATTTGTTAGAGATGAGGGATATCCATAAAAACTTTTCGATAATTTAATGAATTTGTATAGTTTGGGTATTTATTCTTAAAGTACGAAATTTAATCATAGGCAATAAATTAACACGCGTGTTATTACTTTTTTGAAACCTATAAAGTAATGATAGGATAAATGTTTTTTGAAATTTTCTGAAATGTCTATTGAAATTGTATTTGAATTATAGTTCTGTGTTTTCTGCCTTTCAAATACAAAATTCTTCACACATCTATACATCGTTCAGAATACGTCAGAAAAATAAAACTATAAGAGAGAATTTGTTTTTTGAAGCAAAATGCTTCAAAAATCAAATACACTAAAAATCTATCAACTGTACCTCATCCTTATGACAAACACAAGTAAAATGTCACAGGGATCATACTAGTTTGCGTTTAGTATAGAGGTGGATACACAATGCACAAATTCTCGCAATAATATTGCCGCAATTTATCGCGTTGCGCGATATGACTTGACCAATCAAACCATCGCGCGTTAAAATGTCGCAGCTCCTGATTGGTCAACTTAAGGTCATATCGCGCAACGCGATAAATTGCGGCAATATTATTGTCAGAATTTTTGCAAAGTGAATCATCCTTAATAGAAGCGATGCTGAGGCGCCACTAATTTTCATACAATATGTAGAAGAACAGTTGCAGCGCTACCGTCACTCTTGCAGTCACAATTAGTGAACTAAATATTTCTGAATCGCTGTTGCCATCATATTTCTCTATTTGTTTGAAAAAGATAACATTTTATCTATAACCACATAAGTAGCTTGCTTTCGTTTGTAATTTACTTATGGTTTAATACAGTGTACCTTTATGATAAAACGAAAATGCCGCCTTTTTAAGATTACGCGGTTTGATAAATTGTCAACTTAAAGCGACCATTAAATTTGTTCGCCGTGTTTAAAAATGTCTGGTGACATGTCGGTTAACATAAGCATTTATTGTAATCACGTTGGGTGGCCTACACGGTGAACATGTTCGCTAATCGAAGGTCCATTTTAAAACAAAAGAGTTTTTGACCCAAATTGTACAATGTTGCCATAAAAAGCCACATTTGGTGTTGCCATTTGGAACTCGAATGAAGAGTACAAAATTATTTTGTGTATAATTAGGTGTAAGAAAAAAATCAGGGAGATTCTAGGTGTTAGGTTAAAAAAATTGCCTGGTGCGACGATTTGTAGACTATAAATTACTTCATCGAAATAATAAAATGCTTGAAGAAGTGGCCGAGTGTAATTTTTGAGGTTAGAAAACATTTTCTCGTAAAAAATAAGTAAAGAGTTAAATATTAGGTTTAAAATTGCATTTTAAAGTTAAGAAGCACGAATTTATTTGTTGTTTTGTATTATATGAATGAAATAGTGCTGTAGTAATTAATATATTTCATATTTAAGTTTTTAATTTAGGGTTGCAATTATTTTTATTTTTAATAAGTTCTTGTAGTCCTGTAAGCCGCTCCATCCATGTTAATGTAGATTTTTTGTTTTTTTCTGAATTTTCGCTTTGCTCAGTACATTATACAAGTTTGTTCGGGTAATATTGTATTTGTTACCATAGGTTTTACGGCCAAGTACTTTAGGTAGGCTAAAATGTTAGACTTACTGCTTACGTGTACAAAATAAGGTTACATTCACTTACAAAAAGAACTTAAGAACTTTTCTCTATTTTGGGCCTAAATATTCGTTGATATTGGTCACCGAACCATTACGTTAAAATGTATGTTCTATTTTAACTTATCGTACAATAGTTATTTAAGTGTATAAGTACATTTAACTTGTTTGGCCAGTGTTAGTCAAGTTCAAATATATTCGTTGATATGTATAAGGAGAATACTTAAATGCAATAGTTTAGTAAATTAATATACATAAAAGCTTCTTCCGTTGCCACCAAATTTATTAACCAAAATATTTTGCGGACATTACAGTAGAACTTTCACCAATAGCGTCACCATAGAACAAGACAAGAATGATAACTACGTAGCAGCGCAGTTTGTATGTACGTGTACCCGCTACATGGCTTATAAGGACGCACACATTTGCATAGTTGCGCTGTGCACTCGCGTTGCATAGCGCTGATCGTCTCAACAGCCTTTCATTATAACTGCCTCTGTGGCCGAACGGTTGCCATGCCGGACTGCCACGCAGAGGTCCCAGGTTCGATTCCCGGGCCGGGAGAAATATTTGTATGGCCTATATTTATTTCTCTCGTGAGTTTGGGTGTAATTTGTGGTTGTCTATGTGTGTGTCCATGGCACCCGCGACACAGGGTTTCCCTAGTATGGGGCAAGGTTGAGTGTGTGCGTTATTATTATTGAATAGAATGTGTGCGTCCATACACAGCGCACGGCGGGCTCGACTGCAGTTAATGCGTGAAGTCGTTATCAATATCAATGTCATACAGTCGTGGTTTCGGCTGCATGAAGTTGATTACTACTTAACGCATTAACGGCAAACATGCAGTCAATCGGATAGCAGCCTTATACCAATGGCGTCACGGAAATATCAAACGTGATATTTCCGCGCTGTCATTGGCCAGAAGTAACGACTTCTGGCCAATAACAGCGCAGTTTGAATTGTAAAGTCACGCTACAGTGTCCGAAATATATAATTACGAATTCACAAATACCTAATATATAATCTTTGTCAGTTCATCTCAATAGTATTAAAGGTTATTAAGCCAGTTTGAATAAAAATTGTAAATTCACTTTTGAATGTTTAAAATTGCCAAAGAAACGAATTCATTTTGTAATCGAATTGTGTATGTGTTGTGGAATTGATGTTTTAATATTTATGTGTAAAGGCTTCTTTAGTCTAGGATTTTGCGTGACTCATAATCATAATTTCAGGATTATAGCTTTAGAAAAATATCAAGGAACGAATTAGAAGAGCACATTTCGAGTTTTTAGGTTTTCGCGTTGCCACATATTGGAAATTAAACTACTTTTAACCGACTTCGAAAAGGAGGAGGTTCTCAAATCGACTATGCTTTTTTGGGTATATGTTACGCGATTGTTCCGACATTTGTGACCCTTTTTGTACGCGTTATTATATTCCACTTTTAAGGGCGGATAATTAGGGGATGATTTCAGTTTGTTGAATTTTATCCAATTTCCGTTAACCGATTTTTTTCATGATACCAAGTGACGGGGCAAGCAAGTCGTGCGGCTGGTGGTAAGCGGCACGCCTGTCCATAACAATTGCAGTACCACTTAGAGCTTTAAATCGCAAAGATCTGAGGGGCACTGCCACTGCGCCCGTCACCCTGAGACATATGTTGACAAGTCCCATGTGCCTGCAATTTCACCAGCACCCTTAACCTTCAAAACCGGAACGCAGTAGCGCTCACATTACCGCTTGGCAGCAGAAAAAGGTGAGGTGGCAGTACTTCCCTGGACGCACCCTAACTACCCGCCAGCAACTTTATCTGCGTAGAATAAATACTTTGAGTAGCCAACCAATAAAACTATGAATACTATACTATAACCAGTAATACTATATGAATTTTTATAGTTTTATTGGTTTTGAATACTAACTTTCATTCCCTATTTTACCCCCTTTAAGATTTATTGTTGTGACAAAAAGTAGCCAATGTCCTTCTCCTATGTCCCATCTGTATCTATACCAAAATTTATCAAAATTGGTTCAGAGGTTGAGGCGTGGAAACGTAACAGAGAATTTTTATTCTTCAAGCTAATTAAAGCTTAATAATCGATATAACCTCAAATGGCATCTGTAAGTGAAAGTATTGAATCAATCACTTTTGAAAAACCATAAATAGTAAAATTGAGGATACGCTGTTTACTATATGATGTGGAAACACAATTCCTCAAAATTTTCACGATAGAAAAAAGAACACGAACTTACCTCGAAATTTTACAAGAAACCGCTGTATTCAATAAGTACCTTACATATACCTACCAATGGTTTTTTTTTTTATTTTAACCGAATTAAATAGAACACGTATACGTAAAATATAAATAATTCTGAATTAAAACCAGTGTCCCTGCCGCTAGACCCAAGCAAAATGAACCTAAAAACCTAGATAGATTGTCATGTAATTATGTCTAGTAATTCTGTTTTTTTTTGTGCCTATTCAAAGGTTAACATTAATGGAGCTTACGAAGTTTGCGAATTTAGCCGACGTCAAACTTTTGCATTCATGATATAAGTTTGAATTTATCAAAGATAATATGCGATTTTAGATTTGGACTAGTTTGATTACCCACGTAATACATTTTATTTTTACTAATCAACTGCTGGTAGCTATAAAGGTACCTGGCTGAGTAGAGAAATAGATTTCTCACAGATGGCGCTACGGCAAACAGTTGTTTAAAAAACCAGAAACAAAGATCTGCAACAGGCGCATAGAAAAATTCGTAAGGTCCGCTAGTTCGTTGCGTGGCTTAATATATATAATAGCGTCTGACACGGTTCGAATTCAACCGGATCAAAGGATTTTTTTCTTAGTGTTTGATCTTTGTATTAATAATTATAACAAACTGAAATGGTGGTGAAATAACGTGACATTCAACATAAACTTAAAAATAACACTTAGAAAAAATTTCTTCGATTTGGTCGGATTCGAAGCGACGTCTTCTAGCAAACCGTGTCAAGCGCTATGCCAACTAAGCCACGGAACGAACCAGCGTACCTCACGGATTCTTAATGTGCTTATTATCGTATATTTGTTGTATGTATATTCATAAACTGGTGGAGTAATTTCACGAAAAATAATTACATATATCAATTCAATACAAATTTAAAAATAACATTTTTAATCGTTTAAATCTTCAATCAAAGGAAAAGTTTAAGATTATTATTTCTATAAACATCAGTGGTTCAAATTCTGATTATGGGTCATACAATTCAGTACCTCGGATTTTTAGTTCTAAGTTCTCATTAAAAAGCCATTCCATTTTTTTTAAATTAACGTCTGTCGGTGTGACAAGGACGCAGTAGTCATTGTAAATGGAGAAAATTTTTTGTAAAAAGTAAGTTTAGAATTTTATTATAAAAAAGAAGTTGATTAGAAATATGTCAAGTTGATGTTGGATTAACGACAAAAAAAAACGAAAATTGTGGTAAACATGTTGAGAAAATGAATTTGTTAGAGATTAAAATATATTATTATTAGAGATGTATAGATGGTTTACGATTAATTATTAGTCCGTGAGAAAAAAATTAAAACAAACAAAAGGCGATTGTTACTATTAACGATATGGAGAATTTAGTTATAATTTTTGCAATTTCAAAATGTGAGTTTTACAATTTTGAAAAAAGAAAATATTAAATATGCTCATATACAGTATTTATTTGTTTTATTTATAATTCTTACAACCTTCTTAAGGCCTCGTGTACATAAAAATGAACATAAATGGACTCGCGAATTCACGTCCTGGTTTATTCGTTTTTTTTTTCTTTACTTTTATTTACACAATACAAACTTGTTTTATCTTATAATATATTCAAGCCCTGTTAGCCTATGTTATTACTAGTTAAGTGTAATATTAGGTACTCGTTCGATAGAAATTTAGAAAAAACATACTGCCACAAAACGCTTTATAAGACATTACTAACGCCTTCTTGCGAGTGGCGTAAGCATTGTGTAATGGAACGTTACATATATTTATATACTTAATAATAATAATAATAAACGTTTTTATAAATATCAAAATAAAATATTTTCATAGTTTCCTAATACATTTCCATAAATTACGGCAATTCAAAATTCTAGGGTCGGCGGACTAAAGCACGTAAGTCAAAAAAGTGCTTCATTTCATTGACTTACAAATAAATGGACAACGGGTCTAATACAAAAACCACGAAAAAAATGTCCAAGTCAACCTATTCGAAATTTAAATTGTAATGTCATCGCAGTATCGCGCTGTCAGTAGAACGAATGAAGACTAAAGCGGAGTTTGGCGCTCTGTATACGATTTTAGCGCCTTACAAGTGCGGACACTTTTTAGCGCGGACCCGACGTCCATATAATTGTAAGTCAATGCTTCATTTCTTAATATACAATTATACATTTTTTGTGTTATTTGAATTGTTGGAAGATGTGAAGACAATGACAAATTCGAAAAAGACGCCTCTGGAATAAAGTTACAAATTTAACAAGTAACAAATGAATTTTACTTGTGTGCTTTAGCTGGTAAATGTATTATTTTAAATGAATGATGTTGGATTTTGACTTATGTGCTTTAGTGCGCCGACCTTAGAAAATTGCCTTGGCTTTCCTTACTAGCCATTCAATTTGAGTCAAACGTTATATTTGAATGAGAGTTACGCTTATAGCAAAAAATAAGAATTGTAGTCCGTGGGGTAGTAGGAGACGCGAGACGAGCGGGGCTAGGAGCGAGCTATCCATTGCCAACTCAGCTAGATGACCAGGAATCGCGCCCGAAACCAGTTCACAACGCGAGATTATCTTGAAAATTAAGTTATATACGTATTATAACTTGTTAGTGAAAATGAATTCCTGCTATAGGGTAAGTTTTAAATGACACACAAAACGCCAATATTTGGACTTGTCTTGGATGACGGGCACAGTGCCAGTGCCCCTAAGATCAAAACACAAGTGGCACGGCAACTGTTGTGGATAGGCGTGTCGCTTACCACCAGGCGCAAGTCTTGGTATATATAAAAAAAGACTTTAATGCTTAAATAGTAGAGTTATAAGACTTTTATATACACAATTTATTTCATGTAGGTCATATATTATCACTTTTGTGATTTTCACGTGATAAAATAATTTTTAACGTATACGCCACTCATAAAGTCCAATTGCGCTTTGCTTCGTTCAGATTTTAAGCTGTTTTTAAAAAGGAACCTAAACTAATTTCATTCGTAGAGTCGTTAAGCCTCTCAACTGAAAATTTGTCAATTTGCAGATGTGGTCTATTACACCTAGGGTACGGTTTTGTTACATGTGTTGTGCAATGTTTTTAAACTACTTCTGGCGCCTTGGTTACGATGTCAACATTCTGCATATCTGAAATGGATAATCGGTCCAAGAATGGATACGGCCTATCTTCGGACATGAGGAAGGTTGTAGCGTTCGATATGAAGTCCATGTTCCTGTGAGAAGCGATATAGGAAAATACTGCCGGGAATCTTTCGGTACCACATCTGAAAAAAGAAATTGGGATTTAGCGTGAATGGAAGATTTTTTCAAATTTTATTTTATGATAACATGTGACAGTACGAACAAGTCGTGCGCCTGGTGTTAAGCGACACGTCTTTCCATACTGCCGTCCGCTAACAAAAACGTGAGTAATTGACAAAATGCTTTTTTGAGACATTATAAAAAACCTTGACACAGTTTTAGAATATTGAATTTGTTTAATGATATTTCAGCTGTGCTAGTTAGGGTAAGTTCCGATAAGTCGTTCGACTTTCGAAGTTACCTAATTTTAATTATTTTTAAAAGACAATTTTGTGCTTCTATTTTTTAACCGACTTTAAAAAAAGGAGGAGGTTCTCAATTCGACTGTATGTTTTTTTCTTGTATGTATGTTACGCGATAACTCCGGTATTTGTGAACCGAATTTGATGATTCTTTTTTTGTTGGAAAGAGGGTACCTCCATAGTGGTCCTATTCCTATATAAAATTCCATTTAATTTTGATGAAAATCATCCACCTCGTGAACCACCCTTAGTTCACGCATGAAGATTCATTTTTATAAATAACGCCTAAATTTTATTATAAGGAGCAATTATTTTAATGGTTGATTTTGCTATTCTCCAATTCAAGGTGTTTTTCTCTGTCAATATACTTTGAGTAGTCAAGATAAAAATAAACTACCCTATTAAACCTAACGGTGAGACCTCAAGAGTCGTTCCTATGAATTTATCTAATAGTGTAGCCCTACAACCTAATGGTGTACAGCCTGACCTAACCATAAATATATAGACGGAGAAATTATATATATGCAAGATATGAACGGGAAGTCTGTTACCAGGAAACCTAAGGTGACAAACGGTAGGTTGGAAGGAGGTAAGGAAGTACACGTCGTGCAATGTGTACTGCCGGTCGAGCAGACTCACAAGACCGATCTACTGCTAAGGGGGCCTTGGCCACAGTGAGAGGAGTAGCGGGTAGTACTAAGCAGGATGATGAGTTGGATGAGTTAAAATCAGATGGTAGTGGATAAGTGAATATATTTACAATTCGCATTTTATTGTAAAACACATGATGTTCAAAGTTTAACTAAATTGTTTAGTGATATTTCAGCTATGCACCGTTAGGGTAAGTTCCAATAAGTCGATCACGTTAACCAAGTTTAATTGTTTTTACAAGAGAATTTTGTGCTCTATCTTTTGAAATTAAATATTTGACCGTTTGTCACTTAGGCGCATTTTAGTCAGCGGACGGTAGAGCAGTTGCAGTCGCAAACTTAGGGCCACTGCCACTGCGTCGTGACACTCTTGAGAAATAGTTAATGTGGCAGTATTTCCCAGGACTCTTTCACAAGGAGGTCTACTGCTACTAGTAACTTAATTTGCTAGCTGCGCAGCGAGCTACCCTTGTGCTGAATATTTTTATCATGCAGTTAATTTTTCCACCCACTCTCTGCAATTATTATTATTTTATTCGTTCACCAACAACTGCTTACAATAAGGCTCAACTCACACTGGCGCAGAGTCGAAGCGTCGCGTCGCGTCCTGGTTTTCAACTACAACGCTTGGCGACGAGAGTCGTCGGCCGACGTTAATGCGCACCCGGATTTCATTGTGTAACGTACAACGACGCGCGAAACCGTTCGACCTTAATCAAGCGCCGTCGCGCGTCGACGTGCGATGCCATATTTGCATAACACAAATTTGTACCTTAATAATGGGAAAATAGACATGAATATGCTACGCAAAACATGACGCGTCGCGACGCTTCGACGCTGCGCCAGTGTGAGTTGAGCTTAAGACTACAACTAGGAAAGACAATATTGCCTTAAAGCTAAGTGCAACAGTTAACTACAGGCAAACACCGCATGCTATAATTGTAATAACATAATTAAATGTATTAAGATTAAATTACTATCGGTCCTTTTTTCTTTTCAATACAGCCATGTTTGGTAATGAGAAGAAAAAAGGCCCCAAGAGTTTTATTTGGGGCATTATAGTCAGAGAGTCTGCATGCAATCCTACTATAGTTACGTGTGATGAAAGCATTATTATTATCTATCTACTGAAATGAATTCACATAAAAATATAATGTAAGGGAAAACCCCTTTTTGGGATTTTGTATATGATTTACTTACAATTTCCTTAAGCCCCATGAAGCCAGGCCCCAAAGAACGCCATCACTCACCGCAGGAGCCCCAGTATCCCTCTGCAATAAATATACAGATTTTTTTTAATTACGTCAATTGAAAGGACGAACAAGTCACGCGCCTGATAGTAAGCAACACGCCTGTACATAACCATTGCAGTGTCACTCAAGAGCTTTAGGGCGTTTTCAAATTAGATGCTTAAAGAAGCGCCACCATCAGAGATGGGCAGTGGGTTAAAACCTAAACAACCTGCCCAGGTTTTAACCAAGTTTAGCCCAAATTGTGAAAACATACACATAAAATAATATGGAATTTGTTATTATTCCTTACTTATTAGAAATTTCGATGTAAAAAATCTTTCTTTTAGACGAAAAGGAAGCAACTCCACACAATGCCCATCTTGCAATCCAGTGAACTCTCACTTACTACTAGGGATGCACATTACGATACTTATGAAAATCGATTTAAATGTATACGATAACGAGTTTTTGTATCGATTAATTTGAATGCAATTTTCAAGCGAATCGATTCAATAGAAAGGCAAAATACGTAAGCAAACAATAATAATTTTGTAATAATATCGTTCCATTTTACAGTGTGTTATTTTACCTTAGTTGCGGACATCCTCGTTTTATGTGTTCTTTTAGAAAGATAATATTACAAAGTTCGTAATGAAACTCTCCACGCTGTATCTATCATAGTTTAGAGAAACTTAGAAAATCGAGAAAAATCCATAAAAACCATAAAATCAGATTATTTCCTTTCCTGTTAATGATTTTTCTTTAAATATTTCATGTTAATAGAAAAGTACTAAAAGCACCAGTAAATCCAAAAAATAAAAAATATCAAGCTTTCCTAGACCAGAATTAATTTTTTTTTATTTTTTCGTTTTTTTTTTCTGAAGAATTTCTACATATTAGCATTTTTTTTTCAACCCGGACTTTTTAATTATAGTAATAAGTACTACCACAAAAAAAACCAGATGCGACAAACAGAAGAGTTCAGAAATATTGAATTTTTAAATTTTGTGTTAGGGTTGTCACTGAACATTTATCCTGTCTGCAAAGCGCAATATTATATATTCATATCTTACTTTACTCAATTCTTAATTTTATTTTCTTCGAGAGGACTGGTATACAGCGGAAGTGACCCTACCTTCCGATTCTAAAGTGGCACAATATATTACAGAGGCCATTTTTCGGGCATGATGAGTGTCATTTCAAAGGACAATTACTGTACACTTCCACCAAGGGCATTCAATTTCATTACATTCCTGTTTACAGTCCTTACCAGGGTGGATAATAGGTGCTAAGTTATTTGCATTTGAACAATTAGTTACATTGACTATTGAAATTTAAGCGATTTTAAATTCGCGCCCTATTTGTCCGTTGACAAATGATCCATCAGATTTCAGTGTTTTGACGCCTGGACATCTTCTAATAGGTTGTCCATTAACTTCATTTCCACAACCATCTTTATTGAATGTTCCTAATAACCACTTAAAGTTTTAATAATAATAATAATAACGCACACACTCAACATAGCCCCGCACTAGGGAAACCCTGTGTCGCGGGTGCCATGGACACACACATAGACAGCCATAAATTACACCCAAACTCACGAGTTTTGGAGGTCCATTGAAAAATTCAGGCAGCATTTTTGGCAGGCGTGGTCAAACGATTATCTAGTCTCTTTGAATTAGCGTGTAGTAAGAGCCTTTGCAGGCAAGGACTCTAAAATTAGAGTTGTTGAAGTAATGAAATTTGATAAGAAAATGCATTCCAGGGCCTTTTCTAAAGTCGTTGCCAATATAATTTTGTATTATTTTGTGACTACTACTTGTTATGAATACTAGAGAAATACTTATTCTAATATATGTAGTTATTTATTTTGTTTAAATGTATTTTAAACATTTTAGTATTTAAGTATGATTGAAGTGTCAACAGGTCGTTTATTTTAATTTCATGCGCGGGCGCAATTATGTCAGTATGTTCTTGTTTCTTTTGTTTAATCACAATTGTTTGTCTTATTTTCATGTCATTTTTTACATTTTCAGTACATTTTATAATTACAATACAATTTTTTCGAACAAAAATGTCTAGTCTGATGTGCCGTCGTCCGTACCTAAAACTTGGTACCTTGCTAACATGGAATGCGCTTTTGTATTGGGTGCACCGATAGATAGAAAGAGATAACTGTAAAATAATCTAAAGGTGCGAGGGAGATATGCCGTATAATTTATATATTTTGTGAGAACCCTATTTGGATAGAAATCTAAAAAACCTTAGAAACGCGGTACCTCCGAGGTCTTCCGAGATTAACGATTGTTTTTTCTTTATTCGATAGATACATTAAAAATGCTAATTTGGTAGGGTAATTTAATATAAATATATTTTTAAAATTAACAATTTTTTTTCTCGCTTTTTTGTGCGCTTAAGGACTTACGATTTTCACATTTTATAAAGTTTAAATCGGCAATCAATTTTTTTTTTTTTCAAAGAGAAGTTTCACATATTTCGGGAAATAGAGGCAAAAACATTTTTCTTGAAATTCAGTGACCTTTCGAAAAAAAAAATTGTATCTCCATTATAAAAGTAAATGTCTAAACGGGTGTTTCTTAGTACAATTTATTAGGATTCAACTTATTGAAATCGAACATAACACGAGGATGTCCACAACTAAAGTAAAATAACACACTGTGCATTAGGACAAAACTCGATTTTGTAATATTTAGTTGTAAATAGTTTTTGCCTTTGATATAGGGCGTTAATGGGTTTTAATCCGATTAGTACTCGGAGTTAATAAAGCGCCGGGTTAAAATTAGGTGCTTGCCCATCTCTGGCGACCACTAAATTTCATACAATATTTAGAAGCGTTTTCTTTTGAGTGTATTGAAAGCCATTACTCCATTTGTGAGCCGATTTCAATGATTCAATTTTTGTTGGAAAGGGTACCTCAGTATTGGTTTCATTTAAGTTTGATGATGAAATATTCTACCTCTAAGGGTGACAAACTAGGGGATGAATCCGGTTTCAATAAAAAAACATGGGAAGTAATAAAATCCGGTTTCAATAAAATAATGGCAAGTACAATTCCGTGAACTTTTGAGTTGTTTGCGGTTGTTTTAACAAGTTCCATGTGCTTGTAATTTCACCAGAAGCAGAAATAGGCAAGGTGCTTTCACAAGGCGCTATAGTGTAACTACATTATTTCATATAGGTAAGTAAATTACATATTGAAATTGTCATATTGATTACCCTCTATTGTTCATTCGTAAGGCAGATTCCCTTGAGGAGAATGAGCAAGAAACTCCAGGGGTTTCTCTTTGAAAATAAGCATTTGTACACATTTATCATTTGCAATATTTATTTCAAATATATAGATCATGTCCTCCTGCAAGAGCTAGACGTGTCACTACTTTGAGTTTTTGTCATGCACGCAGAAGCTATATAAAACCTTTAAAGTTTTTGGGTAGTTTTCAAGCTCTGAGTGGCACTGCAACTGTAAGGGACAGGCGTGTCCCTTACAGCCAGATGTCTGACTTCGTCCCGTTATTTATTGTCATCAAACAAGATTATTTTAGTTTGGGTTTGAGTTCCGTAGATAACAAGAATTAAATAGAATTACACATAAAATTAAAATAAAAATTATTTCGTCTTCCACAGCCCGATTTCACGCACTGCTATCTCACTGTAGGTCATCTCAAGTTTCTGCCGTCACCACACCACTTCTTCTATACTTTTATTATAAAGTTTTTTACGCTATTAACGTAAGTTGATAGATAATAAAAAAAAAACAAAAAGTGTCCTGTCTATAAATTGGAAATTTTATGTATAGCATTATTTAGTTGACGTCGCAATGCGGCTCGAATCGAGAATTTATAGATATTACTTTTTGTCACCGTAACTGTTTTTTTCGATAACGATAACGATAACGATATATAAATATTATAAAATATAGACTACAAACTATAGCCACCAGATACTACTTACATACACCAGAGCCTGTTCAAACTGCCACAAACTGCCTCGGTGGCTGAACGGTTATCATACTGCACTGTCACGCAGAGGTCCCGGTTTCGATTCCCGTGCCGGGAGAAATATTTGTATAGTCTACATTTATTTCTCTTGTGAGTTTGGGTCCCTAATGCGGGGCTATGACCCGCACACGCGCGGTCTTATTATTATTCTAATTCCACAAACTTCTCTTCTTTTTCTTTTTGATGTCGGTTTTTTTTTTAATAAAAAACGTCACAATTATTGTACTCACAGTACACGGTCCCCTCTGCCCAACTTGACTAAAGCAGATGAAGTTTTCAGTGACGGCGACACCGAAACGCATTGTAGCGTTGTTGCATTTTTCGCGGTCTATCAAACGGGCATGATAGACTTGCATTGACATAGGGCGCCGCTCGAATATGCCATCACGCTGAAATATAAAATTGAAAAATGAATCACATAAATTATAGAAAACATTTAAATGCGTACAAACGTATACAGGGTGTAATCGTTAAGTGTGCCCAGTCCATTATTCCATAAATATAAGAGACATTGAAAAGCTTTAAACTGATATGGAAAGTACGGTACCCAATTAATAAATCGACATCAGTAAATTAAAAAAATAAAACTAGAAATATCCAGAATTTTAACATTAAACGCTCCCATACTTTTAATGTAGCTTTCTTAGAGAGGCTTTAGTTTAAAAAAAATATTCTAAAAGTTTGATCAATTTTATTCATTAAATTTTTATTGAATTGATATTCAATTATTTTTTGTGAAATTACTCCACTAGTCTGTTATAATTATTAATACAAAGATCGAACACTCAGAAAAAATTCCTTCGATCCGGTCGGATTCGAACCGACGTCTTCTTGCATACCGTGCCAGACGCTATACCAACTAAGTCACGGAACGAACCAACGGACCTCACGAATTTTTCTATGTGCTTGCATCGTGTCTTTGTACTTGGTCTTTCAACGACTTTTTAGTCGTAGCGCCATCTATGAGAAATCTATGACAGATTTATTACCCAGTTAGTACCTTTACAGCTATCAGTCCTGGCGAGAGATGTCGCTATTCACTATATTAATTTAATTTTTATTGAATTGATATTCAATTATTTTTTGTGAAATTACTCCATTAGTTTGTTATAATTATTAATACAAAGATCGAACACTCGGAAAAAACACTCAGAAAAAATTCCTTCGATCCGGTCGGATTCGAACCGACGTCTTCTTGCATACCATTTTACTCATTTCTATGGACCACTCACACTTGACCAAATAATTGACTATGCCATTATATTTATATTCAATTAAAAGATAGTTTTATTACATTATTTGCATCAGTTTTGTCATCTGTTAACTTATTGTTACCTCTTACACTAGGATAATTAAAGCTTCTACGAATGTAATATTAAATGTATGGGAGCGTTAAATGTTAAAATTTTGGATATTTCTAGTTTTATTTCTAAAAAGTTATTGATGTCGATTACTCATTAGGGAACGTACTTTCGATATCAGTTTAAAACATAAGAGTAAGGCGTTTGTTTTATTATTGGTTTTCGAGGAAATAAAATGTGAATCAGTCTTATTTAAAAGTTACATTGAAAAAATTTAAACGTATTTTTAATTATTCATTAAATCCACTGTATTAAAATGAATCGACATTATCATCTTCAGCAGGTCTCACTGGCCTCCTAGATGCTTCATGTTGAGGATGAAGTCGCTCGTTTCAGACTTTTTTTACATTGGAATAAGTTTTTGAGTCCGAAATTCAAACGCACATTTATAATCGATGCCACATGGCCGGAGTGCCAACTTATAAAAGAATGAAACTTACGCCATCTAGAAGGGAGATCAAAATGAGTTTTTGTCACGAGATCCTAGACTATTTATTTTTTCCATATTTCTAAGCACGAGATACTACATAGTGTTTTACATGTTTTGATGCAATAACATCAAAATGGACTTTGGTTGCCGAGCGCCCTTGTTGTTCCCAATACTTCAATTGTATTATTTATAAAAAAAGCAGTGGTGGCCTAATGGTGAGTGTGTAAACCGGTCCCACGGGCCACTGTCGTACCACCTTGTGCAGGTGCTGACCGGACACGGCTGCTTCGGTCACTACCTGCACAAGGTGGCGAGGAGGGAACCGTCCCCGTCGTGCCACGAGTGCGGCGCTGCGGATGACACTGCGCAGCACACCCTAGAGGTGTGTAGCCGGTGGGATGAGCAGCGCCGCACTCTGACGGGGACTGTAGGGCAGGACCTCTCGCTACCGAGTGTGGTTGCCGCCATGCTCGATAGCGAGGAGTCCTGGGAGGCGGTGGCCTCCTTTTGCGCAGAGGTTATGTCGCAAAAGGAGGCCGCGGAGCGGGTGCGCGAGGACGCGGCGGATGCGCACCCGCTCCGGCGCAGACGTACGGGGAGAAGGCGAAGGCAGTTCGCTGCTCGCCTGATTCCCTAGTGAGACCAGCGGGCTCTGGACAGGGACTCCGGAGCCTGCATTGCACGGCCTCACTCGTCTGGGGGGCGGGTCGGAGGACAACCGACTCGCCCCTCCGTTGGCGCGGGAACCCTGGCGTAAACTAGGCCGGGCGGCGTCGTGGTGAATGTTCACTGATCCCACGGTGCCGACTCAACCGGCGAGAGGGAAACCCGGGGGGGTTTTAGTGGGGTAGGCCCTCCAGCCTGGAGGGAGAGTCCCCACATAACCCCTGAGTCTCCCTGGGCTCAGGGGTATCCATAAAGATTTCCCCCCCCGTCAAATAAAAAAAAAAAGTGGTGGCCCAATGGTTATGCCGCCTCTTAAGCAGAGGTCGTGGGTTCGAATCCAGGATCGAAAACGACTCACGAAATTTAATTTGAAATTTACCATGAGCCGAAAGGTGAAGAAAAATGTCGTGATGAAACTTGCACGTCGAAGAAGGTTCATAGTTTAGCCGATCGGACGCGACGCGGTATTACGTTTACTTGAAAAAAATGTTATGCTAGATATTATTGTTAGACAAGTTACAACACTCATAACAATCTGTTTAGGTTTAAGAGTGGAAAGTAAAATTATAATTATTAATACAAAGATCTAACACTCAGAAAAAATTCCTTCGATCCGGCCGGATTCGAACCGACGTCTTCAAGCTTACCGTGTTAGGGCGCTATACTTTGCTTATGCAAAGCAAAGCTTAGTTGGTATAATGAATCCGGCCGGATCGAAGGAATTTTTCTGAGTGTTCGATCTTTGTATTAATAATTATAACAAACTAGTGGAGTAATTTCATAAAAAACAATTGAATATCAATTTAATAAAAATTTAAAATACAGAGAATAGCGACATCTCTCGCCAGGACTGGTAACTGTAAAGGTACTAACTGGGTGATAAATCTTTCATAGATTTCTCATAGATGGCGCTACGACTAAAAAGTCGTTGAAAAAACCAAATACAAAGACACGACGCAAGCACATAGAAAAATTCGTAAGGTCCGCTGGTTCGTTCCGTGGCTTAGTTGGTATAGCGTCTGGCACGGTAAGCTAGAAGACGTCGTTTCGAATCCGGCCGGATCGAAGGAATCTTTTCTGAGTGTTCGATCTTTGTATTAATAATTATAAGAAAAATTATGTTTATCACTTTTGTCCGGTCTAACTTTTCTATATTTTTGTTTGCAAATAAACAAATAAATAAATAAATAAATATTGCATCGGGTTTGGGTGTTTGCGGTATCTACCGTCGTTGTTTCCGATTTCCATAACACAAGTGCTTTAGTTATTTACTTTGGAATCAGAGCAACGTATGCGATGTTGTCTAATATTTATATTTGTAACTAATAAATAAAAAAAGTATAAGAGTACTAAGTATAGCCCATTTTTTTTAAATGCGTTACCCTGTCAGCTCCCCAGCTGGTGATCCAAGCGTCGTAGAAGGGCGGCATCATGACACGGTTCGGCAAATCTAGCCCGTGACATGCATCTGAAAATCTGAAAACAGTCCTTATTAAGAATCTACATTTGCGGGGTTCACACCAGTTTGTAGCGAAATAATCTGGATGATCGAAAATCATCTTAGACATTCATTGCGAATACTAGCGTCGTGGCATTAATTTGCAAACCATCCAGAAACAGACTGCTAGCCCAAAAAGCAGCTCGGCTGTCGTTCTTACCTCTGAGATTTTTTTTTATAATATCAAGTGACGGGACGAACAAGTCGTGCGCCTGATGGTAAGCTACACGCCTGTCCATAACAGTTGCAATGCCACCCAGAGCTTTAAATCGCAAAGATCTGAGCATGAAATATATTGACTGCGGGCGCGTGTCGGGTCGGGAGCACGGTGGATGTAATTCCGTGTAGAGATGGGTTTTTACCCGATAAATATCGGTCTAAGGATAAATATCCGTTTTTACTGAGTAAAACGGATATTTATCCTAAAACATGGATAATTATTTTTTGTGTTTTTTATAATAAAATTCATTAGAATTAGTTTTTTTTATTAAATAATTACGTTTTTGCCATTCTTTTATGTAACAATACTGTCCTACCTAAGTTTTTCGAGTCGAGTGGTATAAAAAATTCGATTGACAGAAACTTATCAAATTAACTGTAACCCACCCAACTTTATGGTCTTGGGGTCTACAGCGTACTAAATAAAGTCATGTTTGGTCATAAACCACGATTAAAAGTGTTTATCCACGTTTTTGTACAAATATCGAGTAAAAACAAAAAATATTAAGGAAGAAGGAAATGTAATCAAATTTAAAAAAACGTTAAAAGAGTAGTACCTCATTAAAAAATGTTTCTATTCGCTTCAGGAATATTTAAATAATTAATGTAGATTATTATTTTATCTGTGTTGACGATTGTGATCGTTTTTTTTCCAAATTTTATTTAAAGTTTATTATTTGTCAAAATTTAATCATTTTTCGTATACCTAATTTAATTCTAATTTTATAACTTATTTAATTTGTGAAATTTGCCAAATGTTATTGTATTTAATTATTTTGTAATTTAAATTTTATTTCAATTCTATAAGGATCAATGTTATAAAATTATTTGCTTGTTAATAAATTAAAATAATTTTAAGATTGCAGTGCCCTTGCAGGGTTCATGTTTTGGTTCATCACAACATTATTTTTAACAACTACATTTGTACAACATGATACGCAATAAAGAAATTTGAATTTGAATTTGAAAACAGATATTTATACTGAGTATTTATCCCAATGATATTTATCCATGACCCATCTCTAATTTCGTGCATTTATATGGACACGCTTAAATACTCGGAATTAGAGCCGCCCGACCCGCGCCCGACGCACACCCGCTCTCTGATTGTTTCACGCTTTATGACCAAAGTCGGAGGATTCTATGTAGTAACAGTAATGGTTACCTGATATTCTTATCAACGAGGAACAGCGCAATATCACAGTCTGGGTTCTTCCTGACGCTCCATTCAGGATGCTTCATTACTTCCTGTATCCTTACTACCTGCCCGCCTCTGTCTGTGTGTCTTGAACATACTCGCACGCGCATGCGACTCATTCTACTCGACCTGGTGCAGGAGAATCATTTAAACTCTTATACATTTTACTCTAAGGAATAAAGCTATAATTGCCTTGCTTCAAAGACTTCTGAACAAATAAAGACGGAAAAGTTATATTTTGCGCCACACCTGACCCAAAATTCAACCTAGTCGGCAATAGCGGGCTTTACATAAAGCCTTTATCGCGCGTGATACAGCCAATCGTGCGCGATTGAGCATGCGTGTAGAGATGTTGGAAGGAAAAGAAAAAACCGCGCGTACGCTCATCAGTCGCGCGCGCAATAGCGCGTTCCGAGTGTTGGCATTTTATAATTTTAATCGTACAATGTATTTACAATAATTATAATGTTAAAGATAATGAGTACACTTGTGGATTTGAAGAAATCATGAGTACAGGAGTTAAGTAGCCACGTGATGTTAAATAGTAACGTTTAGGAACATTGACATTGGTAGGTCAATGTTTAGGAACTTAATTATACAGCCTGGTTTTTATTGTTCATTAACTGCACATTCTAGATAATTATATACCTATTATCCTTATTACTATAAGTAAATTTAACTGTGTTTTTAAAGTACAAATATTTATATCGAGTTCTTAGGTTTTCGCGATTGTTACACATAGGTATTATTCCGGATTTAAATCACGTATATTTATTTGAATAATAGTTACATTTTCTATACAAATGTTTAGTCTAATCAGTGTTGAGTATAGGATTTGATTTGTCGCTTTATTTTTGAATAGTGAGGTAGTACTCGTTAAGAAAAGTCGCCGGGCCTATGCAAGAATTCGTGTCGTTTCTACACACGAACTGTGTATACTGCCTCTGCGCCGGACAAAAAAAAAGTCTTGTCTAACCCCGACACGACGCGCGTGCCGCTATTGTATATGGGTGCATTGCGAGTAAACGAAAGTTTATGCGCGTGGACGGATGTTGCTTACTAGTCAACATATACAACAACATATTTCTTTCCACAGTCGGTAGTAAAACGACAGCTACCTGGAAGACTAATAATGCAATGCACTGACACATTTTACCCTACACACGTCTGTCCGAAAGTATTCGTATCGTGTACACACTCATCATTTTCTCGTCTGCAACAGACACGACATGTTTTCGTGGCTAGATCCGACAAAGTTTTTGTCGTGTACAAGACCATTATCATCTTTTCTGTAGCAGACACGTTGAATTTCTCAACGTGTACACCCGCCCGTAAGGTAGGGGTAGTTATTAAAAATCGTGTAATATTGGTAAGATGTACAGTTCTGTTGTAGATTTTTGGTTTGAAAATACGAATAAACGAATAGTGCAAGAACTGTTTCTCATTTTTACACAAGGTTGCCTTTTACACAGACGTTCTTCCGTTGTAATAAAAACGAACACGAGCAATCGCGCGCGAAGGAACGTTAGCTTAAAAATCTTCACACAGTCAATTGCGCGCGGTTGCGCGTGCAGGCTTTGCAGCGCGCAATCCTGTATGCACGATCACGCAAGATAGTTTCTGTGTAAAGGGGTCTATCATCATATCGTTTAATAAAGATCACTACTTTGTTTTTAAATTAAATTTTATTGGCCTCTGTTGAGAATGACAAAAGAGTCAACTAGGCCAGGTTGAAAATCAGCAGGCATCTACCACGTGGCACACAGCTTCAAGAATTAAACTGGGCCTGTTTCTTCCACGCACTTTTGCTGTTCATAATAATTTATTGCGTAGTCACATGATAATAAGGTGTTAACAACATTTTGAAAATTATAGTACGTACATGTGTTGCCCTGTAAGGATGTTTGTTAATTGAGTCACGCTTTACTAGCCTCATTGCATAATAATATTACATTAACTATGTATATATCTAAAAAAATAGACTATTTATTTATTACGCAATACACTGCCAATATAAAAAAATAATTCATCAATATATTTTACACATTATTTGTTTCCATTAAAAATAATTGTATAGTACTTATTAATGAATATTTGCGTAAAAATTATAATTATCCATTATTATTATTTGGTACTAAATTATTTAATATCAAATTAATTATAAATATAAAGATATGATAAGTTATAATAACTCTTATTAATTACAAAACATTTAAGTTACTTTTCGAAAGCCTTGGAATCGTTGATACATTTTATACTATTTGGGACATGGTTTATATTTTAATTAGCATTGGGTGAGGAGCGAATGAATACAATTTTAATTTTGAGAAAGGTAATTTCAATTTGTTTCGATAACGATTATTACGTTTTTCTGCTTTTAATGGCGGATAAAAGGTAAAAGCTTCAAATATGTGGACTTCAATCATTCATTTTGATCATCGAGTATATAACCAGAAATAGAGACGAAATAAGATAATCCATCCCTGTCACCTCATCAGGCAAATGGGCCTTATATCACTTTTAAATATTAACTCTCGTTTGCACTGAAGTCACACATTAGAAAGCAGAAATAAGTACAGAGCCAACAACTGACCTATGTGTACGTCTCCATATATTCCAAAAACATTCTGTACTTATTGTGGCGTGGGAAAAACAGGAAAACATCTAATTACAAAACAAACTGAAGCATATTTCATCGGTAATTAAATATTAAACATGTAATTTTTCAATTTTCGTCCAATATAGCAAAGCTCAATAAACTCGTCGATTTGAAGTAAAACAATTGACGATACCCTTAATTTGTTTCGAATTCGGGCTGGCCAATCGGAGCGCAGTAGTCACCGTAATGATTTGGCAGAACACTTTTCAAACAAATTAAATGAAATTTCGTCTCTATTTCTGGTTATATACTCGACGATTATGATATATTCTTTTTTTTATAAAATAACATCATTAAAATTAAAAAATAACCCAGTTACAAAACAGTGTACCTACTTCAAGAAAGGCAATAAAGTCACTATTTGGAAGCTAATAATAAATCGTCAAGACCAACGATATCTATGTACTAGATTCCATACACAAGCTGTCTCACTGGTATGCGTTAAAGAGACAGCACTTCAAAATCATAGATTAATAAGCAACAGTTAAATATAAAGATAAATTTATATTCTGTACAAAAATTTAACTTGAATACGTGAATCTTATTAAATAGCCTTTTTTTACATATATGCGCCAGACTATCGCAAACAGTGATATTATTGTATGTTTACATAAATGTAATTAAGGTTCGTAGCGCAAGTTAATCTAGGTGATACCTAAACTAAGTAAAATTGCTTACTTGTATCTTAGCTATCCAAAACGGTGCTTATAGCATGATGGTTAGTCAATATATTTTCAAAACATGAATACTTATTTCTATTAGTTAGCATGTTAACTATTATTAATATTACGTAACAACATATACAAAAGGAATGAAACTATTGTTCCGGATTTAAATCGCGTATATTTGTTTTTTCAAACAAACCGACGTTTCGGGCCCTTTACAGGTCCCATGGTCACGGTTGACTCATAACGCCCTTTAACTGCAAACATGCAGTCAATCTGTTAGAAAGCTTAATCAGAGGACTTATCTAACGTTGCTAATCTCGTGTGAGTTTCACTAAAAACGATCACAAACAAAAAACAACGCCAGGAAAGCTGACGCCTAACGATAAATATTTTTCTCGTATTTCTCCCCTAAAGGATGAAAAAAAAATATATAAAGTAATCCATAGTCTAAGATTTTCCATATTTCATAGTTGATATCAGTCAAATGTTCAATATACTGAACGAAAACGATGGCGAAATTACATCGAGTACATAACCAGAAATTGTGACGAAATGTCATTTAATTTGTTTGAAAACTATTCTGCCAAATCATTACGGTGAGAACTGCGCTCCGATTGGCCAGCCCAAATTCGAAACAATTGACGGGTGTCGTCAATTGTTTCACTTCAAATCGATCAGTTTACCTTGAGCTTTGCAATAATGGACTAATATTGAAAAATTCCATATTTAATATTTAATTAACGACGAAATGTGATTCCATTTGTTTTGTAGTGGTTTTGTAATTAGATGTTTTGCTGTTTTTTCACACCACCGAATGGAATAGCCCCCATTGTTAGAGATATTATCTTTATTACAATAAACACAGAATAGTTTTGGAATGTACTGAGACGTACACACAGGTCAGTTGTTGGCGCTGTCTATATTTCAGTGCAAACGAGTGTTGATATTTATAAGTGATGTATCACTGATGAGATACCAGGAACGTATGGCCCTTATTTGGTCTCTATTTCTAGTTATATGTATACTCGATGACCGTAATTATGAATCGATTCGCTTGAAAATCGTATTCAAATGAATCGATTCAAAAAATCGCTTGATCGTTTGGAATTGAATCGATCTTCATAAAAATCGCATCGTAATGTGCATCCCTAGCATAATTTGTAGTGATTCAGATCCAGACTATTATTAAAATGAAAATAATTTCATTATTATGATATCTACATGACCATAGACTGTCTAGAAAAATAAGTCTTTCATATAAAACTGAGGACATACTTGCTTGGGCTTGAAGAATGTATGTAATTTTGTTCAGTACATTTTAGGGTCAAGTCACACTGAAAGAGCTGCGGTCGGAGGAGCATTTTGGGTGCAAAGTACTTTTTTTTATAATATCAAGTGACGGGTTGAACAAGTCTTGCGCCTGATGGTAAAGTACACGCCTGTCCGTAACAGTTGCAGTGCCACTTAGCTTTACATCACAAAGATCTGAAATTTAAGTAGACAAGTCTCATGTGCCTGTAATTTCACCAGCACCCTACTTACTCTTCAAAACCGGAACACAGTAATGCTGACATTACTGCTTGACGGCAGAAGTGAGTAAGGTGGCAGTACTTCCCTGGATTAGTTCTACTGCTATTCACTTAGCATTTTGAATTGTATCTTCTAAAGAAAAGAGTTCACATTGATTCAAATGTATAGTGCGGCACTGCGAACAGCCGCGAGCACGAGATTTGTAGCGACTAGTTCAAAGAGGCACCGTGTTAGCTCCTCCGACCGCTGTGCGCGTTTGCTCTTTCTTGACCCTTAATGTACAATAAACGTTTAGCGGTTTTCTCATTGAAGTTTACTCTGCCTTAGGAGATTAACTCAGCTGAATCCCATCTGAAACCGGCTCGCTTTAAGAATATGGTGCTTGATCCCGGGTTCGACTCTGGTAGTGCCAACTGGGAAAAAGAACTATTGAAAAGTTTTCCTGGTCTGTGTATTCCAGTAGCGCACCAGAGCTAATTTCGTTGCTATGGTACTCACAGCACTTGTTTGATAGCAGGTAATTTGGTTTGTTCTTCGAAAAACTTTTCAACTCGGTACATTTTTAGTACCTATACCAAGTTGGAATGAACTCGAGTGTGCACTTACCGAAATTATAAGGAAAAGGTAGGAAGGAGTAGTCGGAAATAGAATGCAAGACAAAACAAAAAATATTCTTTATTACTCTCATAGGACAGTAGACAAATAAACAAGAACGAGTAGAACAAGAACAAAGTTTAAAAAAATAGACTAGACTAGTATCTTATCTTTTACATTAAGTATAGGCAATACCTGGTGTCATAACAATAGCATGATGAAAGTGCCTAAGTCTCAGTCGTGGCTAGACGGCCCCCAGCCTGATGAGCCTGACCTGAAGATCCCTAAACTTGACAAGAGCTGAACAGAGGCTTTGGCTCGTAGGCCCTATTCTTAAAAGGCCGGGCATTAAAAATTATTAAATATTCATAGAAGGGCATATAAGGCGGACTGCGAATTTGAAGTTTAAGCGATTTGTTATTTTAAATCTGTTATTTTTGTAGTATACTTAACTATAGCTTAGATATTATCTTTTAAGAAAGAGTTTAACGGCTTAGTAAACTTATTAGGCTGCTAACAGATAGGCTGTCGTGTTCAACTGCATGCAGTCGACTTCAACAGCAAGTGTTTGCTGCAGTCAATTCGGACGATAGCCCGAGAAACAAGAGCAGCAATTGACATTCGTAATGAATATATATTTATTAATAATGATTTTTTTGTATCTGAAACGAAAAATTCAAGCCAGGTTCACCCGCGTGCCCAGGACGCTCGTTTAAATTAAAACGTAAAAGCTAAATAAATAGAGCGTATTTTGCCATGACAGTTAGGCGCACGCGGTCGCCGCGCGGCGGCAACGCGGTGGCCGCGCCGAATGGAATTCGTGTTGAACAAATGCGCCCTAGAAGGATTTATTATGTTTTAGAATTCTAAAAGCGTACATTTTCTTAACTTAAACATAGTCCTACAAAACTGTATATAAAGCTTGACTGCAGGATCCAATTACTTGGTTTAATCAACGTAATGATAAAACCAAATACGATTTTTTTGCAATGGCACTTTTGTTTACATTTTTGACCGCAAATTCCACCACAGAGTAGTATATGCGGGTGTTACGGACGAGAGTTTGTTGACCAATTAAAATGGAGGATTTCGATAGTAAAGTAAGCATTTCGTCGCCTTACTTTCTCAAACTCGTATCTTAAAACTCAAAATTACTAAAATGCAAAAAATGGATTGTATATACAAATTTTGCAGGCTGATTTCACATCACATTTCCTTCATATTCACACACTGGCTTTTCCCTATTATTAAAGTAATGCATCAAAATCACACCGTTGATATTTGCAGAAATATAAAAAGAAATAGAAAGTTTTGGCATCTGTTGAATAATCACTCCTTCTAAGATACGAGTTTGAGACAATAAGGCATTGATTTAGAATCAAAAATGTTTTGAATAGTGACTAGCTAAAGTGACATCTGTGCTTCTATTTCGATATCAACAAATACACAGAGCTCCCGAACTAGGCGTGCTGGTAAGCAGTGGACTACATGCCGTTGTACCTATATAGTGACTTTGCGTAAACAATTCATCTGGTAGCAGCCTTAGATAGTCGAATGTGTTTTTGTTATTTTATAGATCATGGTTTTGTTCTTGACCTAATTAGTTTTTAACGCAAAAATATGCGTTTTGTAATTAAACTGCAATGATGGTTGCCCAAGGAGCACACTTTATACGCCTTAAAACTGTTATATCTATAAACAGTCTTAATATGGTAGACATTTAGATAATAGTTCTCTATAAACGGTTTTAGAAAAAAGAAATTTTCCTTATAGACTTATTTCACTCAAGTCAAAATTTTAAAACCTTCTTGTTACCAAACAACTTAATTAAGTGTAATCTCTTAAGATTTACTCTTGTAGTCCTTATTTTAAGTTCATCTGTAGAACAACTGATTATTTTTAGTAAAATTGTACTATACACACCCAGTAAACTCTATTAATACTCTAAAAACTAGTGTTCTTAAGTTTATTCTAGATACAGTTACTTTATAGATATTCTGTAGTGTTTGTACTTATGTCAAACACGTTATAGTGCGTCTTCAGTAGACTTTATTTAAAAAAATACTACAATTAGGGTTTTTACTCTATTGGACGTTGTAAGAGTTCATGCAAAATGGATAAAGAATATTAAAAGATCTGGTGGACATGGTGAACTTTGGATATTAAGTCACATCATTCGATACAATCAGCGTTGCCAATGACAATTGTTCAAAATCCCCAATAATCACGGTTAAAATCCCCAAATTGGGGAAGACCAAAGTTCATATTCTCCACAAATTCTTCACATCTCGAGTTTTCATTATTTATTACAAATACATCGCTTAAAAATATAATAAAGAATTAAGAAACTCAAAATGTAATAATCTATTACGTTTGCTGTGAATGTAAACAGAATGTAAAATGTAAAACTAATTATAAAATTAGATGACCTTAAATCGTTTATTTATTTTAATTAGTTTCAACATTAATCTGTAAACAGTCTTTGAATAAAAAATAATTTTGCTTTGCTTTACAAAATTAAGTAAATTGATTATTTGTTGTGCATTTGGTGACACTATGTTAATGTTAGAAATAATCATTGAGTTTCGACCTACTTATATTTAATATTCAAAGTTGACGAGTGGTAAGTTGTGGTGTGGAAGTACCAACTGCTCGGCTGTGTTTATCAATAGCTGATTTCGTTTTGCTTCATACCGGGGACCGTCCTAAGCGGGAGAAAGAATCGCGAACTCAACACGCACCGACTGGTAATTTTACAATTCCGAACCAAGTGCTATAATAATAATTCTATTTAAGCTGCTTGTTATTAATACGAGGGATATGCGATGTTGAAAAACACGTCGATATAGTCCATCACAGTGTTTCTAACAGTAACGATCAAACTAGCGATGCACCAGCAATTGACAGATTAAACAAAATGATAAAATGTTAGAATCCCCACATTTTCCTCACATAGCGCCAATCCCCACAAAATCCCCAATCTAGTTGAAATTCCCCACAATTTGAGGAATTTTATAATAGTCGTAATTCGCGGGCGAGCCGGTCATGGCTTTGTTTGTTGACAAATAAATAAACATTGTGAAGTGATTCCGTGTTGTGAAATGAACGCGTAAACTACTGTACTTCAATGTTGTGTATGTGTATTGTGCCGTCTATCAATACAATACAGTGAAATCATTATGTGAAATATGGTTGGCGTTAAGAAATAACCTCAATTTTGTAATGAAAATTTTATTTCTTCCAACATAAGTTAGGTATGTCATTAAAATGTTCCTTATATTTATATAATAAATTCCCTATCATTTAAATATAAGGAACATTTTCCACCTTTCTAGTCATATATAACACATTCCATATCGATGCGACAAATTGGATTTTTAAATTGTTTTTTTTTTTTTTGACTTAGTGTTTTGAAAAGTTTTTTTATTGCATAATACGCTTACTATTCCTATAACTTTTATAAAGGTTTTGTAATACTGTCAAAAGGAAAAATCGCTTAGAAACATCGCGTTTTGTAGACAATCATAAAAGTAAAAGTAAGTAAAAATGATCTTTTCGTATTCTAAAGTTTTTCTATAGATAAACCTTTAGACAAAATGCTCCAACTGTCTTTTCTCTTCTAAATATAAAATTCTATATAAAATTCTTATCGCCATTTTTATTTTCAAAGAATGACTATGAAGTAGCCGAGAAAAATTTCTTTTCTTTTTAAAAAGTAAATCTAAGTTGAAATTAGCTTGAAGAAGCCTAGAACTTCTTGGAAATGGTTTGTTTTGTCAGTTATTTTGTATATTTAAGCTTTCTATAAATATTTAAAATCGAAAATCGATAACTGTATTTTTATTAAGTTTATATTTTATACATAAATATTTAAAATTTAGCGAACGCGTTACTTTTATGGTAAGTTTTACACCACTTTTCACAATGTATTTAAAGTCGCACGTCACGTCGGAATTTGAAGTCTTAAAATATTCATTCGAATTAAATTCTATTACATATCTTATAGTATATACACACATCAAAAAAAGTTTGCGATCACTTCGAAAAACTGAAATCTTTTTTGTTACTGTAGATTATATTATGATTTTTTCTTCTTTTTAGATTCTTTATTTAAAAATAAATTAGAACATGAAACAATGACCCCGTTCAATTGTTTTTTCATATAAAAAGGCTTTCAGTCCTAGCTTACGCTCATTCAGAAATCTGATTTAGTCAATTATAAGCGATTCAAGATATTTTTCGCGGAAAGTTGTGATTGAAAAAATGCCAAGAGGATTATCAGAGGTTTTACGAGCTAGAATAGTAACTTTGAGGGAAGAAGGATACACCACGTGAGTAATAGCACGCAGACTTGCTATATCCCAATCCTGTGTCGTGGCTACGTTGCAGAGGTATCACGGAATGGGGAATTTAGCTGACCGACCCCGCAGCGGTCGCCCAACTGTTTTGACAGCTGCCCAAAAGCGCTATATTAGATTGCTGGCAGCCCGTGATCCAACAATCAACGCCACTAAAATAAAAGCAGAAGTCAGGGCCGCCTCTGGGCTTGAAGTTAGCACGCAGACCGTTCGCAATTGCTTGCACCAGGCTGGATTACGAGCACGGAGGTCTTGGCGAGCTCCGCTCAATTCCCGGCAACGTCAACGACGAAGATTGCAGTGGGCTAGACTTCGGCAAAATGAAGAAGGTGAGGACGAAAACATTTGGCAAAACTGTCTCTTCGTTGACGAATCCCGAATCAGCACTCATCCAGATAACCGACGTGTCCGTGTCTGGAAAAGACCAGGCGACCGTGAAAGATAAAGAACTGCCACTGGAACAGTTCAGCAAGGCGGAAAATCGGTGTCCTTTTGGGGTGGCATTATGATTGGAGCTAGAACGCCTTTGATCCCGTATCGGGGCTTCATGACAGCAGACATGTACAAAGCAGTTGCTATTGATGATATCGTCAGACCATTCCGAGTAAACCATGGGCACCAATTTGTACTGGTCGATGATAATGCGCCCGCACATCGAGCTCAACGAGTCAATGCTGCTCTTCAAGAATACGATATCACACGATTAGACTGGCCTGCCGGCTCGCCCGACTTAAACCCAATAGAGCACGCGTGGGATGCTCTTAAACGAGCAGTATGGAACCGTGAGCCACGTCCCCAGACAGTTCCAGAGCTCAGGGAAGCCGCTATTGAAGAATGGGATAGGTTACCCCAGGAAATGCTGGATAACTTGATCCTCAGCATGCCCAGGAGGATCTTCGCATGTATTCGAGCCAGGGGAGGAGTTATTTTATATTGAATTCACACCTTTTAATAATAAATTGTTGTTTAAGTTTAATTAAACAGTCTTTTTCTTTCTATGAAATTTCTATCACTATTACATTATGATTAATGGCTCAATTTTTTAAAATAAATAATAAAAAATAGTTTTATATTTTAATTTCAAACAGGGTATTCCTATTTAAAGAAAGCATACAACATAGATTTTTTCTTGATAAAGTTAAATTTAAAGAATTATAGGAGCTTATGCTATTGATCGCAAACTTTTTTTGATGTGTGTATGTATTTAGATATGGGTGTGCTGCTTGAGTGGTATCTAAATTAATCCTTAAGAATAATAGTAAGTGTTAAATCATTAAGTTCATTATAGCAATGGGGTTAATTGAATACCAATGAAATATTTATTTTTTTTGGAAAAAAAAAACCCCCAACCGCAATAGTTTAAATTACATCAATTTGCCAGGTTTGTCAAATTTGCCAAGTGCTCGAAACCGGATTCATCCTCTAGTTTGCCACCCTTAGAAGTGGAGTACTTTCCAAATTTAAATGATACCAATACTAAGCTACCCTCGTTCCAACAAAAAATAATCATCAAAATCGGTTCACAAATGGCGAAAATGAGTTATCGCATGCATACATACAAAAAAATAAAGTCGAAATGAAAAACTCCTTTTTTTGAAGTCGGTTAAAAAGTAATATTAATGACTTTTGGTCAAACATACTTATCAGTACAGTTGGCTGCGGTAACATGTAGCGTAGTAACACGCAGTACGCTTGTTGAATTATCTATAATAATTAATCATAATCGTGGAGATTAAGGCAACAACTTATTTTTTACGTTCTAAAGAAGACAACTTACTGTACATGAAACGGTTCAATAACTCGTTTTATTAAACCATGTTATAAAATCATTTTGAACCGTGTTATAGAATCTTTTTGTATTAAATACCGTTGTCTCTATTGTAATAAGCAAACAAAAGTAATAAAATGAACAATACTTAATGATTTGAATTAATATTTCCTATGCAAATGGAGACATCATTTTAATTTTATTTTTGCTGCGGCGAGGTTCTGATTGCAATTCATAATGGGTGCAATTTATGAAACAAATTTCATTTTGTTCAACTCCAAATTAAGTTTTATCGGATTTGTCTGATTACTTTGTGTATAGAACGGCATTCATGCGCCACTATTGTATATTTTAAAGATTTGTGCAAACATTTCAACACTATGACTCAACTGGTTATAATTCTATGCGTTGTAGTAAAGGTGTTTCAAGTAAAGATTAATTACATTTCCTTCTTTCTTTATTATTACACTTTCGAACTTGTATTTTATCGCAATTTAATGCAGCTTAAAATATTATAATACTGTATGATAGTGTTGGTAGAGTTGGGATGTCTTTTTTTAATTATTTTTTTTTTATTCTTAATACATTTACACGTATGTAATTGCTTTATATGCCTGTACGCCGTAACCTCCTGTATATAAAGATCGATTGTTATGTATAAATCGGTTCAATCAAAAAAATAATTATCGGTAGCAATTCATAGCCCCGGTATTTGCTGGGTACGCTGTTCTTCCACTTTTATACCGAATTATTTTTATGTTTTTATTTTTTCAAGTTCACACTAACACTAGTTTAAGACCTCCTTTTACTAACAAATATATCATGTTGTCTGAGAATAAATAATTATTATTATAAATAAATAGTACATCTTTTTCGTTCATTCTTAAGTTGCCGTCAACTTGACTAATTTGATCGTGTACACGCTCAAAAGTAATACAAAAAAAAAACTAATTGAGACTCACTTCCATAGGCAGTTAGCCGTGGTAATTATAAGCCGTTGATTGAGAATAGCACCCGAACACCAATGCTCGCCGTCCTTCTGAATGGAGACCGTGTATGGGTAGGTCTCAATCATGCCGTCGCCGGATGCGATCAGCCGCCGCGAGCTCACTGCCCGCGACCCGGGGTAAATGAAAAACACATGTTATTTAATACCTTTATTAATTAAAAAACAAAAAACAAATCAATCTCAGTCCAGCATAATCATTCTACTAACCTGTTCGCCTGTTGTTATACCGCCGTGACGACGCGTTCGATTTAGTCCGTGACAACTTCTTTTTTTTGTCCGAATTCCTTTTGTTATCCTTTTCCTTATTTTTCAAACTCCTCGCCTTCGCTTTCCTGGATTTCTTGTTCTTTCTACTTCGGCTTTTTTTGCTGTTCTTTTTGTTGCTTCGTTTTTTGGCCTTTTTGCCGGTTCGTCCTGTTTTGTTTGTTGCTTTGCCGCCTGAGTGTCCTTTTTTGAGTTTTTGTATTGGCTTAGCTACGGGTTTTATGGTAGTGGCAGCAGGAGCTGAAGTAGCTGCAGGGTCGGCCACAGGGGCATCTAGTTTGTCTTTTTCTACTGGCTTTTCATTTTGCTTTCTTGTCGTTGCAACCAAAGCTGCCGGAACGGGCGGGGGCGCGGCTGCAAGGGCTGCAGGTGCTGCTGGGGCTATTGCAGCCGACAGGGGTGCTTTAGATCCTGATGCTGATGCTGATGCTGATGCAGATGCAGAAACGTGCGGACCTGATAAAAATGTTGGAGCTGCAGGAATTACAGCAACCGATGATACTGCAGACGCAGCGGGCGGAGGCTGTGGATCCGGATCCGCCGCGCGTTTCTTCCGCTGCAAGGCGCCATTATAATCCGGTAACACTTTCTTCACACGAGCTTTCGGCTCATCGTTTGCATCTATAGGGAAGTACGGACTGTTCGGTATGTCGATCAACTTTCTCTTGTCATGCGGCGGGAAGACTGTGTAGCCTCTGAGGTTACCACCATCTTTCTGCTTCAGAAGTTTCGACGAGTACGTCTTTTTGTTAAACCGCCGATGTAGCAACTTGGGCTTTTTGGATATATATGAGACTACTTTCTTAGGGAACGATCTCAAGATGAGCGACTTTTGTAGCGGCTCATTGTCTGCGGTTAGCGTAGTTATGTGTAACGTATAAATAAAAAGTAATAGAAACAACGTTTTCATCGTAGTGATGTTAAATTTGTGATCGGCGTTTGGGAAGTATTACATTAAAATAACATTCGCTTTATAGCCCCTCTTTTACGAGTTTTTTGATAGGTTTTGCCAATTGTACGATAAGATTTCAATTTCCTTCACACACATATCTATTCTGCGTGTTTTATTTTACTCCTTCATTTTATGGTCTACAAAGAGTAGACATGTTTCATAATTAGAACGTAAAACAAAAACACGTTTAGTTTTCATTATGTTCATTTATTTAAACGCTTATGTAGCTACTTCTTATATAATAATCTTATGTACAATCTATAGTACCTACCTATAGGAAAGCAACTGTGTGTTGTTTAATAATGTAAAACAAATGTTACAACAACACAGTACCCACACACCAACACCACTCGCACATTTCAATGTATATATACATATAAAATATTGACATTCGTTATATTATTAGTAAAATCAATATCATGCGGGGTTTGAAACTTCCAACTTTGAGATGAATTTTAATTCTAAGGGAGACGTGCCATTGTGCGTAGGTACATTGATTCATTATAATTTTTATATATCAGCATCCTCAACAACAAAATTATATGTCTCTCTGCTGAACACAGGTCTGTTCTAAAAAGAAAGTTTAGGCCAAAGATAGATTTAGAATTAGAGTGAATGAGTTCGTCCAAGTAAGTACTGCCGCCATGTTCAAATTACTGCTTGGCGGCCATTGACTTACAATTATATGGACGTCGGGTCCGCGCTAAAAAGTGTCCGCACTTGTAAGGCGCTAAAATCGTATACAGAGCGCGACACTCCACTTTAGTCTTCATTTGTTCTACTGACAGCGCGATACTGCGATGACATAACAATTTAAATTTCGAATAGGTTGACTTGGGACATTTTTTTCGTGGTTTTTGTATTAGACCCGTCGTCCATTTATTTGTAAGTCAATGTTGGCGGCAGACGTTTTTACAGCATCTCTGCTGCGGAGAGTGTCCACTCTCGTTACTTTTTAGTTTTCACTAAAAGACTTTTTCTTTTTCCCGAGCTTTAGATACCGCACCACGACTCCCACGTTGACGGTCACATTGCATTGACTGAACGACAACAAGGCTGTCGGCGAGCCGTTTACGCGCTAAAACGGCTTTAATATTTGAATATAGTTTTCATTTATTCATTACGAAACTTGTATGTTAATATATAACATCATTATACGTTACTATTTACAATGGTCGTGAATTCTGTTATGTTCGGCTGTTTATTATCATCTAAATGGGATAAAGAGAGAAGTTCCTTTCGTTATCCGAAAGATGAAACGAAGTAAGTAAAAGACACTTATGTCTGAGACTCATTTTGTTATTGTTTTCTTCATTTATTTAGTGCAGAATAATATTATAATACAGATTTATTATATCAATATAATGAGACGCCATAAGTTCGTAAGCTAGTAGACAAGGGTTCTTGAATTTTTAATTTGTATTGCCAATAAATAAAATATAGTGAATATACCTAAATATTAACTAGGTAATGATAAACTTGGACACGCAATTTCAAATACCTTGGTTACCGTATTTAAACGTACCTGTCCAAAATATAACATTTTAAGTGCTTTTAAAATATGTTTTTTAAATAAATCTTCAATATTATTCTACTTAGTGAATTCGAAAAGATTCGATTCGATTGAAGTGATTCGCGTTAGAATTTTCACTATGTTGCCGCTCTGACCACGTAACGTAATAGTACGAGAACTGACGAGTAACCCTGCCACTTCATGCACACATTTGCGCGTGTGCAAATAGCGCCTTGCTGTATGTAGTAATAGTAGTAGTAGGTAGGTAACTTTCGACCGTTGTACGAAGTGTCCGGGGTGGGTTGCAGGCCCCCCCGCTTAACAGAGTCGGTTCCTGAGGTAGCTGCGCGGTGCGGGAGGAGTGACAGATTACGTAACAGTTACGTCGCGCTGTACACGGGATAATTTGAACAAGATTTTTCTGACGATATTGAATAGCAAGTTGGTTGAAAAAAGTAGCTACTAAATTGATCAATTGTTGTTATGTGAAACAATTATAAAAAAACTATTTCATTGATAATTGAAATGAATAGACAAGCCATTTGGCACTCGTTCTAGTCTAGTGGAAAATAAATGAAATAATAAGATTATCTGTCTAAGTGTTAATCTGTTCACCATTATATTTAAATTGTACAATAACATTTCCAATTAACAATATTCCCTCTCCTACCGATCGGACTTCCGATCGGAAGACAGGGAAAAACCCGGTCTGGCTAACCTGCAGTTACTTTTTTGGCGTGGTAGCCCAATGTTTGGATATACCATCTCTCAAGCAGAGGGTCGTGGGTTTGAATCCGGGTATTCGAATCCTGCCTTTAAGCTTTCGGAATTTAGCGAAATTTAAATTAACCATGAGCTTTTCGGTGAAAGAAACCATGGTGAGGAAACCTATACATATCTGCAAAGCAAGTTAATGGTGTGAATTACAATGGGAATTACAGCCCAAGTCTTCCCATTGTAAGAGGACGCTTGTGTCCAGCAGTGGGACTATACGAGGTCAATTGTAGAATACTAATAACCTCGTAGGCTATATTACTAACATCATAAACAACAACTTTTGTTCCATGACTCCTTACAAAATAAACTTTTAAGTTTTTGTTGCACTATCTGACTCTTTTTAGATCTATATTTGGACGTAGATAAGCAAAAAGGATCCAACCCACAAAATTATCAAAAAATGAGTTATATGTACCAAACGGTTCCTAAAGTCTAACCTCTTACTAACATAAATAAATATCTCTGGAGTTCCATGACATTATAACTTTTGAAAATAAACCAAGAGTGAAAAAGAAACACTTTTAATAAAACTGCCATCTTTCGAAAGTGACTGTATGTGCATTGATACCTTTTGTTTATAGGAATGAAACTATTTTACTGACGGTCACGGTCAGTCAACCGTGACCATGGGACCTGTAAAGGGCCCGAAACGTCGGTTTGTTTGAAAAAACAAATATACGCGATTTAAATCCGGAAAAATAGTTTCATTCCTATGTATAACAATCGCGAAAACCTAAGAACTCGATATGTACACCAGTACGGACTGGATGTTGCAAATAAAATCCGGCGGTTTGAAGACCTCAAGAACAAACGTGCGCGCGCCCTAGCTGCATTAACTTTTCTCAAAAAGTGCCGCGACAATAACATAGTTCCAACATGCGTTAAAATAACTCCGCGAAGAGTCAACCGTGACCATGGGACCTGTAAAGGACCCGAAACGTCGGTTTGTTTGAAAAAACAAATATACCTTTTGTTTAATTACGTCCATTTGTTAGTGAGGTTATAAGTTCATACCCACGTGCAAACGTCATTCCCGACGACTTCCACCGCGCTGCTCCTATGCTGCGTTCTGCATCAGACATCGGGTATATAACCACAAATAGAGACGAAATAAGGGCCATCACTGGCATTCTGTCAGTCAGAAGATGGTACTGATATCACTTTTAAATATCAATTCTCGTTTGCGCTGAAATCACAAATTAGAAAGCTGAAATAGTACAGCGCCAACAACTGACCTGTGTGTACGTCTCCGTATACTCCAAAAATATTCTATATTTATTGGAATAACGATAATATGTCTATGGGGGGCTGTTCCGTTACGTGGTGGGAAAAACAGCAAAACATCTCATTACCAAACAGACGGAATCATATTTCATCGGTAATTAAATATTAAATTATGTCATTTTTCAAGTTTCTCAAGATAAACTGATCGATTTGAAGTGAAACAATTGACAACACCCGTCAATTGTTTCGCATTCGGGCTGGCCAATCGGAGCGCAGTTGTCATCGTAATGATTTGGCAGAATATTTTTAAAACAAATTAAATGACATTTCATCTCTACTTCTGGTATGTACTCGATGGCATCAGAACACCTTCTTTTGTTTAGAACGATATATTCAAATATTTTTATTTTCGTACGAAAGTAAAACCCGATGTCATGGAACAAAAGTTGTTTATGATGTTAATAATATCGACCTGGGAGGTTGTTAATATTCTACAATTGACAGTGTATATAGGCTGATTTTTTTTTAATCTCTAGGAGCTATCTTTTTATAAGTAGCAAGCTGCACCGCGAGTTGGTGCAATATCACTTTTCCAGCTGGAGCGTCGTCGATCGGTTGCGCTCTGGACAATCGTACGACGCGGCCGCACTCGCGTACGAAATATTCGAGCTCGTTTTCCAGCTGTCGACCGTCACCTGCAAGATGAGATTTTGTTAACGGACTTCAAAAAAGGAGGAGGGTCTCAATTCGACTGTATTTTTTTCGTGTGTGTGTTACGCGATTGCTCCGATATTTGTGAACCGATTTCGATGATTCTTTTTTGTTGGAGAGAGGGTACCTCAGTATTGGTTCCATTTAAGAGCTCTCATGCCAAAAAAGTTTTGACGTTGGCTCCGCCCAAATTTGTGAAACAAATATATGCCTGAAGTTCGCGTGACATGCGACAGGAGATGTTGAATTTTGCGCATTAAAAGTACCAAATTCGTTTTAGCGGAATAACTCTAAAACTAAAGGGATTAAAAAAAAATTCGTAGTGACAGTTGTCGATATGCATAAATATAATTAATTATCTAATTTTTGTCCTAATAACCTGTAGCATTTCGAGGATAAATCGAAAAAATTTGAAAATTAGAGGTCATTTCGTGATTTTTATCTATCGAGGAAACTTGATTGTTTTATGTTTCTGATTAATGTCTATGCTTGAATATATCGTGTAGTTACTCATACAATATTTTATTTTTAATTTTAAAGTGGATATACCCCTCCAAAATCAAATCGAAGATTAGGAATTTTTCCTCTGCTCCCTCTTAAATTTGAAGCAAATATTCCACCTCTAAGGGTGGCAAACTAGGGGATGAATACGCGCATTTTCGGGTAACCAATTTCAATAAAACTTGGCAAATAGATGTAATTAAACGAATTTTTGAGGTCGTTTTTTGTATAAAAAAGTTATTTAATATCCATTTTACTAACAGACATGTAACGTGTCTGTTAGTAAAACAAATTTAGAAAAGGCCCATACAATTTTTTTGAGAAATGTATTTTAATAATTGTTATACAGTAAGCTCAAAAGGCACAACCGCAATCAATACATAGGCATAAATGACGTTTTCACCTCATTACTCACTAGCTCGGAAAGGCTTTCTTTCTCACTAAAATGTGCGCGCAAAAGCGTTTTGTGCACGCTAGCTTGGAAATGGTTTTTGGTATTAGAACTTGACGATGGACTGTGGTGCACCCTTAGAATAATAACGCATAGAAACCTAGTCCGCACACGCTAAGTGAGGCAAATTGAAGCGCGCCAAAAGGGCCTACACGAGCGGGCGGGCCTTCAGTGCTCAAGGTCAACTTGCACCGCGAACAGATGAAGAATTTTAGCTAAAAATGACGAAATGTGCGGTAAATGAGTGTAAAAATACTGACGTGTCAGACAAACATAAAAAACATACTAACATCACATTCCACAAGGAAGTAACGCGTTTCAACTTGTATTTTTAGATAAATATTCACTAAAACCGAAAATTAACCTACTACTAAAACTAGCCTACATGAATTTCATTTTTGCCTCATTTGTGATAGTTCGTTTGATATGAAACTATCATTCTATGAGTTATTATTCTAAGGGTGCACCTAACTTTTTCTTTCGATGAAAAAAAAAGATATAAATCCGTTGATACATTTTATTCTTATTATTGTTGACATTAAATTGACAATGATAACTAATTGTGTTTATTAAATTATTTTAATTCGTCGAAGAACTAAAACAATTTCAATAATCACGTGATCACACAAAATAAAAGTACAAGCAAGAATAAAAATTGATGAGGTGTAAATTCAAAACGCACCTGAAGACATTTTTTCTTTTAATTAAAAAAACTGATGTTCACCTGTTTTTCTTTCAAGGTGAAAAGGTTACAAGGTTAAAGAAAAGTTGTGTTTTACTCGGTAGCAAAGTTGTTTAGCGTCTTGTGCCATGAAATCTTCGCTACGCTAAGGAATCTATTTTTATACCACTCGCTTCGCTCATGGTTCAATCTTAGCTTCCTTCGCTAGCTCAGGTTTCAAGACAAGCACTCGCGTCTATCAACAATTTTGCAGCCTTGCATAACAAATAACTGTATCCTAACTATGTATCCTTATTATTTAGCGGCTAATGTTAAGTCTCATTAAACAAGGGGTGGGGCTTGGTGACTGTAATACAGGTAAAACACCTACATCTTGAGATGTACATACATAGGTGTTTTTTTTATGAATCAAGTGACGGTGCGAACAAGTCGTGCGCCTGGTGGTAAGCGACACGCCTATCCATAACAGTTGCAGTGCCACTCAGAGCTTTAAATCACTAAGATTCGAGGCGCACTGCCACTACTCCCGTCACCCTGAGATACAAGTTGACAAGTCCTATGTGCCTGTAATTTCACCAACACCCGTGGCCTTCAAAACCGGAACGCAGTAATGCTCACATTACCGCTTGGCAGCAGAAATAAGTAAGGTGGCAGTACTTCCCTGGACGAACTCTTCCATAATATACTACTGTAATTAACCCACTAAGATTTTTTCATCACACTTGGTCGTAAACAGTGTCACGACTCAGGACATGCAGGCAAAGTCGACTGTAATGTCCTAAATCATGTCCACAGGCTTTTTCATTACATTATCGCCCTATGAATAATGTGGTGTGATTTATGAAATTATAATTGACAGATTAACAGGAGTAGAAAAAACATTTTTGTACCTTGTCCCATTCTCGCATTAGCAGGTTGTAAGCATTTGTTAGTGAGCCTGGCGAGCTGGGAGCGTTCAGAGCTGAACGCCTCGTCCAGGTCGAATAGTTCTAATGGAGGAGGAGGCAGCTCGCGGAATGTCGGAGGGAAAACCTGGACATCGCAACCATCAGTAATTATAATATAATAAATAAATGATTTATCCATCGAATAACAAGAGGTAATTTGTGTTATTATCTACTTAAAATGTATTCTTAATTAAGTTTTTTTTTAAGTTTTTATTGAATGTCAAGATCTTTCACCACCAAGATATTCAATTATTTTTTGTGAAATTACTCCGCTTGTAATACAAAGATCAAACACTTAGAAAAAAAATCGTTCCATCCGGCCAGATTCAAATCGACGACTCCCAGCAAATAATGCCAGACGGTATACGGACTAAGCCACGGAACGACCCAGCGGACCTCACGAATTTTTCTTTCTATGTGCTTGTTGTCGAATGTTGTTATTGGTTTTAAGGACTGCTTTGCCGTAGCGCCATCTGTGAGAAAACTATGAAAGTATTTCGTCACCCATTTATGTTGTAATTAAGTTTTTATATAATGAATTCTATTTAATTTATTCTTAATCTCCAAACTAATGTCAGTATTTAAAAATTCATAATATCTGAAATGGCGCTACAGTAGCCTATATATGCACAGTAGGTACATTCATAGGCGATCATGTACAGTATACTATTGCGATACCTCCAATGAACACTAAGCCAACTTAATTTTTGGACCTGTTCTGTTTTTATTTTGTTTTTTGTTTCTTTTTTTTTACAAAATTCGTTTTTTTTGTTCTTGTTTCTTTTTTTCACAGAATTCGGGGAGCACAACTAAGATTATATTTATATTAAACCGCCATATTTATTTACTAAGGCAAATAAATATGGCTGTTTACAAAAATAACAGAAGACGACCAAAAAATAAAGATGGCGTAGTGTTCATTGGAGGTGTCGATTGGAGCTGCCATGCACCCTGTACACTAGAGACGTGCGTCTTTTCTGCATTGTGATGTAAATACAATTAACTTATGCGTCAGCAAACGTTCCTGATACACTATTGAAACTCGCAAGCCCCTACAGCACCCTAAACGCGTTATTGTTATTATTTTTTTAAAACATAAAGTAACGGGACGAACAAGTCGTGTGTCCGATGGTAAGCTACACACCTGTCCATAACGGTTACAGTGCGACTCAGAGCTTTAAATTGCAAAGATCTATGGGGCACTACAACTTCGCCCGTCACCTTGAGACGTTGACAAGTCCCATGTGCCTGTAATATCACCCGCATCCTTACCCGTCAAAACCGGAACACAGTAATGCTGACATTACTGCTTGGCGGCAGAAATAGGTAAGGTGACAGTACTACCCTGGACGAACTCTTTCACAAGGAGCTCCACTGCTACTAAAATTATATGAACCTAAAGAGTACTAAACGAGTAAGTCTTTCTCACAAGCTGCACCTACAGACAGTTGAGCAATACGCCCGGAAATAATTTTAACTTATAATTTATCAATACAAAAATTGAATATTTCCTTCGATCCGGCTGGATTCGAACCCACGAAGTCTTCTAGCAAACCGTGGTAGACGCTATGCCAACTAAGTAACGGAACGAACTAGCGGATCTTACGAATTCTTCCATGTGCTTGTTGCAGATCTTTGTTTTGTTTTTTTAAGGACTTTTTGTCGCAGCGCCACCTGTGAGAAATCTATTTCTTCACTAAACCTGATACCTTTACACTTTTCTCGATCTGTTCGCCTATAATAGGATAGGAGGTCCTGACCGCTCTCTGGTTGTCCGCGATTTATAAATCTATCTTTGTCTGATGACGAATTTCGATTTTCTCAATTCGGCAAACTGTGGCCAAGCCTGCCACTTCAACATGCTAAACATAGCATAGCATTAAAAAACTTACCGCTAACTGCAGAGGCGGAAACGGTGTCTCGAACTGTGGAGCGATCAAACGCAAGGGTTCATGTTTGACGCCTAAAGCGTCATACAGTCCTAGTACTTCTGGCACTGAAACAAGAAAATTCTTCCACTTCAAGAACTGATCTAAGAAAGAAAAGATATGATCGTGTGATCATCCGAAGAGATCATGAGGATACCGTGGCGTGAAAGGTGCTACGACCAAAAATATTGGATGTTAGATATATGTCATTAACTTTCCCCTGAGTGTCTAATAGTTCTGGTCTAACTCGAAGTTAGCTCTACGACTGTGGCGGGGACGACCATGTTTTATTAGTACGAGATACAATCATTATCAGGTTTATAGCTTACACTGCGCTAGGTTGAGGGAAAACAGTTTCCAAGTGAAGAGAGCGTGTGGATGTAGAGGTGTGAGACGTGGAGGTGGCGCCGTCGCAGGTTCGGGCAGAGGGATAGTGCTCAGCCATAGCATATCACCTAGCGTTCTGTATTCATTAATCTGTGAAGAGTTAAGATTATCTCCGATAGAGTTATTTTTGATTGTAAAAAGTAGAGTGCTGAAGCGTGATCTTAAATAAATTATCTGAATAACATTTACTAATACCATGGAGTAAATAAATTTAGTGGTAATACGTTAGGGTTTATGTGAACGATAATGAGAAATGAGATTTGTGGAAGACGTCTTCTTACGTCAGGGTCTTCAACATCCACAGGGTTGAGATGCAAGTCAGCCTGCCCGCCGAGGTGGTTGAAGATCATCTCGCGGATGAGGTCGTTGCACTCGATCTCGAGATACTGATCCGAGAAGAAGTGGCCGGAGCCGATTACGAATAGTTTGCCTGGAAATTTATAGGGATTAATAGAAGTAGCACCAAACAGTTTTTTTTATATAATATTCAGTAACGGAACGAACGAGTACTGCGCCTGATGGTAAGCTACACGCCTATCCATAGCAGTTGCAGTGCCACTCAGAGCTTTAAATCGCTAAGTTCTGAAGGTCACTGCCACTATGCCAGTCACTCTGAGACATAAGTTTACAAGTCCCACGTGCCTGTAATTTCACCAGCACCCTTACCCTCCAAAACCGGAACACAGTAATGCTGACATTACTGCTTGACGGCTTGGAAATAGGTAAGGTATCAGTAGTAACCTGGATGAACTCTTTCACAAGGACTACTGTTACTAAACTAGGTACTCTATTGTGTTGGTTTTTTGGACGACTCATTACTAGATAAACAAGAACACTCTCTCTCAAACTCTCAAATTTCGCGTCGCCACACGAGACAAGAACTTGGAGAAAATGTAGTTCAGTAAGGTTGTTGCAAAAGGAAATGGATAGCGTGGATATTCACCTCCAGACTTATCCGAGGTGTACAAGGCAGCGACAGGCCGTTTGACTGGGTAGCAGACGTCACTGCTGGAGAGGATCGCCGCAGCTGGTTTCTTCACTGTGAGAGTCGCGCCGTATGGATAAACGAAGTTTGGTGTGGCTGGTTCTTCTCTATGCAAAAGAGGAACTGTAAAATGTGATGTGTCGTCGAATTTGATGAAGTCATCAAATATCAATGATAGCTTTATGATAACGCCACGGGTGTAGGTAGGAATTAATGACATAAATTCGTTTTGACGTAGCAAATTAGGGATACTATTTTTCGATGTTAGGTCAATCCGAATTGTTGGCCTATGTGGACAAACGGTTTGTATTGGGAGCGTTTGATGAGGATGAGGGTTCAATTCCCAGTAAGAAGTAAGACCAAAATGAGAATGACCTTTTCTAAATTGGTTCTAGGTCTGTAATGCTGGAGTGAATTCCGTTGCTCTGATACTCGCGGTAATATGTGGTAAAACCTAGTTTGAAAATACGTGGCTGTCTGGCACATTAAAAATATTAATAAATGTATTAATAATTACAACAAACTAGTGAAGTAATTTCACAAAAAATAATTGAAAGCAATATCAATTCAATAAAAATTTAATTGCAGTTAATAGCGACATTTCTAGCCAGGGCTGGTAGCTGTAATGGTGATTGAGTGATGAAATACTTTCAAAGATTTCTCATAGATGGCGTTATGGCTAAAAAGTCGTTGAAAACCAAATACAAAAATCTGACAACACGCTCATAGAAAAATTCGCGAGGTCCGCTGGTTCGTTGTGGCTTAGTTGGCATAGCGTCTGGCATGGTTTACACGACGGTTTGAATCTGGCCGGTTCGAAGGATATTTTTCTATGTTCGATCTTTGTAGGTATTATTAATTATAATAAACTAGTGAAGTAATTTCACAAAAAATAATTGAATTAAATTGCATTAAAATTAATTAAAAAGTCGTCTATTTATAGTAAAGAATTAACAGATCATTCTTCAGTTTACAATCATGAAAGTTAGGTCCGATTGTGTGCTACGTTGTTTTAAGTAGTTAACTTACAAGAAATCATCAGACTCGCTTGTGTAATTAGGCATCTTCATGATGTACTTTAACACAGCCCGGTTCAGTATACCGCTGGATATGTGGCATTCTTTCGGATGATAAAATTTGTGGTACTTCGCGCGGATCACGCAATCTGGAAACATGATTTAGGGATCACAATATTATTAAAATTGTTGGTTAAAGCAACTGTAACTTAGATATGAAATAATATTTTTATTTTAATATTAATATTTGCATGGTCAATGATACAAAGAGAAACAGAACGATCGTTTGCGCCAACTGGAAAATAGGTAAATGATCCATCAAACATTTCGTCGGGGTTAGTGCTAATCCACGTTACATACGAATTGGTAAAAGGCGCGTATCTGTACTAAACCAAATTTTATAGGAAAGAGATATAACGCTACTATTATATTATTTCACTGGCTTCGACTTACATTTTTCACAGTAAGCATTGATTTATGTTGTCTACGGACTGATTAACAATAGATCCCCGTAAATATGGCCACTAAACACACTCTCGACTACAGGCGAAAAGTTATTGACATTTGCTTCTTGTATAACAGAATAAACAGTAAAATTGACTCGTCGGAACTACTGTCTAAATTATCCTTTACGACAACCAGGTGAGTCTCAGGCGTCGACCGGTGCTGTGTGTGCCCGGGGCGAAGACCAATTATAGGCAAAATTCATTTTTTATCCGAGCAATTAAGGAGTACAATCAATCGTCTATTGACATAGATTTGTTCAGTACTAGTGTAGGCTTGATTCGACGAAAGTTTACAAAGTCATACTTTACGTAATTATCTATCTCCCATTATTTGTTTCCTGTCTTTAAGATGTGCGTGTTGTTGGTTGGGCTATATATAGGGTACAATATTTTTACTTTTTTTCTTTTCCTATTTTTTCCCTGCATTGGCAATTGTACCTGTTCTCATGACACTGCCATAGCTTTTCTTTATTACTAAACGGCTAAAGAATCTCACTTTCACGTAATCCGGAATCCAGGTTTAGCTGTAGAAACAACTCGAGCTATGACGTCTACAAACGAAGACAGATGGCCCTACAAACTGCAATGGTTGCTGTTTTTCAAAATAATTGATCACTCACCGTTATTAACAACAATACCGTATTCCTCTAAAAAGAAGTTAATGTTCGTATTCATTTTTTCTTCGCCGCCGTCAGTCATGGCGACGAGTACAGAATCCCCGCGTTCGACCATGCTCTTAAGACAGGACAGCTCGTCATCGGTGAACACGTTCTGGGGTCCTGGTACCACGAGGATCTTCACGTCTTGTAGGACGTGTGGTGTCAGCTCATCGCGATTGCTGAATGTGGTAGGGAGAGGAATTTCGGACATATTGAGTTCTTAGGTTTTCGCGATTGTTACACATAGGAAATGAAACTAATTTTCCGGATTTAAAACGCGTATATTTGCAGGCCCTTTACAGGTCTCATGGTCACGGTTGACTGAGATGGTAAAGTCATCAACAACTTATGTCTAATATTAATGTAAACCTCCTATTTTTCACTATAGTCACAAAAGTTATCAATTAAATACCATATTTTTAAATTTTACAAGGAACATTCGAATTTACGCTACATAAGTTTTAAAATGATTTTATTTTAACGATGTGATTTTTAAATTAAATTAAATTGATTATTAACTAATATTATAATGATACATAATGAGGATTTCACATGTAGTTTTCAAAAATAGTCGTTAGTCTTTTCCGAGGTACAGTCAAGAGCACGACAAGCTTGACACTTTGTACTTTGGACCGTTCTTATCGTAAGCGGCAAGCTTGACGTGCTTTTGACCCTGTACCCACAGAGTCTGCACGACGATATCTTCACCGTAAAAGGAATCGACTTCGAGAACTTATTCGTACCATTCGGAGTTGGAATCATAAATGTAGGTACTAGGGCTATCAATCTCGCTCGGAATACAAAATACTTCCGTGTCCCGGGAAAAAAATATCGACTCGGTGCGGTTTCGAAAATCCCGGGAAAAACGAGACTTTCAAGACTATTTGAAACGTAGGTTTCCACACTTATAGACTAGGTATTTAAGTTGTCAAAATAAAAAAAATACATATTTTTTAAGTAATTTTAATTAAAATAAATTATAAAATGAAAAATTATTAATGAAAATTATTTTTTTATTTTTCTAGTGGGTAAGAAACAAAGGGCGTTTAGTACAGTTTCAGATAGACTGCTCCTGTGCTCTCGTTCTCCGTCTGACATCCGTGCGAAACAATCAAGACACAACAAAGTGTGCAAATCCGGATTCATCGCCTAGTTCGCCACTATACGTACTTGACACAGGAGATAATAAAAATCGGTTCTCACTACTCAAAGTATATTGAGACAAAAACGTCTTGAATTGTAGAATAGCAAAATCAACCATTAAAGTAATTGCTCCTTATAATAAAATTTATGCGCTATCTATAAAAATGAAACTTCATGCGTGAACAGCCACGCTTAAAGGATGATTTTCTTCAAAATTAAATGAGACCACTATGGAGGTACCCTCATTCTAACAAAAAAATCATGAAAATCGGTTCACAAATATCGGAGTTATCGCGTAACATATATACAAAAAAAACAGAGTCGAATTGAGAACCTCCTCCTTTTTTTGAAGTCGGTTAAAAAGACGCTTGATACGAATTAAGCTTCATATTTGACACTGTCTTTTAATTTGTTCGAGTGTTACTTATTTTGAGTGTAATTGTTTCGGATGGACGTCAGACGAAGACGAGAGCAGAGCCCCCGATTTTGTATTTTTATTCTTCGATCATTCGATATATCATTGTATCTTTCGATTCTTCGATCATTCGATCAGAGATAATTCTATTCGTCGATCTCAACGAATTATACTAAGCTGCACTGTACAGTGTTGCTACATCCATGACTCAGAATAAAAAATAACTGATGGTTTAGTAGATTTTTAATATTTTTAAGGGATCGGATTACATGTCTTAAGTTTTAAAAGTCTCGATGTTCCCGAGACTGAAAACATTAGTTCCGAGTCTCGAAAATGCCAAAAAAATTGTTGAGACTCGAAATTTCCGAAACCGAGATTTCCGGGATGAAAACCCTTAGTAGGTACATACATTCTACCTATCCAGTACATTTGAAGACATCCTAGTAGCAAAATAGTTGTTTGCAAGCAAAATAGCTAGAGACGGCCCTTATTTTGTTGGCCCTTTTTTAAGCGGTACAACGATTTAAAGTATTTTTTTTTTAAGAAAAAAATTCTTCGATCCGGCAGGATTCGAACCGACTTTTTTTAAGACTTTTTCGACGAGAATTTTTTTAAGAAGAAGAAGAAGCTAGAAGTAGTATACCGTGCCAGACGCTATACCAACTAAGGCCATGGAACGAACCAGCGGACCTGACGAATTTTTCTGTGCTTGCGTCGTATCTTTGTATTTGGTTTTTCAACGACTTTTTAGCCGTAGCGCTATCTATGAGAAATCTATTTTATTACATAATTTTATTTGTTATATGCAAAACTAGAGAGTTTATTTTTTTCCACTAACAAGTGACATTAGAGTTATGATATTTTTTTTAAAACAAAAACTTTAAATCATTCTCCTGTAATATTTTCCAATTACACCTTAGAAGTTTTACCTTTCCAGTGTTGAATAAAAATATGATCTAGTCGTTAGACGCCATTGGTTCAAAAGAACAAACAAATTTAAGCTACGGTCGCTGTTGTCTGATCAAAAGAACGCTTCGGCTGCCGGTACACAATATTATAAAAAAAATATAATCCGACTGAGATACTTAAAGTCCGTCACTAATTGCCCAATGTATTAGGATAGTCATATAAAAACGCTGCTAGTATTTTGCCCTATCGCGGGAACCAAATTTCATCCATTTTATGCTTAGATATTTTATGTAACCCTAGCCCGGGTACTGGTTCCTTTAAAACATGTTAACACATTGTATCTTGTAGGTAACATTTTATTAAACTTAAGTCATAGGTACACACGTCTCTACAAGTTTCATTATTGCGTGTTTAGGTTCGAGTAATCACACACTGCCAGTTTAAAAAGGTCTTGGGAAACCTTGCATTGCTATGGCCATCGATGGTGTTGTGTGTCAGCTTATACCGGAAACGTATAACATTCACTGTGGCCGTGCGTACCATTATCAGTCGTACTAGTTAGGTACAAATCGACAGCCCTAAAAATTTTATACAATAGGTAAACTTACATCATCACTTTCCAAGTTGTTTTCAACTTCCGATGTAGTATTTTATAATTCTCATTTATTTTAAACAAGTTGTTCTTCGATACGTCGAATAGTATTGTGTTTACTATAGACTTCATTGTATTTTCTTTAATTGATTTATGTTATAACAAAATAGGAGTCCGTTCACTCCACGTTGTACTTTTATTATATTTATTATTTGTGTTGTTTACATTTATGGTTGCCTAGTAACTGTTCCTAGGTTACGATCAGGTTCTTTATTTATACAATTCCGAGACAGATTTTTTTATATTTTAGACAGACTTGGTACTAAATACATTTGTGTATTATGCCAAAATGATTGTTTTACCCATAACATTGGTGACTAAAATTGAAAAACAGGTATCTACAACTAGTACAAAATCTAAACGTCAAATCGATTTGAACGGTCAAATTTACTAGTAACAACTTCGAATAATAATTATGTTCAAAGCGCTATAAATATCTACAAACATGGCGATGCGACCTCTTTTATCACCATCCCACCTTTTTATCGCCCTTTTCTCAGTTTCCTGGCCATTTACTTTTGAAATTAATTCGCCACGATCTTAGGGGATGGAAAAAAATAAAGGATGCCACGATGTCCATAGCCTAAGAGATAAAGGCATATAACTCTTTGTACTATCAGAGGTCAAATATGTCCGAAATAACCTTAAAGGATGGAAAAAAAAAATTGTTTGTTAAAGAGACGGTGTGGACGGCCGAAAAGGCGTTAGCGGGACGACCTTGATGGGTTTGAGAGAGAGTGGTGGGAGATCGCCAAAGACAGGGAGTAATAGAGAATTTTGGAAGAGACCTTTGCGCAGCAGTGGGGCATGATGGGTTAATTAATAATATTAATAATAGTCTAAGGAAATAACACTGCGCATTCAAATTAGCCCCTTATAGAAATTCGACTCATCCAAAGAAAAAAGTGCGATGATAATACAGCGTAGAGGTTAAAACATAATCTCGTTATTCAAAAGGCCTATACATATAAAGATGTTTTCAGATTTTTTATGTATTTATTATTTCGTTTCGGAAATATAAAATCGAACAACTATCGATCATGAGTTGAGGTGGCAGTGGGCAGGGCACATAGCTCGTAGAACTGACGGTTGTTGAGACAGAAAGGTTTTCGAATGGAGACTACGAACGTTCGAACGAACGAAGCGTTCAGTGGGCCGGTCCTCTACTAGATGGATGGATGACCTGGTAACTGCACGTCGCGTCCGACCGTCTATAGCCTGGTAATCTTTGGGGGACGCCTATGTATCTTCCGGCTGGTATGATGATGATGAGCTGCAGCGCCATAATCGCGCCACTTTTGAAGATAAGATATTGTATGAAAGTTTGTAGTGGCGTGGCTGTCACAGACGCGCCACTACAAACCTCTTCTAGAAGCGTCTTATTTAAAGGCGCCCTTACTGAAGGGCGAGACGTTCTTGACCTTCGGTCAACGAACGGCGGTAATTTAGCAGGAAAAATAAAAGATTAACTAAATAAATTCAATAATATAATTTCTATTTACAAATCGGCTAGCCGATTTTTTAACTCTAATGTTACAACTTTACTAGGTCTTTACTCTATGTACATTACTCGCTTTAGAACAATATTGTTGTTGGTATACCTATTGTTGTTAACTGTTACACCTGAGTTGTGACATTAGGAAAAATAATTACCAACAGTACTCACACAAGTAGATTCTCAGTAATATTTGAATAAGTCAAAGATATTTTTTCTCTGACGTTACGTAGTATAGTATAATAATAAGACAGTAGTACAACTCCCGCTTGTTTGCCATGTCAATGTCTACACTTCGCTCGGAGCGTAGGGTTGTCACATTAGTTGTACCTATAGGTTGTAAACATACTTTAAAAAAATGAAGGTGTTCAACACCGACAATAAGAAATAACCTTTGTAAAATGCAGTACTCACGTGTTATAATAATATAGTCACGTGTTATAATAGTATATTTTTATACCAGCATCGCGGATTGTTATCTCGATTGTGGAAATATGATTATGAAACAGCAATGAAATACTGAACAATTCTGAATTTGAGACACTCTTGGTCAAACAAACATAAACACAGTAATAAGCACATCAACTACTATTTATTTTGATGTTATTTTTTACAAACAGATTGTACGCTTCAAATCTATGCTTTGCAACGTGAGTGTACCGCGAGATTTATGTGAATGTGTGCGTCAAGCGTCACATACAAGCCGTGTTATTACATTTGTATGAAGTTACACTACTTGTCTTATTATATTATGGCAGTTATACAGACGTGTTCGTTGAATCGACTTAGTGGTGATATTAGCAAATATTTTAACCTATAGTACAACTAGGTGGACCCTAAAGTGACGAATCAAAAAAGAATTTTGCAAAATATTCAAGTATAACGTGACCAGTTAAGAGATAATGTTCATTGGATACTTACGAATAAACATTGAACATCGGGAAAATTCGGAAGCCACGAATATTTCCGATGACCGATGTATTTATGATAATTAAATTAAAAAACGGTGTCAATGGACTTTCACTAATAGATTTTACTACGATCTGTTTATCTAAAAAAAAACATTATTCAAATAAAATGTGCTATTGTTTGTACGAAACACTCTCTCTTAACTTGTCAATAATGACAGCTAAGATATTTGAACTGTAGTAGTAAAAAAAAAGAAGTACAAAAATAGATTGCGCTTAGTATAAAAAGTTAGGAACAATTGGGGCTAATAACGACACACACATTCTACAAAATTTATTATAATTTCTGTGGTGTCTAAAGGCGGTCTCCTGCGGTCTGTGGTTGTACCGATCATCGCGCACGAGCTCGTACCCATGCATCATAGGGAGAGGCTTGGAACGGTGCGTAGATTAATGCATAGCGAAAAATCAGAGTGTGAGATGGAATTGCATGATTTAACTCCGCCTTCCCCTTTCCATCATCGGGGGACTAGATGTGGCCTGGGGTTCCACCCTTGTGTTTTAGGTATGACCAGGATTCGCACGTAGTGTTTCGCTTCCACGTTTAAATGGCGAGCGGCTAGGGAGTGGAATTCCCTGCCTGCGGACTTATTCCCCGAACGCTATAACTCGGATCTTTTCAAGACTAGAGTGAACTAGAATAAGTGTGCATGCACCGTCGACCTCATAGTCCCTTTCCATCAAGTAAGATGGGAGGTCAAATGCGCGTTTACTATGTATTAAAAAAATTGTAAAATATTGGTTGAAATATTCTATTGATTTGACATATGTTCCCTTTTTGGCTTCAAATAAAGAGAAACCCGAAAATTTTTACGTTTCTTTAATGCAAATCTTATGCAAATCTTATTTTTGTTGTTCTGACTACTACTGTTATTTTTTATATTATGACAGAACGTATTAGAAAATGATATGGACTAACCCAAACAAAAATCGTGTTACATGGTGATTATTAATATTATGAAAAGGGCGTGCCTGGTGTGTGACTGTCCATGATCATCGGCTATGCGAGTAAATGTGTAAAATCACAGGCCGTGGAAGGTCGCCTTAAGATACATACCAGAAAAACTATTTTGCTGGATGTAACTGACTGGCATCTTTTGTAAATTATAAAGTTCATTTTACATTGCCGTGGAACGGAATGGAAGCCATTTTTCGAACGATACGGTAGCTGCGGAAATTACCGATCCTGTGCGAATATTCTCCGAAAGACGCGTGACTATTTTCTGGTTCGTATCCTTCCTTCGGAATGACAAAAAGCACGATTAACATTTTTTTAATATTTAATTTATCAGAATTGAGTTACATACATATTTGGAATCAGGAAAAATAGACCAATCTATCTATTTTTTTGTAGAAATATATCTCAATAATTGTTGAATATACTACAAGCTCAAAGGACACAACTGACATAAAAAATCGCAACGTTTGACGTTTATTACGTTAAAAAGACTAATTATGAAAGGCGATTTTACTTAGTAATTTACCGATGTGCCCTTAATATGTAGTTCAATTACAATATATAACACAAAAAAGACACAACTGAATACAACTGTGCCCTTTATTCTATTCATGAGTTAAATATTAAAAGTCACTTTATATGCAGTTATATTATTTTTTGTACATAAAAGAGAAAATTAAGTTATTTTTAAAAGCAGCTGATTCAAATATAATGAAAGTTATATATAGTATATATGGTATACTAGTTAGATCACGGTTGACCATGGTCCCATGTCAACCGTGACCATGGTCCCATGTCAACCGTGTCAATGGGACCTATAAACGGCCCGAAACGTCTGTTTGTTTGAATAAACAAATATACGCGATTTAGATCCGGAAAAACAGTTTCAATTCCTAACTATACTTTTTATCAGAAAAATCTTAAAAAGTATTCAAAGACATTTATCTCCGAATTTAGAGTTTGCCACTTGTGACTTTCTTCCTTACGAAGGAAGTATCTACTTGCTATTGTTATAAAAAATCGCTTCCATGTTTTTTCAGCGCCAATTTACATTGATCTTTAAGAGGAAAATTTGTTTTTAACAGGGTAGTAGGAGAGTACAGTAAAGCTATAAAATTATGAAACAGAGATTATCATTTTGACCCTTGTTTCTTTTAAAAAGCATGCCATTATTAGCTAATTGAAAACGTGAGCAGAAATTCACAGGATACAAAATAAATGTTTATTTTTATAATTTTTACAAACTACCTAGAAAAGTTTATTAAAATATATCTGTACAATGTATGTAATAATAATATTACCATATAAAACTTATATAATAGGAATGAACTTACAGAAACCGTTTCTATTCAAGATATTCACCTATATAATTTTGTTTTTAATAAATATTTACAAAAATTATAATATTTAGGATTTTTTTTAAGATTTTGAGCTGACTTTGAGCTTTAAAAAACTAAATATTTAAAAGTATATTTGTTTAAAAGAGAGAAATACAATTTTAGGGCTCCGATAGAACTAAATGTGTTTAGAAAAAAAAATGTACTTAAAAAGGAGCCCCTGCTTATTAACTGGTTGATATGAAATATTCATTTGTATGAACTTAAAGTTCAAATCGACAAGTTATTCTAATGCATTTTGAGTTTGCATCTATCTTGTAGTGGTATCTTGGCGTATTTACAACGCAGTCATACAAAATGTATGGAATTATAATGTATGAGATATCGTATTGCATATTTGCTGTTAGCCGTACACAGATGGGTGTACTGTAATGCCAGGTTTACATTAATTAAGTGTTTAGTATAGTACTTTACTACTTTAAAGCACTATGTATATTTGATGCAAGTAGAACTAATCACTACGATGAAGGTTTATGCTACTTGACTAACGCACTCTCCTAAATAGCGTGCCATATTCCAGTATGATCATGTTAGAGTTTTTCAAATTTGACTAGCCAGATAAAAGTCATCATTTAGTCGGTTTTAGGTGCAAAACACTAGATTAGTGGGTCCACCGCTCAAAAGTTATAAGGATGTTTTAATGTCCTCGCTGAAATAAGCTTATTCCGGCGGCACCATTTTTGAATCTCGAGAACTACAGCTCCTAGCTTAGATCTGATTGCATCCAGAAAAGGTCGTGAATTAGTCTGTTTTAGTCGTGAAATTTTAGAATTAGCGCTCCCTTTGTTTAGAAGATATTGGATATTCAATTTTTTTTTCTATAAAAATAATTGAATATCCAATATCTTCTAAACAAGGACACATAATGAATAATATGTATTTAAGGAAGTTCTCGAGATTCAAAAATAGCGCCGCCGGAATAACCTTATTCCAGGATGGACGGTATAACATCCTTAGAACTTCAAAACGGCATAGCGACTAAATGTAGTTTTTTACGACTAGAATGGATTAAATCACGACTATTTTTTAGTGCAATCAAATCGAAGCTAAGTGTTTTGGTTCTTGAGATTGAGAAATGATGCCGCTGGAATAAGCTTATTCCAGAGTGGACAGTAAAACACCGTTAATACTTTTGAACGGCGGACCGACTAAATTTAGCTTTTTGTGACTAGAACCCACTAAATGGTGACTTTTATCTGACTAGTTAAATTTCGAAAACTCGACCACGAACACGCTGGGTTAACACACGCCCTAAATACTATGAATGTGAAACGAGCGCGATACGTAGTTCGTCATAGATCGTAATGTCTTTTTGACAACATCGCGAAATTATTTTCTAAGTCCAAGCTTCGGAGCTATTCGTGTTTTGGCGGAAATTGACGATCACAATTAATGTTTTATACATTATTGCAGAGGTCGGAAGGGATTGCCAGACGAGTATCGGGGTTGATGATGTTGGTGACATGTCGGTATCAGAACATCATAACAACTTAAATTAAAAGTTGACCTAACTGTTTAGATATTGAAGTGACGTTTACTGTATATTTTCTCAACAATAATTAATTTGTTTTCGTAAAATTTTTACGACTTAAAAGCTTATTTATAAAAGGATATTGTAAGTTTTGCTTGACCTGCCTTTTTTAAGTTGACTCAATAAACTCTCATATTTATTATGTTGGTGGTAATTATCTAGAATTGCACTCAAATTCACATTCAAAATATTGAAGTACCAGGCTCTCAGTAAATCATAGGAAGCCCATATTAAGCGCTATGCGGATTCAGAATGTTCGGATTTTCTATACGAATTTGTACATGGCATGAATAAATTTATCATTTTAGGAGGCATACAAATAGTATATAATTATATTACAGCTTGTTCAAACAATTTATAGCACGAAACGCATAGAAAAAAGTACCAGGCTTTCAGTAATCACAAGAAGTGTACGGATTTGCTATCGCATTTGTGTCATGTATGGATAAATTAGTTATTATTTGAAGAGGCATTATAATATTCAATAGTACTTACGTTGTTGCCTTATTGTTTATTTTTTAATGTACAAATTGGACGTAGTTAAGCAAAAAGGATCCAATGCACAAAATTATCAAATTATGAGTTATACGTACCAAACGGTTCGTAAATCTAACTCCTCGTAGATCAGCAAAAAATCCAATATAAACATAAATAAATATCTCTGGAGTTACATGACATTATAAGTTTTGAAAATAAAACAAGAGAATACTTCAAACTGCCATAATTATCTCGAAAGTGGATGTGCATTGTTGGATCCTTTTTGTTTAACTACGTCCAACGCATAGAACAAAAGTACCAGGCTCTCAGCAATCATAAGAAGGCCATATCAAGCGCAACTCGGTTACGTCAGAACGTCCGGATTTCCTATCTGATTTGTACAATGTATTGATAAATTGATTATTATTTGAAGAGGCATTATTTATACCTACATTGCTAAGCCTTATTGCATTTTTTTAATGTACAATCAATCCATTCATAACAGGAAACGCATAGAACAAAAGTACCAGGCTCTCAGCATTCATAAGAAGCCCATATCAAAAGCAAGTCCATTACGTCGGAATGTCCGGTCTTAATAACCGAATTTGTTTGTTCATTATGAACGTATTATGTGAATGGCATAAATTCCGCAGTCGCCTTAAAAAGCTCATTGTTAAATAATTAATTTTAAATAATTTACAAGGTTTTAACAGGAATCGCATGTTAACAAAAGTACCAGGCTCTCAGCAAATCATAAGAAGCCCATATCGAGTGCGTTGTACAACGCGGCTATATCTGAATGTCCGGATATCCTCCAGAAAGGGTAGTTTTTGGCTTTGGCCGCGGCTTCTTCGTCCTGTCCGTCGCCGATCACGACGTAAGTACATCGCTCGCCAAAACGCTGCTTTATCTTTTCGAAGCAAGTTTCTTTGCCTGACAAGAAAAGAAAAGAAAATTCAGGGTTATTTGTACAATACTAATAGTCTTAGTATGGAAGCATAGAAGAAGAAATACCTACTAAGCCGTGTTAAAAATTTAACGTATTTTATTAGCAAGTGAACTAAGTGAATTAAATGAAAATGAAAACATGAATAAAGAATCCTGCCGCTTAAAAGACTATTTAAAATAACCCAAAGTTCTTTTTGCCATTGTACAAGTACATTAAAAACACAATAGAAAATATTTATTGAGGATCCCGAAACTAAATGAAAACTTGGCTCTAAGGACTTGTACCCAAGCCAAAAATCGTAATAAAAAATATTACAAAACATGACACCTTTTTCGGGTTATTTTATACTCTCGACACTTTTTAAATTTGTATCTAGTAGTAAGTTTAAGCGTGCAAGCGTCCTCCCGGACGACCGCCACTCGCGCTCCTGCGTTTTGCACAGAGTTATCACTGTTTATAGTGATGTATTTAAATATTTTTGTTTTTGTATGAAAGCAAAATGAGATGAATTTTTAAAAGTCATGGAACAAAACAAATAAGTTAGTAATATATCCGGAGAGGTTGTTAGCATTTCAAAAATAACCCATATTGTACCAATAATTAAAAATCAGTACATAGACAAATCAACGTCAAAAGTAAAAGATGAGAAACGACCGTTACCTGTTTTTGTAGCAGAATAGATATTCTCGATGGGGAAGACGCCCCCCAACCCGAAGAGCAGGACCTTAGCAAGTGCCGGTACGAGTTGCGTCGTCGTGACTAGTACGTTTACGCAGTTCTCCCTGCACAATAAAACATATTATATAATAATATGCGCCACACAAAGACAAAGTCAAATAAACATATATGTATACATTTGAATACATTTTCTTTTGTTTCACACACGGTTCACTACCACGGATTTTTGTCATCCAAGTACGCAGAAGCTATATAAATAAACCTTTAGTATTAAGTTGTCTCACTATAGTTTCAACAATCACACCAATTGCCTGGTCTCAAACCAGGGAATTCCTTGTAGTATGAGTACCAGAGTAACGGAATTCATTCTGGGGCACTTCCCAGAAAACCCAGAGCAGAACCAATTTAGAAAAGTTCGTTTCCCAAATTGGTCCTACCGGGAATGAGTCCGGGACTCAAATCTACGCATCCAGCGCCCACAATGTAAACCGTTAGGCCACCGAGAGGTCGTCTATATATATGAGTAGCAGTAGAAGCAATACTAGTAGCAGTAGACCTGCTTGTGAAAGAGTTCGCTCAGGGAATACTGCCTTACCCATTTCTGCCGCCAAGCAGCAATGTGAGCATTACTGTGTTCCCGTTTTGACGGGTAAGGGTGCTGGTGAAATCACAGGCACATGGGACTTGTCAACTTATGTCTTAGGGTGACGGGCGTAGCGGCAGTGTTCCTCAGATCTTTGTGACTCAACTCTTGAGTGGCACTGCAACTGTTATGGACAGGCGTGGCGCTTACCAACAGGCGCAAGACCATACATAGGTCTTTAACAACTCATATGAATATAAATAAATATCAGACAACATCACGTACGTTGCTCTGATCTCAAAGTAAGTAGCTAAAGCACTTGTGTTATGGAAATCGGAAACGACGGTACCGGAAACACCCAGACACGAGACAATATAGAAAAGTTAGTTTTCTATACCGACCCGGCTGGGGATCGAACCCGGGACCTCAGAGATGGCGACACCAAGAAAACCGGTGTGCAAGCCACTCGGCCGTCATATGACCTCACGGTGAGTTGTTTAAATAAATTATTTCCAGCCAATTGATCATCTAACTTGAAGTTAAGAGTGAAATCTTGACTTACCTTGAGTTTATCATGTTGAGACACTTGCAGGCTAGCGTCAACCAGTTATCAGTAGCCTGTTCGAGTTCTGCTCTCAGTTGCAGCCACTGTTCTCGCTTTGCTGGTCCTAGGAGGCCGCCCACACTGAAGCAAAGCATTATATATTTTTTTTACTCCTGTACTTTAATGCAACAATTATAATTTCATAAACCATATCGCAAAGACGCTCTTTTTAGTTCAGAATCAAAATTCTATAGTACATGCTACCGCACTGAAACATTTCATTATAGTTTTGTACACAGAAGTATAATGTATTTCTGTACATAGAACTATAATGTAGTTCTGTACACAGAACTACAAAGTAGTTCTGTACACATAACTACAAAGCAGTTCTGTACACAGAACTACAAAGCAGTTCTGTACACAGAACTATAATGAGTTCCAAAAAAATTAAAAGTATTTTTGCTAATTAAAATATTAAATATGACGCTACTCAAACGGTCTACTGCACTCCCAGCTCCGGTCGAATAAAGTTGGTAAAGTGAAATTGACAGTCGATATGTAAAATGCATTCTGGAGTAGATTAACATTTTATTTTTTACCTCACTAACTCGGAAATGCTTTCTTTCTCGTTAGAAATCTGCGCGCAAAAGCGTTTTTTCCACGCTAGTGTGGAAAAGGTTTTTGAAATTCGAACTGGACAATGGCCTAGTGGTGCACCTTTTTCTTTCAATGAAAACAAAAAGATAATGACAACGTGTCAACTATGCGATTTGTCGTACATTACTTATTTTATTAATATATATCTAATTTTGTTCATTAAAACTGATTTGTTATATAGTTCAACTGTTTTTCTTTCATTTACCATTTTCGTCGCTATAGTGAGGCGAAAAGTTGTGTGTTTCGCTCGGCAGCAAGTTGTTTTGTGTCTCGTGCTATGAAACCCTCGCTACGCTCAGGAACCTATTTTTGCATAAACCTAATTTTAGCTTCCTTCGCTTGCTCAGGTTTCAATACAAGCACTCGCGTCAAACAACAACTCTGCAGCGTTGCATAACAAATAACTATTATTGTTTTTAAAAGAAATAGCCGACCGGCTACGTATATACACTACATGACTTACCTATTCCTATAATTATTGTAAGTATCCTTAATCTTGCGATACCGGAACGCAAGTTTCCTCATCCAGTCGACACCTCCTCGGACACCAGGCGCGCAGAGGCCAGCGTTGGGCGCCGCGCCCGCGTGGAATCCGTCAGATGCGAAGTTGTATGCGGACAGGTCTTGGCCATTGTCGTCGGCCGCTACCGCGTCTATGTGCTCCTGGTCACAATCCTGCATGATAATAGAATTTATATAATATACAATATATCGTCTCACAACTGGGCACGAGACATCTCTAAATAGTGTGCTTAAAAATCACTTTTTAACCGACTTCAAAAAAGGACGTTTTCCATTCGGCTGTATTTTTTTTATGTTATTTTTGTTACGCAATTCCGACATTCCTGAACCTATTTCGATGATTTTTCTTTTTGTTGAAAACGGGTACCTCAGTAGTGGTCCCATTCAAATTTGAAGGAAACATTCCACGTCAATTAGGGGGTGAATCCGGTTTATTGAATTTACCTAATTTCAGTTAAGAGTCTATACAAGCTCAAATGGCTTTGGTAGATTCCGCAAAAAACAGTGAAAGTGTTGAATAAATCACTTTGGAAAAAATATATGGTGTGAAAATAGGCACTGATTCCTAACAATTTTCTCGATAGAAAAAAACACAAACATATACATGTTGTATGTATGCTTATATGTTTATAGATCCAGAACCAATTTCAGATGGCAAGATAGGCCATAGGTTCTCTGCTACAACTTATTTACGTCTCATAATTTGGTAAAGACCTTCTAAGTGGCAACACACCATAGTCATCCACAGAGAATTGCATGTCGTTCAACAGTTATTCACTCACCTCAACGTCGTTGAAGAAGAAATGAGTGTCTGCCAAGCTGAAGATCATCTCTTCCATCCTAAAACCTAATTGAACTATTTGTTGTGTATCCTGAAAATTATAAACAAGCATAAATTAGTTGTATACAAACCAGTACCACATTCCACACAGTGCACATTTATAAGGCGAACGGCTAAGGACTGGAATTCACAGCCCGCAAACATATTCCCTGAATGCTTTTCCGAGGTGAGAGTGAATATGCATTCAGTTAGATGTGCATACTAAATCGTCACTTTCCATCAGGTGAGATGGAGGTCAAATACGCACTTATTTTTATTCATAATAAAAAAGGGTTCCGGGTTTAACTGCCACTATGGCCAAACGGTTACCAAGCTGGATTGCCACGCAGAGGTCCAGGGTTCGATTCCCGGGCCGGTAGAAATATTTGTATGCCCTACATTTATTTCTCTCGTGATATTTGGGTGTATTTGTGATTGTCTATGTGTCTGTCCATGGCACCCGCGATACAGAGTTCCCTAGTGCGGGGTTATAAGCGTGTGCGTATTTATTATTATTTTAATTGCCCCAGAGTGAATTCCGTTGCTCTGGCATTTGGCAGGGAACTTTAGAGTCAATGGCTTAGCAGTGGCAACTGTTGTGCAATGCACAGCGTGAAGTGAGCGTACCTACAGCTCCGGTACCTATTTGTAAAATAGGGAGGGTACTGTACGTGCACCCAGAGTGGCTCACACGAGGCACTAGCCTCTTGAGAACTGGATGAAGTCAGAGACAACGGTCTGTGGCAACTCTGTACACTGGCTGATCAGGAGTCAGGACCTGAACGTAGAAGGTCCCCGTGCTTGCACAGGTTATAGTGTCCTACTCGTGTACCCTAGGAGTCGCTAGGGAGGGTCACTATAATGAAAACTTATGTAGAAAGGAACGGGGACTGTTCTGGTACTCGGAGTACAGGGTACTTGGGTTCTGGTACTCGGATCTCATAGTACAGGGGATTACCTAGGTTTCAATAAACCATGTAATTGGTGTGGTTGTCGCTTTGTTTCTCAATTTAAATAATATTTATTATTAATTCCTTGATTCCATACATACCTTATTGTACTTAGTAGCATATGTGCCAGTGAGCAGCGAGTGAAATATGATAATGGTCTCATCAAGGTCCCAGATGAAGACACGCTCGGTACTGGGCTCGGGTGGGTGCTGCGCGGGGGAGGATGAGGTGTGGCGGCGACCGCGTCCGCGACTGCGGCTTGACGCACTCTCACTGGGGAACAACAATAAATTAACTCACTTGGAGAACTTACGTGCGAAATTTAATTTGAAATTTACTACAAGCTCTTCGGTGTACAAAAACATCGATTGTGGCGCTTTGTCAAGTGCATCCACCACGAAAGCCCCGGTTTGAGTATAGCACACTTTCTAGAATACATTGGTCTCAGCTTTTAGACTTCGTGCTGGCCACCGTCCCTTAAATAAGTTCTATCATCTAACAAAAAGGTTGGATCTCTGCTACATTTGATGGAATGTGACCATTATGTGGCTATGAGAAGCCAAATTCAATTACGGGAGATGTGGCAGGTTGGGGAATTTCGTGTTAGGTGACCCATTGGTGTAGAGCGTTAAAACTCTGTACTCATATGTGAGGTCTCGCCTCTCACTAAGAAGCGAGACAATAGAGTACAATAATCCACAGGTCCATCACAAGGCCGACATGGATACCCAAGTGTTACCAGGCCTTAAAAAAACGTAAACGAGTGAAGTCCCCAATCCACAATGGGCCATTGTGGTGGGCCATGGCCAAAATTCTCGCCTGTGAGGAGACCCTTGCCCAGCTGTGGGATATAGCTTGGTTTGAAGATGATGGAGAATGATGAGAATTCCCGAGGATGTACAATATTTGCTTGAGGAGTGAGTTCGAATGAAACTTATCAGGGTGTAGTTATTTGCACAGGTTCGTTTTGGTATATTTAATGTTGGGTGGTTTCAGTCCACTGAGCCAAAGTCATGTACATCCAATAATGAATAATCAATGTCCCTAAATAAATAATGAGTTACAAAAATCACTAGACATATAATTCATCAACATGTTGTATAATTTCACCAAGCAATAATAATGTTTAACAAACCACCCTATATTTGTTAATATATTTAAATTGTTAATGTAATTATCAGGGAAAATAATAGGTCAAATTAAAACTTTTGAGTAAATTTTAAGATTGTAAGCATAACATACCCAGAGTTTTCCCGACACCTTCGACTAGCTGCATGGATCTCGTTTTTGATAGGAGACAGTGGGCTTGTGTCGTTGATTGATGGAAGGATTGATGATGGAGATTCTGCAACAATGTAAATAGAAATCAACTAATTGTTACAGTATTATTTTCTAAAGTATCAATAGCATCACTAGAGTTCTACAGAGATAGCTGAAAAGGTGGAATTAAGATAACAATATTTATATAAACCACAGGCCACTCCTTTTTTACACACCTTTACATTTAATTTGAAGAAAGAAGAAGAAAAGAATAACTTCAATCATCATTTGAATTCTTTTACATGAACATCATAATTAAACCCTTTTTTCATGTTCTCCTAAATAGGTATGTATTGAGGAGAACATCTATGTTTATGCCTACCCAATGGGAGGCATAGACTATCAATTGATACGTTGCATAATCCTTACAATAGTTATTTGTTATGCAAGGCTGCAAAGTTGTTGTTTGACGAGTGCTTTTATTGAAACCTGAGCAAGTGAAGGGTTCATAGGGTCGTATTCTAGAACTCTACCCAATGCTCAAGTCAGGATTGCACTGGAAACACAACCACTGGAAATACAACCCTAATGGCAAGGACTTGTGTATGATTTTCAGTGCTCACTGCAATGCTCAAGTCCTGACTTGAGTATTGAGTAGAATTCCGGAATACGACCCTTAGATTGGGAGAACCAAATGGTTCATAAATAGAATCCTGAGTGTAGTTAGAGTTTCAAGCCACGAGACACAAAACAACTTAGCTACCGAGCGAAACTCACAACTTTTCACCTCACTATAGTGAGGAAAATGGTAGATGAAAGAAAAACAGTTGAACTACAACAAATCAGTTTTTTTATCAAAAGAAAAAGCTAGGTGCAACACAGTCCATTGTCAAGTTCACATTTCAAAAGCCTTTCCAGGCTAGCATGAAAAAACACTTTTGTACGCAGAAAAAGAAAACCTTCCATAGCGAAAACACACTACAGATATTTTTAGAACATTGTCCATATGATCCCAAAAGAAGTATTAAAATTTTATCGCTAAAAATACAATCTAAACAGATGAGGCAATTTTTTAATTGATTACATAACAATGTTTACTATATTCATTTGTTACATTTGATGATTTAAAATAGAATGTCATTGCATAATCAGATATTAACCTTATATTTGGTGATAATTACAGGCACATGGGACTTGTCAACTTATCTCACCGTCTTAGGGTGGCGGGCACTGTGGTAGTGCCCCCACATCTTTGCAATTTAAAGCTCTGAGTGATATATTGCAACTGTAATGGACAGGCGTGTAGCTTGGTACTTGGTACCAAGGTTGTTAGGTGTGTAGCTTACTATAAAAAAAAATTATAACTATTTTATTTAAAAAAAACTGACCTCAAGTTTGCTTTAACGAATTTCATTGTGATTAACGGAAAGTGCGCAAAACCGGTTTCATCCCTTAGTTTGCCACTCTTAGCAGTGGATTATTTTCTTTAAATTTCCATAGGATCAATATTGAGGGTACCCTCTTTCCAAAAAAAATCGTCATTGGTTCACAAGTAATTGCATAACATACACCCAAAATAAATATAGTGGATATGAGAACCTTCTCCTTTTTTAAAGTCGGTTAACAATTAAGTACCTATACTTACTGTTGTAATAGTTAGTGATGAACGAGAAAATTATAAATGTCAAATGATATTATATTATAATGAAATCTAGGTACTTAAATCCTGTACTTTCGTAGACTCGAGTACCTCCGATGTTTGGACTTTAGTAAATAGTTCTCTATGCAGGGAGATACAGCTAGCAATATTTTGGTGAAACACAGCAAGTTCCAAGGTCACAGGTTTCTCAATTCGTTTTCATGTTAGAATTCAATTAGGTATACAGCTATATAAATACTTTTAGTAATGGAATGATGTTATTTGTACCATTTTCTGCGTCAGAATCCGAGCAGTCGTCAGAAGAATAAGCATCGTGATTCTCCTCTGAGTCGCTATCTTCAAGTTTTCTGCGTTTATTTGGAGGAAATTCCTTATTTTTCTTATTCATTTTATTAAGTACTTCACACAGAAGATACGTTTGTCACCAATAAACTGTCGTAGTGGAATGTAATTCGGAATGTTGTAGTTTGTTATTACTTTGAGCACTTTGTAGAGTCGAGTATATTCATTTTATTACAATGTTTGTAAACATTTTTGTTCATTTACTATATGACAGCAACAAGACAATATTGCAATCCGAAATGTCAACGTCATTGTCAAGTAAAACGCCAGTGCGGCAGGCTGCCATTGGCAGTATCAGTTTTCCAGATACGCTATTAAATACAAAGCGCGGCAATGTTCAAACTTCAAAATTTATTTTTTTATATGGTTTAATAAACGTCATTACCATAAGTCAGTCCATGTTGAAAATTTGAATTTGTAAATCCCGGGAATTTTCTTCGATGATTACAATATTTTTGTATTCTAATATTATATAAGTACATATTTTATTATGTTTATGTCACACAATATAATATTCCTATAGCAGTTTCAGCTGATAAGTCCGATATTTAATTACCGCACTTATCTCTCGCCAAGAACGCCTTTCGTGGCTTGCGTTTATTGGTCTTAGGCTAATTTGCCACCCCCATAAATGAGTATCTATCTTGATGACATACACACTGGACCCAACGACATAACAAGACACACATCACCTGGAGGTCGGACGCTGTGTGTTGAGACGCTACCATCCCCCGCACTTCATTGGCACGACCGGTCGGATAATACAGCTGCAGAGCAGACGAGAGCGCCAAACAGACCAGCGCCAAGAACTACACTATTGCATCGCCTGCCTTAGTCTCGATTGTAAAGACAAGAAGATATTTCTCTGAGGAGCTTCGCGCAAGTTCGTGCCGCATCCGGAGACGAGAAGGCTGACTCGTATTTCAGAGAATGGCTTCACAACGCAAGGGGCGCTCTCTGAAGCAAATCTTCTCCTTTTATCATTCATAGATTCTTCTTGCTTGCCTGCTTATCCTATTCTGATACTCCTATATACCTTTGCCGACAAAAAAAGTTGACTTTACACACCTGAAAGTGCACCACCTAAATGATATGACGTGTGACCGGCGCTGCCGCTGCTACTGGGAGAGCTGACGTACGGCGAATAACTGGGCGTAGCGTAGTACCCACTGTACTGAGCCACGTTATGTTCCGCATAACCTGCCGCATAACTGCTGTAATCCTGGGAAAAAATAGGAATATTTAGGACTGCAATATGGAAATCACGTTTTGTCTGATCATATAGGACCAAGGGAACATCTTAAAGGCTTTTTAACACTAAATTCAACCGAGTATGACAACATTTTCTCGAAGGTATGCACCATAGACCAAAGGTGCAGAAACTTTATTGTGTCGTAGACCACTGATAATCACCCTCACTCATAAGAATGCTGGTGATATTACAGGTACATGGAGCTTTCCAACTTATGTCTCAGGGGCACCGACAGTGGGCCCCTCACCCTGAGCTGTTCTGTAACTGTTATGGACAGGCGTGTCGCTTACCATCATGCGCACGATTTGTTCGTCCATCATTTGGTATCATAACATCAGACACACGGCTTGTTCGTTCAGTCACTTACTTATTATAAAAAAAATAATTAATAGCACCTGTCGTCCAAGACAGCAAAGGCCAAAGTAGCACTTTCCGAAATGCTTCTAATGCAGAATTCTGACATTAGACACCTCTTAGAACCTCAGAGGTAAAAAAGGGTATTTTAAACTATGATTCAAATAACATTCGACCATGATCTGCATCTGTTTGCAAAGCAATTCTAAATATTTTTTTCTTCCTATAAAAAAATTTCTTCGAACTAATAGCGGCCATAAAGCGTGAGACACACTGACAGTGGTTGCGGGTTGGAATTACACCCGCCATGCACCCGACCCGATACACGACCGACCAGCACCCGTCTTTGTGCGTTTCACGCTTAAGAAGTAAGGTCACACACCTGTTGGGTAGCAGGAAAGGACTGGCTTAATCCGCCGTTGTACGAGCTGTAGTACGGCGATGGTTGCGCGCCGAAGCCGGTGCTGGAGACACCGCCAACACCGCTGACGCCATACGCGCTTAGGTACGTCGGCGTCGCTTTGCACGAGGACCTGAGGCCGATCAAAATATAACGCATCATTGGTGTAATAAGGCAACATATGCAAAATGATACCTCTCAGGAGAGAGTTTTAGGCATTCTACGACCGAAATTAGTCGGTAACTTTCTTTCTTTGGAGTCGAAACCCTTGGCCCGTGGGGTCCCAGTGCCCTTTATCTGTACAAAATTTCATTGAAAAAATGAATAGACTGTCTGGGAAACTCAAGGGCCGGCAGCTACCTTGCCCAACGCATTAGCATAGCAATATACAAAGGGGGAACGCTGCCAGCATCTTGAGCACCTTGCCGGGGGGACCCAATTTTATTCATATAATTTAAAATCCTAGTTTTACTTTCTAGTATTTAAGTGTTTATTGCCTTTTTTACCTTACCTGTATACTTTCTGTAGATTAAACTAATAGATTAAAATTTCACATATACATGATTTGCAACCGGAATAGGTAGACTATATTTACATAAACAGAGACAAAAAGTGGAGACTATGTTACGACAACACCTTTTTTTGTCTCGGATTTTTTCGTGATTCGGGACATCACTTAAGTACATTAAACCGGTAAAGACGGCTGAGTCTTTTTATCCTTTCAAACGAAAATACGAGGAAAGGCTTATTTTGCAACAAAAGTCGTCATGTTACTGATCGGATGTGGAATGGTAGTCCATAGTTATCTGGTAACAGTCATTTGTGCCCTTTGTCGTCCTGATTACTTTTGTTTGTTTTTGCTAAATGTGTGTATTATTATCACTCGTAACCAGTAAATAAACAGTTAGATTTACGTTAGATTAACGATGTTTGTTTTGTTATAGACCTTTCGTTTAAAATTATGTTCCGACAATGTCCAACAGAGAATACAGGCGGAGACTGAAAAACAGCACTATGTCGAGGCTTCGTCCTTTTCATTACTATTAATTAGCTCATTATTTATTATTACATAATATCGTGTGATTGTCTATATATATAGATATGTGTGTGTTTGATTAATAATTAAGTTCTATTTCATTTTTAATTTAAAAATGAACGTTCCGTATGGAGACTATATTTATCTAAATTTTGCGAGTATCTAATTGTTGCAAATCACCAATTTTTCGGAATATTTAAGAAAATTTCGTCAAAAAATAATTGTCTAAAAACATACTGTTGATGACGAACATTCTTACAGTATCCTAAAACTATCGCATCGACACTTCGTGTAGTTCTAGGTATACGTTTAACTTTCTGACTCGACTTTGTTATGGTAAAATTATTTACTCGCTGCAGAATCGGTTATAAATTACGGGGACAATGATAGTGCGCTCTCTCTAAATATAGTCTACCTTTTCCGATCACTGATATTTTGTTTCGTGTAGCTCGTATTATGTTCACAACTTTCGTGGGACAAACGCATTTTTCACGTATGATCTCATGTGGCTTTTTTTACTGAAGGTACGATGTATAGTTCTTAGGTTTTCGCGTTTGGAGCTAAATGTTGGTTTAGTTCCAGAAAAATTGTTTTTAAATGATTACAATAACTATGCCCAGCAGTGGGCGTCGTACGGCTGAATGACGATAGTTACAATATTGTTTGAAATACATTTTAATGGTACAGAGTAAGTTTAGTCCTTATTCATTGGGAATCCAAGCAGACTTAGCAGGCATTGTCGTCACGTTAATTATCGTACTTTACATAATTATTTACGTATACAATTTATTTATCCAATATTGGTTAAAATTTCTTGAGGTTTTTTTTAAATAATTTTATTAATTACATACCTTTTACTAATAGAGAGTGTTACACTGTCATTATGAACTAAATTTATGTGGCTCCCAAACCACAGTATCGACGCCATTACAAATATGTAAAAGTACCTATTATTTGTGTTGTGCGCTGGCGGGTACGCGGCATAGGGTTGATTGTAGAGCGGCGAGCTGACGTACGAAGAGGTACTGCCGCCGCCATACTGCTGCATGCTGTAAATAAATGTAAGATTTAAGGCAAGGTACATTTCAGGAGGTGAGGGGCAATGTGACACAGATCCGACGTCAACAAGCGCCCGATGGCGGCTGACGGGGCTGGGCAATTTTCAAATTTTGGATTAAATGTGAATTTAAAAACTTCAGTTGAAAACCAGAATTTAGCAAGTTCTCTGTGGTATTTAAAGAGAAATATCTCCAGAACCGACTTGAAAAAAAGGAGGAGGTTCTGAATTCGACTGTATGTTTTTTTTGCATGTATATGTTACGCGATAACTCCGACATTTGTGAACTGATTTTGATGTGATGTGTTCCCATTTAAATTTGAAGAAAATTTTCCACCTCCAAGAGTGGCAAACTAGGTGATGAATGACTTTCGAGGTCGGTTTTTTAGTACTCTGTACTGTGATTATTTGAGATCTTATTTTGCTCCAGAATAGTGTTGCTCTGCTGGCTAATTGGAATTAGATGAATTTCCAGGGCAAAGTATTTTCGGTTTAGCACTTTACGTCTCGATGATTAATCATCACTAACTATAGTTTCATACCGCGGTACGATTTGATTTCCCGATATTTCAGAACGGTCACAGGCTCCATGGTCATGGTGAGCCAGCGGCAGATGACAATTTTAACAACAGACAGTAGTCTGCAGGCAGTACTGGTTTAGCATCAGATTAAGCTTATATTATTGTAATGTCATCAGATTTCTTTCTACAGTTATAAAAAAAATCTGAAGTCGATCGGACAATATGAATAAGTAAAACAAGTATTCATTTTATGACGGAATTTTTTAGTAGCCGTAGGGCTCCCTGTGAAAGATTTCTGCAGCTAAGTAGCAATGTTCGCATTACAGCATTTCGGTTTTCAAGGGTAAGGGTGCTGATGAAATTACAGGCACATGGAACTTGATAACTATTATGTCTCAGAGGCACTTCAGATCTTTGCGATTTCAAGCTCTATGCGGCACTGCAACTGTCATGGACAGGCGTGTTACCACTGATTGATTGTTCCGTCTCTTGATAACATAAAAAAAAATAAGGAAGTAAAAGTGAACTTGTCAGTAATCGTACACGAAACTACCTGTTAAATAAGAAGAAAGCGATAATTCTGTCAAAACCCTGACGTTGTATTATGTCCAATCAATTAATCGGAACAAGATTAGTCTTAATATTTAGGCCTCGAGTCTTTTGCGGCTTCCCGACTAACACTAGTTCATTCAACCCGGTTAATTTGTGAAATTCAGTTTGCTTATGTAGTTATTATGGACTGTTTATTGTTAAGTATGTGTTGTCACAGTCCGGCCGCTCCCAATTCGAGGCTTAGTTAATGGGGTAATTAATAAGCAGAATTTCTTAATTAGCCACGGCTACCAGACGATGATAAAATGTCTTCTATTTACGGTGCGTGACATAATGGTGGAATTTCAAATTGTTATTATAATCATCAATTTGTTTACTATTTAATGTTTACATTGATGTTAAGGTTAATCTGATGTTCTTTGTTTGCGTAATTGTAATAAAATTAATTGTAATAAATAAAGATTGTAATTCTTTTTTTAACCGACTTCAGAACAAGAAGGAACTTTTCAATTCGACTGTATTTTCACCTGATTGCTGGAGGGTTATGTTTTTCAAGTGTATGTATCTAGTATTTATGTGGTGTGTGGTATGTATGTATGCATGTGCATTTCTTTTTCACGCTGTACCTATAGCCTAAACGGCTTGATGGATTTTCACATATCTACTGTGAACTTGCAATCGGTACCTACTATCTCAATTATGACAACTTTACAGGTGAAGAAAAAAACTGTTTATTTATTTATTTATTTATTTATTTATTTATAAGCAAACTTAACAGCTATTACATCTTCTATACAATTGTAGATTAAAAAATTATAAAGCCAATTATAAAGTTTGACCTTTTAACATTTATATTGACGTTACTTAAGCTATTTCTGAGATACTTTTGCGTTTGCGTCACTTATATAGCATCTGGCTGATTAAATAAAAATACGCAGTTTTTAAATATTTTTATTGCACATGTATGTATGTACAGTCAAGAGCACGTCAAGCTTGTCGTGCTCTTGACTCTGTACACTAAGTATTTTTATTTATGAAACCAGATGCTATATAAATGATTTTTTCTTCACCTGTAAAATTGTCAGAATTCAGATAGTACCGTTACCAGTTCACAGTCGATATGAGATGTCGATAGATTCGTCTTGATTGTGGGAGTGTTTAAGCTATAAAAATAATCCAAATAGTGAGGGGGGAATATTTTTCTTTTTTATCGTTCCAGCTGAATATTTTTGCAGTCGGGTTTTAGTTTTTTTTTTAATATAGTTTTTAGACTTGTTTAGTGTGTAATCGACTTCGATGATCCTTTTTTTTATTGGAAAGGGCATATCTCAGTAGAAGTGAGTCCCATCGAGACCATTGACGTTGCAACACGTCCGAAACATCGATATAAATAAAATATGTTTTTGTACGATTAAGTCACGAATTTAACATCAAATAAAGCGCAGGCCACACCGCGAACGAAGCCAGCTAACGTAACTTAGCTGGTATAGTTTTTTTTATGATACTAAGTAATGGGACGAACAGGTCGTGCGCCTGGTGGTAAGCGACACGCCTGTCCATAACAGTTGCAATGCCACTCAGAGCTTTAAATCGCAAAGATCTAAAGTGCACTGCCTCTACGCCCATCACCCTGAGACATAAGTTGAAAAGTCCCATGTGCCTGTAATTTGACCAGCACCCTTACCCTTCAAAACCGAAACGTTGTAATGCTTACATTACTGCTTGATGGCAGAAATAGGTAAAGGGGCAGTACTTCCATGACGAACTTTCACAAGGAGATCTACTGCTACTAAATAGTTGGTTGCATGCAACTACGTGAGCTAAGCTAAGTTAGTTAGCTTCGTTCGCGGCGTGGTCTGCGCTTAATAATATTGTAGACCTTGTTTCATTGATAATGTCGATTATGTTAGTTATTAAGGATGGTAGAGTAAAGCATATAAAGTAATACTTATTACCTATTGTAATACTGATAGGGCAACGTGGATTGGTCGTAGGGCAGCGCCTCGCCATACAACGCCACGTCCGCCTCGCACAGCCCAGGGCTGCGCACCTCGCTTTTGACTCCACCTGGACAATAGAAAGACACGTGGTTCAATCATCATCTAGATATATCATCATATAACCAGAAATAGATACGAAATGTCATTTAATTTGTTAGAAAACTATTCTGCCAAATCATTAATGTGACAACTGCGCTCCGATTGGCCAGCCCGAAAGACGGGTGTCGTCAATTGTTTCACTTCAATATGACCAGTTTAACTTGAGCTTTTTTTAAAATTGCAAAATTACATATTTAATATTTAATTACCGATGAAATGTTTGTTTTGTAATTAGATGTTTTGCTGTTTTTCCCACACCACCGAATGGAACAGCCCCCATTGTTAGAGATATTATCTTTATTACAAAAAATACAGAATATATTTGGAATATACGGAGACGTACACACAGGTCAGTTGTTGACGCTGCACTGTTTCAGTTTTCTAATTTGTGACTTCAACGCAAACGAGAGTTGATTTGATTTAAAAGTCATATAAGGCCCTATCTGATGAGTTTCCAGGGATGGATGACCCTTATTTCGTCTTTATTTCTGGTTATATACTCGATGGGTTCAATACACTAGCATAATTGGTTAACATTTTTATAGTTAGTCTCACTATGCTGTTCAATAAGATAGGGTTAAAAAAATTTTTTAAAGTCCCTGGCCTATCGCTCTGGTTTTGGCTATATTGACTACGAAGATGGTGTAAAAAGAAATAACGTACAGTCGCTAATTTCTAGACGTCATTTCCTAGATAGCATATTTTTATACAAGCTCGTTCACGAAGACATTGATTCCGCTGAACTCTTGGAGAAAATCCCGTTTAATGTATCTTCTCACGTTCAAAAACGACATTTTAAGCCGGGTACTTACTACCGAGCTGTAACCGCTGCATGTTATTTAACTAAAAATCATAGTGTGCGGAACGCGTGCGGTTCGCAGTGAGCTGTCTGATTGAAGACTATTTCCAGCGTACACACTACAGTTACAGCCTGCTAGTGAGTACCCGGATTTATATTTCAAATTGTCGAACAGATTATGCAAAAAATACCATTATCAGGCGATCGTGTAGTTATTGTGATAAGTGTCTTTATAAAGTTGATATGTTTTACAAATTCGAAACAAAGTGGGAAAACTGACATTCTAATGCATATTTTTATTATTATCAGTAAAACATTTTGGTAGTATATAAGTAAATATTTCGTATCCTTCACATATTTGCACAATTTATGTTGTATATTTTAGTATAGGGTACTATAGGTATATTTATATGCACAGTTTTTAGATAATTGTTTGTATGACTATGACAAATGACTGTTTGTTACCTGAATAAATAAAATAAATAAAAATTTAAAAAAATAATATTTTCATGAACATTATTATAAATAGCACCGCACACAAAAATGTCAATACTTTTCTTGACGTAGTGTTTACATTGGTTTAAGAGTCGATACCTACTACCTTAGCTCGAATTCGAATTTGTTGTTTTGTGTTCCCGTACTATTACAAACAAAATGAATTGCTTGGGTCGAGCGGCAGGGGCTTTATTTCAGAATTTATTTTTTTACTATCGACATTTGAAAAATGTACATCGTACATTTTACGTGTTCTAATTAGTTCAGTTGATACAAAAAAATCATTGATATATGTAAAGTACCTATTGACTGTTTGTGTTTTTTTTTCTATCGTGAAAATTTTTAGAAATCGTGTTTTCACATCGTATACTAATCAGTGTAAGTCCCCAATTTTACTACATATAAAGTGATTGATCCAACACTTTCACTGTTATACAGAATCAACCAAAGCCACTTGAGTTGTATCGATTTTTAATCTAAAACGTTCAATTTATGTAATCATTGAATCTTGTCAGTACTGTTGTCAGTACGTTGTTGATAAGTCTCAATGGAAAAGCAGCAGGGGGCAACTACACAGAAAGCACTCGGGAATCGCGCAGTAAAAGCCCGTAGTTGGGTTTTGAGATCCGTAGTGATTAATAATAAAGATATTAAAGAAATTTTCATTCATTTTCGCTTTTATTAAGGCGAGATTAAATGAAGATATCATTAATATCAAATACGAGTAGATAGTGAACATGGATAACATGACGTTACATAAGTGCCATATCATAATACTTGTCGATACAATAAGTCTTGTAGATAGCAAGGATGTAAGTACGTAATAGAATTATTGTTTATTCGCCTAAGGCCTGTATGAATACGACGTTGTTGTCATATCTTACCCGCACTATCTTCATTCATCAACCAGGCAACCGCAGACGACGAGGAGGTCGAACACAATCCACCGGCTGACGTCAACGGCAGCGCCAGACCGCCCAGTGACGAATTCGGCGTGCATCCGTTGGCCAAACTACAGCTCTCTACTTCCGAACTACCAGGCAAGCATAAGCTGTCGACAGCTGACAAATTCAGCGACGGATTGGTAGTCGTCGTAGTGCTTTGGAACAGGGTTGATGCGCCTGAGACTAGTAGAGCAGGTAGAGATGCATCCTGTAGTAGTGATGGGGGAGAGTTTGATGTTGATTCTGATTCACACGGGCTTGTGTTGACTTCCCCTGATAATCTGGAAATAATACAAAAAGTTTCATATAAAAAAACATTACCGAAAATCAACATATGTCAATTAAGTAGTAGTGGAAAATAATCTCTTTCTCCCACCTGTCGCAGTTAGTATTAGTGAAATATTCCAGGGTAACTTATTTTTTATTAAGGACTTTACATCTTGATCTGCAAAACTAGTTTATTTTTTTAATGATACCTTAAGATGGGATAAACAAGTCGTGCGCTTATTGTAAAGCGACTCGCCTGTCTATAGTAGTTTCAATTTCAACAGAATTTTAAATCGCAAAGAGCTGAGGGACACTGCCAGTGCGCCTGTCACCCTATAACTTGACAAGTCCAATGTGCCTGTAATTGCACCAACACATCCTTCAAAACCGGAGCGCAGTTACGCTCATATTACTACTTGACGGCAGAAATAGGTAAGATCGCAGTACTTCCCTGAATAAACTCCTTCACAAGAACTACTTGGCCGGCTACTTCTACTAAAACTACTAAAAAAATGTTTGCAAATATTGTTGTTGTTCCTTTTGTTCTTTTGCAATTCTCATAGATACCTTAAAATAGTATATGTTGACTTGGTTAAATAATTTGGCGAACCATAGTCAGGTTCTAGTTGAAAATCCGTGCTGTGCACTCTAGGTCTGCATAACGAATACTGAGGGTCCTCACCACACGACTGTGTTTTAAGCGTAATTATATTTTACTAGTGTAACCAATGTCGTTGTATTTTGTTTTTAGTTCAGGTTTTAAAATTTTGATTTTTTTGTATTGTTTTTTGTGTGGCAATTAAATGGTTTATAAATTCACAGAGAGCGAAGTTAGCGAAACTTTTTTAGCATCGACTCAAATTGAACAACGTACGGAAATTACCCGACCATTCCTCAACTGATTCTGAAAAAAATATAATTCTTCAAGTCATAAAGAAACTCAAAGTTTGAATTCCGATCTGTAGTAACCTGAAATAATTGTGACCAGAAGGCATCATGTTAAATTTACGAGAAAAATATTTCATTGCACATCATCCGCCGCGATGAACGTGCCCGCTATACTCGAGCCAAACGGCAAGTCGCGAATGGCAAACGCCCGGGCGAAATGACTTTCATCCCTTGGAGTATGGGCCGGCCACTGAAGTGGGAAGCCACGTGTGCCGACACACTTGCCCCATCCTATCTCCAGCACACCAGCAAGAGGGCTGGCTCCTCTGCAGAGCTGGCGGAAAGAATATAAAGTAATAAGTACCAGACCCTCGGCTCCGACTACCTATTTACAGCCTTTGGAGCAGAAACCCTTGCCCCTTGGGGTCCCGGTGCCCTTCGTGTGTACAAAATTTTATCCAAAAAATTAAAAGACAATCTGGGAAACTTAAGGGGCGGGAGCTACCTTGCCCTACTCATTAACATATACATACAAAGGGGTAACGCTGCTAGAATCTTGAGCACTTTGCCGCGGGGACCCAATTTTATTCATATAATTTAATTCTAGTTTTACTTTCTAGTATTTAAGCTTTTATTGTACCTTATCTGTATATTATGAAAATAAAATAGTTTGTATAATTAACAAATGTATTTACAACTGAGAAAATATAACAATAAGAAAGACGATTGTGCTTCAGTGGCTTAAGTAGAGAATCGTCATTTAGTCTAAATCAAAAAAATATTAATTAAATATGTAAAACAACTTGAAGTTACAAAGTAGTATCCACCAACAGCATCACATAATGCTATCTTTTACACAGTCAAATAGGATAACTTTCCGTTTAAGTTACCCGCATTCCTGCAAACGGCTTGTGTTTGAACTAAACACTCATTAAACTCTAACACAAAACTCCCTCGGCTTAACACAACAAACGGAGTAAAAAATCCATTAAAAGATCTTCTGTTTACAGAGACGTGTCTTTTTATAAGCAACGCACTTAGGCTAAATGTCTTAATTGTCGGAAGGAAGAGAAACTTTTTTACAGGATTGTAAAATGTTCCCCTGCCTATTTTGGTGTCAGATTTTCGATGACGTTGTTATTGAGTAATAACCTTTTTTTCCTATATCCTGATAACAACTCAATTCAATGGATGGTTGTCAAGTTTAATGTAATATGCTGGTCCGCAGGTTCGCGATTACTTTATTTAAAGCTTGTTAGCCAATAATTTTACTCGAGCGGCCTGTGGATTACGTATACGAAACGAGCTGACAAACGCCCTACGCGTTCAATATAATAACGCTTTCAGGATACTGTTGGTACGACCAAGATGGTATTGAAAACACAATAGACACTTTTACTATATCTTATATTATTTTTCCTAGATCATGACTTCACTACAAATTGTACTCGGGTCAAATATGGCGGACCTCGCGAGGGCGCTCGTACATCCTGTCTTTTTAGAGTCAGTTGAATTACTTAATATGAGTCAGTTGAATTACTTAATATGAGATAATGAAATGACATTTATACCAATGTTACATTAATTTAATTACATATTTTTATTTTATTTAATTATCATAAGAAATATAATTTCACATAGCACTATAGAAAAAACTATAATAACAGTTGTTAAATGTTGAAATCAAGTAGAATTCTTTTTACAAATTAAATAGTTAATATTGTTTAATATTTTTATGATACTTTTGGTAGAATATGCTTTAAATATTTATTAATAATAATACAAATTAACTATTTGCTTTCAGTATAGTGCATCAGGCGTGTTCGCAGCGGCGCACGTAGACGGCTTTCAAGCGATAATACGGAAAAAAATAGTATCGCTTATGTTATGACTCGTGTCAGAAGTAGCCACAACAGCATCCTGAAAGTGGTTGCAGGCAGGTTTGATTGTCCAATTCTAAAGTACGGGGTTGGCCAAATCAATTCCGTTTTTTGTATTATATTAAGCGTATAGTATTTAAATTAATTTGTACTTTGTGACGACGACTGCCACAGCTTATTATTAATTTCCCATTGCTCATTTCAGAGTTCTCTCTGATAACTCCAAAAAAAAAGAAAATAAACCAGTTACAGTCTTTATCACCACCCTAAAAACCGACCGACAAATCATGCGATAAATCAAGCGACAAATCAAATTGAATGTTTATTTTAAATTATGGTTATTAAAACGAATCATCAAACACATGGCATAGTTTATCTAACAAACTGTTTACACGTGTTCAATTAATTTAGCTCGTTATCAGCTGCGCCTGCTACGGTCCTGTCAACGTGACAGATTTGACGTCATTCTCTTATTGAAATTGTTGAGTGAAACATTTTTTTATTGCACTTAAAAATCATTATCTGCTCAGACAAATACTTTGCAGTCCTGAATGCCTAGTACCATTTCTCCTTTGCTTCGTTATTTTTAGGACTAGAGGTCCTCTTTTCTTGTGAAAGAGACTATTTGTGCCGCCAAGCAGTAATATGAGTATTACTGCGTTCCGGTTTTGCAGAGTAAGGGTGCTGGTGAAATTACAGGCACATGGGACTTGTCAACTCATGCCTCAGTGTGACAGGCGTAGTTGCAGTGTTCGTCATATCTTTGCGGTTTAAAGCCATTGTGTGAAAATAGACATTTTACATTTAAAGTTTAATTTTGTTTAATTTATAATATCAAGTAACGGGACTATCAAGGCGTCCGCCTGATGATAAGGCTACACGCCTGTCCATAACAGTTAGAGTAAATAATTTTCACCAAAGATTAAATGAAAATGTTCTGTTTTTACATAATTTATCTATCTCGAAGACTGGCACTATAAAAAAAATTAAATAAACAGAGGTTCCAAACGCAAACTTTTTTTAATAATAATAACGTAACTATATATATCGACTCATTCGTAAATGTCATTTATCATAAATTCTCACGATGTTTTCCTTTAATATAATTTGTTACTCAAATAAAAAGGTTTACCATCACTGCTTCTTTGTTTACAGTTTATCTAATTATAAAAAAATCTAATTCGAAACTTTTAAAATATAAAAATATTTTAATATTTACATTATAGGCACTTTATTAGTCTCCCCGTGAGTTAATGACAGTTAGAAAAATACCAATTTATAAAGTAATAACTAACCGCACCTACTCATTAATGTGGTTTGTTAATAAAATTAAGTTAATACAAAATGAAAACTATACAGTTTTTTTTAATGAGGTCATCATCTATGCAAATGGTCAATATGACGACTTTTTATCAAAACACCTGTTTTATTAGCCAGACGAATATTATTGTTTTATTGCAGAATAATGTCTATGATTCATTGATTTGCAAAATTCATTTGACTATTTCGTCGCACGGCGTGTTCTTATAATACTACGAATGATGTCATTTTTATAATATTTAACATGTAAAAGTATTATTAAAATACGACTTTCTTTTGATATATTGGGCCCATGGGAACCCGGTTCCCTTTATCTGTACAAAATTTTATCCTAAAAATTAATAGACTATCCGGGACACCCAAGGGCCGGCAACCACCTTGCCCAATGAGTTAGCATAGCCATGCAAAGGGAGAACGCAGTCAGCATCTTGGCACCTTAACGCAGGGACCGAATTTTATTCATATAATTCTAAATCTTATTTTTAGTTTCCAGTAAGTATTTAAGTCTTTATTGTACCTATATCATTGACCTACCAATAAATGGACGTCGGGTTCGCGCTAAAAAGCGTACCGCACGTGTAGGGCGTTAAAATAGCATACAGAGCGTCAATCGCGCAATAGTCTTCGTTTGTTCAAGTGACAATCAATGTGCGGTTGTCAATCATGCAGTACCAATAATAATAACTTGTAAAAATTACTGCAGTAAAGTGTGATAACAGGATTTTGTATCATATTTTCACTAAACAAATATATTGTGTTATCATAGTTGTCATTTAAAAGTGTTGTTTTGTACAGTTTTGTAGTATTTAAATTATATATAACTGAATCATAAATATAAATTACAAAAGCACACGAAATAATGAAATAGCTAACTGTCCTTTTTCTATTCATTGCATGCGCAAAAGATGGAAAGAGACCCATTACGTCAGTTTCAAGAAGTTTATATAAGCTTTTTGGTCATTTTCAATTGTTCGAACCACAAGCGATTGAAATATTTAGAACAAAGAAACTGTAGAGTTGCTTTGATTTTAATCCTATTTTTAAAATGATTTTTTTATTAAACGTTAGCAATAACTAACAAAATATTGTTGTACTAGTTTTCGGCATGAGATTACCTATTAGAAGTCAGAAAATACATTTGCCTGAAATAACATTAGCTCGAATTTTCGTAATGTGTTTTACGAAGATTACAAAACAAAAGCTAATTTTGTCTATGTAAAAAGCATCAAAATTACTCGAAAGCGTAACGGTTTTGTTATAAATCGGAATTACGGATATTTGAGTTTACGTTTAGTTAGAATATCGGTACATTTCTTATAGTACGCGCTTATTTTTACATTTGTAGTAATATTTGTATGTATGTTTCTGCCCAACTCTTTATTATACCTATAAGTTAATTTGTACAAAATTCGACATAATAGTATATATAAAAAAATTAATTAATATTTACGAGAAAGGCTTCAAAAATTCCATTACTCTTGTGTTCAAGTAATTTTTAGTTGAAGCTAAATATGGTGCATTTTGTTAAGTTTCCAGTAGAAGCTGAACATGGTGTTTTCAGGCCCTTAAATTGTTGTAAGCAAATTTAGGCAGTACTGCAATGACGCTACAATTTAAATTAAATGTTTTAGTTTTTTATATTTCGTTACATGTCACTACGTTTGTACTGCACTACATACAGGTTAACCTCGGACATTTTTTTCGTGGTTTTTGTATTAGACCCGATGTCCATTTGTTGGTAGGTCATTGACCTATATACTATATTTCGACTTATTGTCTAAGAAATTTAAATATTTATACTTTTCCAACAAATCTAATTATTATAATTTCTTATATAGTACCTACAAATAAGACTATCTACCTACATTGATCGCACATTGTTTTTTATAAAAAAACCAACCTCAAATGTTTGTGGCCATCTAGTGGCCAAGTTTTGTTGAAATAGGTTAACGGAAAGTGGGTGAAATCTTTGCTACCTTTGGAGGGGGAACATTTTCTTCAAATTTGAAAGAAGAATTATCAGTAACATACATACAAAAAAGTCGAATTGAAAACCTCCTTCTTTTTTAGAAGTTGGTTAAATAAAATCAAAATAAAATGGTAAATCAATGGAAAGACATCATTAAACTTTTCACAGTAGGATTTAACAAGCAATATAAATGTGAATAATTTACAACGAAGCTGAAACTAAAAAGTAAATATATTTATCAAATTAATAACAAGGCAGAACATTAACAACCTTTGTTTAAAATTAAAACTTGTTTATATTAATTCGCGCCTTTTTCAAGTGTCACTTTGCTTTTTGCCGCCCTCACCACTTCGAGTGCTGCGTTCAAACGTTTCGAACAAGACTATCGTATATCAAAAGAGCGCCGGAATTTTCTGTTAATGTTGGCAGCATTGACACTATCTTTTTAATTGAAAGCTTTTTTTATAATGTTGTCGCGTTCTTTTTACTCGCGGTAGTCATCGTAAAACAGGATTAACTATTTCTAACAAAAGACTTCAAAGGTTTTGATAGCTCGGCCTAATGCCGTGACATTCCATATGGTATGATGATTTAGTTGTCACATTTTTAGTTTTATGTTCAGAGCAGATTGGGACGTCAGTAAAAATGTCAAGGGTATGTACAATTGTTCGTAGATTCATTGTTCTGAATATAACAAAAAGGCATAATATTTGTCGTTTAATTTATTATGTTATGATAACTTTTTTTATATAATATCAAGTGACAGGACGAACAAGTCGTGCACCTGATGGTAAGCTACACGTCTGTCCATAACAGTTGCAGTGCCACTTTAAATCGTAAAGATCTGAAGGGCACTGCCACTGCGCCCGTCAGCCTGAGACATAAGTTGACAAGTCTCATGTGCCTGTAATTTCACCAACACCCTTACCCTTCAAAACTGCTGATATTACTGCTTGGCGGCAGAAATAGGCAAGATGGCGGTACTTCCCTGCACGAACTTTTTCACAAGGAACTCTACTGCTACTAAAACTCTACTTTATTACTTATATATAAACTATTCTGCCATTACTGTGACAACTGCGCTCCGATTGGCCAGCCCGAATTCGAAACAATTGACGGGTGTCGTCAATTGTTTCACTCCAAATCGACCAGTTAATTTGAGCTATTCTATAATGGACGAAAATTGCAAAATTACATATTATTTAATATTTAATTACCGATGAAATGTGATTGTGTTTGTTTTGTAATTAGATGTTTTGCTGTTTTACCCACACCACCGAATTAAACAGCACGGCATTGTTAGAGATATTATATTTATTACAATAAATACAGAATATTTTTTGGGATATACAGGAGACGAATAATAAGAATATTTTTGGAGACGTACACACAGGTCAGTAGTCGGCCTGTCTATATTTCAGTGCAAACGAGAGTTGATATTTATAAGAGCTATATCGCTAATATGTTACCAAGAATATATGGCCCTTATTTCGTCTCTATTTCTGGTTATATACTCGATGTGTATTTAGTTCTATGTATAGGATGGCGTATATGCTTCACAAATGTTATAAATCGTAATTTCGAAAGTATTGATTCACGCTGAACGAATGTTTTTATTTTCAAATGTGTCGTTACGATGTCCACTGTCTAAGAAAAAAAATACGAGTACTAATAATTACTGTGTAAATGGGCCACCCTGTATTTGATGTATAATATTAGCAATAAATTTACTTATTACGGCAGTGTATTTAGAAGAAAAAGTTTGTAATTGTAACTATTTTATTGAGAGTTTTATTTTTAGTAATTCCGGGATTTTAGGCGTAGATATTAATCACTCTATATGCATTAACCGAAGTTTAGGTAAAATAATATTCCTATTCGGATTACTGCTTATCATCTAATCCCAGGTGCCAAAAAAAAGCTGCCCATAGATTGATATTAAAAATTACGTTAAAAGTTCTACTACTGCTTTATAATCAATATGTATAAGTAGCAGTAGACCTCCTTGTGAAAGAGTTCGTTTAGGGACTTACTGTCATTTTGCCTATTTCTACCGCGAAGCAGTAATGTGAGCATTACTGCGTTCCAGTTTTAAGGGGTAAGGGTGCTGTTGAAATTATAGACACATGGGACTTGTCAACTTATGTATGTCTCAGGGTGACGGACGCAGCGGGAGTGCCCCTCAGATCTTTGCAATTTAAAGCATATCTGAATAGCACTGCAATTGTTGTGGACAGGCGTGTCGCTTTCCACCAGGCGCACGACTTGTTCGTTCCGTTACTACACATCATTCAAAAAATCTCTTACACGTTTATAATCCATTCCGATTTTAACCTAAACATTTTAAAAATTAGGTTATTTATTTTCTTTCTTTTTCAAAACGTTACTATTTCTAACGCGCATGATCTGTAAACAAATACATCCTATTTCCTCGCCAGATCCCTTTTTTTCTCAGTTTTCAAATTTTCTTCATAGGGTATAAATTTCTTTATTATAAAAAGTCAAAATCCTTGTCAGTGGCTGAAACACTATCCACGAAAAACCAAAAACAAACACACAACTAGTGCTTATAATATTATGTTAAAACACAAAGAGGCACATGTTAACCTTCATTACAGCCTCAAGTCTGATCAAGCAGACCCTTATGGTAAAGAAAACAATAGTCTGCCCTTTGAAGGGCACAAACGACTCATTCCCGGCTTTTAAAAAAAAACCATTTAGTGTTAAATGTGCTTGAGATGAGGGTTCCGCTCTCAAGAGTGCATAATAAGTGATATTGTTCTACATAATCAGTATTGATTAAAATTAAATATCAACTTGTTTTGTACTTATTTATTCCCGATAATTTTAATTAACTCCCTGTTTTTGCCTATTACAAATTTCCTATTGTATCCCATAGAAGCGTAGGCAACAATGTTATTTATTATTATTGGTGCTTATGACATGGTAGGCGGTCAACTTGACACATTTTGTCATTTAGTTATTTATTATGATAATGATAATGGTTGTGAAGATGTTCGTAATGCATAAACTCATTTATCTGTGGAAATAGGTTGTCAGTTTTTTTTTAATAATACCAAGGGACGGGATGAACACGTCACTCGCCTGGTGGTAAGCAGTGCTATTCAATGCTTTAAATCGCAAAAATCTGAGGGCCACTGTCACTGCGTCTGTCGCCCTGATACCTAAGTTGACAAATCCCATGTGTCTGTAATTTCACCAGCACTGTACTCACATTACTTAGGTAAGATGGCAGTACTTCTCTGCACGAACTCTTTCAGAAGGAAGTCTACCGCTACTAAGTTGACAGTACCTATACTATACTATTGTACTTATCTAGTTCTTTGGGTTTTGCGGTTGCTTCACATTGGATATGAAGCTATTTTTTTGCGTCTAAATTGTGTACATTTGTTGACCAACGTTTCAAAGACTCAATGTTTCAATCACATATAAAGAGCCCCATGTATCATCGGCGTTTTGTAGAAACAGCGAAAGCGCCATTTCGAAAAAAAATCAGGGGAGCATGTTTTTGGTTTTAACGACTGCTTTAAAATATTTACGTCCAGTTTCAAAATTAAATTTTGATTTCAATTTTATAATTGAAATGAAAACAAAGTCGTAAATTTTTCGAAATGGCGATTCAACAAAACACCGACAAGGTGTGCTATTTTGATTCGAAAAAATATCAGCACTGTAAACTAGGTACGACATGTTTTTTTAATCAATATGTTACTTACTACTGTAAGTATGGCGTGGCTGTGCAAATGGATATAATAAATTTGGTCTAATGTAAAATAATAATAATTATTATTATAAAACGCACCTAGATGTCAAAATAATACACGGAAAAAATATATAACAAGATGGCGGATCTTATTAGTCTAATCTAATTAGTTTTAAGGTCAGCTTATAGTGATAATTTATTTAAGTTCATTCTTATCTTACATCGATGAAAAAAGTGATCTTTACTGGAGAAATAAAAGAGTTATAACATTCTTCTATGTGTGACATAATGCTTTACGCTCAGAGAAAATTTCTTAATTTCCCTAAGGACGCAGATTAAGCAGCAAGCCGTATGTTTTTCACAATTCCCATTCGCCCTGTAATTACCGAACCCTAAAGCCCGGTAGAGCCATTTGGTCTCCACGTGTCAAGCAGCACGATTCTATTAATTGCACGTTTTTACGACAACCGCCAAAAGTGTGCTGAAAAAACCACAGATGGCCAAAATGATATCTGTCCCACGATGACAAATGGAAGGGTTAAAAATAAACTTTTGTAATTTATTGCTATAATGACTTTTGATGGTTGTTTGAGGTCAAGAGCATTTATGATTTGCTTGTAGAATACAATAATTTAATCTATGGAAAATTAACAAATAATTGAACGTGTCCAAAATTCTAATCAGTATTATTCGTTTTTCAAAATTGTAATCAGTGTTGCCAATATTATAGTTTTCTAATATTTGTTTTTCGCGCGAAATAGTTTTGTGTTTTCTTTAATCGTTTTATTTGTTTCGCGATGTAATAGATGTATAACAAAAAGAAAGTTTTGTTTTTAAATCTCATTCCCGCGACCCCATAACACGGGCCGTGATCCTAGTTTAGGTATCAGTCTCACACCAACCAAGTAAACCTATTTACTTTGGTTTGGGTATTACTCACGATGCAGCCGTTACTGAAAAATTAAGAAGTTTTTATTTTGGTTATCTTATCTCCGATGGTTTAAGGGGATACGATAATGGCATAATCGACCGGTGCTAGGGATATTTTTTTTTTATAATGTTAAGTTTGTTACTTGTAAACAAATATTTACTCTTTGTTTCATTTTATGTTCAAATTTTTGATCAAAAAGTGTAGAAATGATAAAAGAAAATAATTTATAGAGATAAATAAGCGTCTGTTAAAAAATTACGTAATTATTTTAGTTTCACAAAACTCAACAAGCAATATGACTGGTAAAAAATTCTATGACGTTTATTTATACACCGTAACTGCACGCTACCCGATACCTTAGATCCTGCCTGTCAAACATTTAAAAAACGCATAGCGTGTAACGGAACGGAATCGCGTCAAAAAATTGATTTATACCATTCAAAACATGGCATTTTAGAAACTAAAAATATTTTACGACCTTCTCTCCCAAACGTCGTGTTAAACACTAATTAACCTCAACTAATATTTCGCGTGAAACGGAATGTCTTGTTGATTATGGAAAACTATTTATCTTATTTTTTGTTTATCTGCTTAAAGGAATTTTGAATAATTAATAGTTCGTTTCTTTTTTTAAATATTGCTGTGAAATTTATAAACATAATATTTTTATCACGTGTTTTTTATCATTACGATCTGTATATGAGATAACTAATTCGCAACGTTATTAAATTAATTACTGTATTTTTTTTCAATTTTTCATTCGTATTACTGGTTTGTCTCATAATTTTATCACCATTGCGCTCAATATAACACATAGAACATACTCAGACTTAAATTTCTGCAAAGAAATGCACCATACACTATCTATTTAGGTATATTTTAGACTTCATATAAAAAAGCATTTAGTCATAATACCTGTAGGTACGAGTGTTTATTTTGAGACACGATTTTAGTTTTCGTAAAACTCATCGGATTTTGCAAATACGAGCGATAATCTCTAAAACATCTTCAGCATCGAATACCTTGTAACATAAAACGCTTTGTACACTCGAATCACTTCCTTTGATCGGGGCGTGATAATTCAAGTACTGGCAAAGGTAATTTTGCGTATAACAAAACGAAGAAACTTAATTTGAACAAAGAAATAGCAACACCCCTGCGTAACAATACATCTCTAGTTTGAAAGTGAAGTGCATTTTTAATTTTGTCGATGCGTAGTCCTCGATAGACATGGGGTGTGTCCCATTCGGAAATTTTATTAAGTAGCTCTTTTCACGGCAATTGTATTTCGACAATATAGGGATTACACGGGGATTAAGGACCCTTCTCATTGTTGGAAAGGTCTATTTCGGTGTAAATTTTAATTCAGACCCATATAGGTGAAAACGTTGAGTGTCCTCATGTTACAAAATGGTACGTGAAGTAGGTTTTTTTTATTATTTGGTTATTAGTAAGCACTTAGACAACAAAATATACAAATAAGGAATCAAGTATCGGTAACAAAATAATTTAATTAGAATTATTCGATTTTCAAATTTGATACTGCCAATATTATAATTTTTTGTGTTTATTTTACGCGAAATAGTTTTGTTTATTTCTACAAATTCTGTTTCACAATGTAATAGATTTGTTGATTTGTTTTTAGAATCTTACCTCTCAGACGCATCGGTGCTTGTATCAGGTCTCGCCCGTTTTGCCTGCAACAAAGAAATGACGATAAACTTACAAATTTCAACATGTTCAAAGAACACATAACAACACAAAATTATTGTTAGTACAAGTTCATGCAAATTTAAAAGCCATGCTTGTTTTTTATATTTTGCTTATCAAATATGATGGCGATTATTTAGGAAGGCTTATGTCCAGTTGACGTCTTGCGGATGAAATGGTGATGATATTAAAAATTCTGCAAAGTCCACGCCTTCAAGCAATCAGTGCCAGACGCTCTCTCAATTGAGCTACGGCACGAAACAGAAGACCTTACGAATTTTTCTATGCGTTTGTTGTAGATCTTTATTTTGGTCTTTAGCGACCTTTTTGCAGCGCCATCTGTGAGAAATCTATTTCTTCACTCCTTCAATACTACTACTGCAGCTCAGCTGGGAGAGTCTCTGGCACTGATTGCTTGAAAGCGCCAGTTCGAATACAGCCGGATCCAAGGATGTTTCTAAGAGTCGTATTCTAGAACTCTACTCAATGCTCAAGTCAGGATTTGAGTATAGTTTAAAGCACTCGAAATCATACTCAAGTCTCTGCCATTAGGGTCGTATTTCCAGTGCTTGTGTTGCCAGTGCAATCCTGACTTGAGCATTGAATAGAGTTCTAGAATACGACCCTTAGTGTTCGATCGTTGTATTAATATTTATAACAATATACAGGAGTAATTTCACAAAACAAAATTGAATATCATGGTAGTAAAACATCGAGACATTCAACAAACTTAAAAAAAACAACATACCTATTATAGTTATTTGATATGCAAGGCTGCAAAGTTGTTATTTGAAGCGAGTGGTTGTATTGATACCTGAGCAAGCGAAGGAAGCTAAGATTCAAAAATAGATTCCTGAGCGTAGCGAGGGTTTCAAGGCACGAGACGCAAAACAACTTCGCTGCCGAGCAAAACACAACTTTTCACCTCCCTAAAGCGAGGAAAATGGTAGATGAAAGAAAAGCAGTTGAACATGACTTTTTTAATTAAAAGAAAAAGTTTATCTTCGGATGCGTTCTGAATTTACACTTTATTATCAATTTTTATTCTTACTTGTACTTTTTATTTTGTGTGGTTAAGTAATTATTGAAATTATTTTAGTTCTTCGACGAATTTAAATAATTTAATAAACACAATTAGATGTCATTGTTAATTTAATGTCAACAATAAGAAGAACAAAATATACCAACGGATTTATATTACATAAATAGGTAATGTACGAGAAATCGCGCAGTTGAACGTGTCATTATCTTTTTTTTTCATCGAAAGAAAAAGTTACGTGCACCATAGTACATCGTCAAGTTCGAATTTAAAAAACTTTTTCCGCGCTAGCGTGCATAAAACGCTTTTGCACGCAGATTTGTAATGAGAAAGAAAGCCTTTCCAAGCTAGTGGATGAAAGGTCTGTGTGAGTGAGTGAGTGAGTCTGTAGACCGGGTCTACTTATCGAACCTTTATGATTTCACATTGTGTACCATTGTGTGTAGCCAGACAATATTATTCCTATGAACACGTAAACGCCCAGTCATTTTAATGATAAGATCGCATGCAAATTTCATCATCATTATATCAGCCGGGAGACGTCCACTGCTGAACATAGGCCTCCCTCAAAGATCGCCAGATCGACATTGTTATTTGCCCTTACCAGGTCATTCGTCCATCTTACCCGGAGATTGGAACCCTTGGTGCCAGAGCTTCTACGACGTACGTCAGCGCCGCGATTGCTACTGGCGTCGTCGGGCTTGGGGATAATTTTGTGTGGTATTCATTTGGGGGGTTTAGACCATTTCCCCACTACGTTGGCTTACGTGTTGGCGAGTCGCTAGAGCCTCGTCGGTAGGAGCACGGTATATCGCGTGCAAGTGAGATTGACTATTGAGCACCATAGGTGCTGGGTGGCGCCCCTTATACCCCCATATAAATTTAGCGCTATTGTTTATTCTATATGACCATAGAGTGTTTAGAAAAATGCTTTAAAAAACCGTTACGTTTTTCATACAAAACTGATATGGCATACTTTTTTTATGATACACAGTGACGAGACGACCAAGTCGTGCACCTGGTGGTAAGCGACACGCCTGTCTATAACATTTAAAGAGCCGCTCAGAGTTTTAAATCACAAAGATTTGAGGTGCACCCTGACACATAAGTTGACAAGTCCCATGTGTCGGTAATTTCACCAGCACCCTTACCCATCAAAACCGAAACGCAGTAATGCTCACATTATTGTTTCGCGATGGAATTGGTACATTCCTAGACGATTTCTTTCACAAGCACCTTATTGCTACTAAAACAATAATTCTTATAAATACTATCTTGGTACTCAAGCCTAATACGTTTGTTTGAGTGTTGCAGTTCTTCTTGCGTTCTATTCTATAGTCCTCTTAACGATTTCGATGTTCCTGCTACTTTTTTATGAAGTTCATACATAATCTTGTAACAGTATTTCATTTAATATCATTTATTATCTCCCAATAAGTACGAAATATAGGTACATAAATGAACATAGTACTTAGTAGTATGGGAGACAGGAATCCAAAGTAGGTAAGCCCTGTGCTATGGCATTCTTGGCTCCCCCTCTCAGCAATAGCACAGTCAGTAAACAAAATAAGGTTATTTGATAGAAAATGTCGATAAAAACTCCAACTGTTTACCTAGAGATTTAAACAGGAGGCAAATAAATGAGAAATTATTAAAAAAATCAAAATTTCAAAATATTGAAAGGGAACATTACGTATTTAATTTTTTTTAATAATATTAAGTGACGGGACGACCAAGTCGTGCAGCTGATGGTAAGCTACACGCTGTCCATAACAGTTACAGTGCCACTCAGAGCTTCAAATCGCAAAGATCTAAGGGGCACTGCCACTGCGCCCGTCACTCTGAGACATAAGTTGACAAGTCCCATGTGCCTGTAATTTCACCAGCACCCAAATTAAACAAGTGTGTATGTGTGCTTGGGTGCGTTCGTGTGTTTGTGTGTGTGCGCGTGTGCGTGTGCGCGAGCGCTTGTGTGTTCCTGTGTGATGATGTATGTAAGTATATAGCGTGACATATATAGATAACATTTAAAAATAATATACTTTTATCGAATAGCGCATTTCATATTAGTACGCCACCGAATTGTACATAAATAAGGATCCGATTATCCGATCACGTGATAATGGACGACATGGTACCAAGTCACTTGTGCCATTGACATTACTGGTGTTGCTTGTAACTATAGAACCTGGAAGTTTATTTGACGCATTGTGACGTAATGTTAGTTACTATTTTTGCTATAGAGTTAGAAATGTACTCCTAATATTAAAAGCCCATTAAATATTTGTCGTATTGTGCATGTGCCGACGTTTTTTTCGCAAACACTCTCCCTTCGTAGAAGTACATTGTGATCGTTAAGAATGGGGCCTGTTTTTGCTGTGTTGCTGACAAACTGACGAATTTGACAGTGTACGAAGTGTTTGTTTTAATAATTAAGTAACATCTTTGTTTAATATTTATAGTGAATGCCAAGCATTTTAATTTTTGTACTTTGACTTTCTTTTATGATATCAAGTGACGGGACGACCAAGTCTGCGTCTGGTGGTAGGCAACAAGCCTGTCCTTAGCTGTTCCAGTACCACTCAGAAAATCCCAAAGATCTGAGGGGCAGCGCCATTGCGCCCATTACCCTGAGATACAAGTTGACGAGTCCCATGTGCCTGCAATTTCACCCGCACCCTTACTTAGCTTCCAAAACCGATACGCACTCATTACTGCTGGGCAGTACAAACAGACAAAGTAGCAGTATTTCTCCGGACGAACTTTTTCACAAGAAGCTCTACTGCTACTAAGCTGATCAAGCTGAAAGATTACTCTTATCTGAGCTAGACTTCTCCAGTCCCTCCTTCAGCATAGGTTTTACTGAGAACTGCAGAGACACTTCGGTGTCGGGAGGTGACATAGTGCAAAAATTTTTGGATACTGTGTACCTATCTATATCAGTTGACAATTTTTTTAATTTATTGAGCATTGGCTACGACCCTATCAGCTTAAAACTACAATAAAACAAATAAATTAATTAACGAAGCCTAAACGCTACAACGTAATAATAATTAATGAACACTTTCACTTTTATGCGGAATCAATCACAGGCATTTAAGGTTGTATCGAGTTTTAAGCAAAGATTGCGACATATGCAAAATGTTTTCGTACTCACAAAACGTACTTTGTCTATGCTTAACATTGACCTATGATGTTTAAGCAAGAAATTAGATGTTTGAAGTTTACTTTTTTGCTTAAACTTAAGACTAAGTTTTCCTCAAAGTCAGAGTTCGTTTTATCTATCACAGACTCAAATCTGTGGATCTTAGAGTCAATATAATAAGACCGAATAGGTCAAAACAGACGTTTGGAAAAACGACCAATTTCTCCAATCTACATACAACACAGTTATAAAGCGTTAGCAATCGAATGGATAATCGTTATGCATTAGTCACTATCGCTTATTGCAGTGTTTGTCTGTTTGTTGTACGATAGTTAGTGGGTGGATGTTGTGGTGATTCACCAAAATAAATAAGTACAATATAAATGTTGCCAGGTTAAACGTATTTGTTACGTTTGCAGCTTTGAACAGACTTTATTCATCTGTTTCCCTAAAATCGATCCCCGGGCGGATCCGTTTTATTTTAAATTATTTTCTCTTCTCATAGGATCCCCAACGCAGTAGATCAAAAATAAATATTAATATTTTATTCCCACCTGATACCTTGGAACTTCCAAGTTTATTTTTGGTAGGTACTGTGGTACAGTCAAAAGAAAATGTATCTATCTCATCAAGAAAATGTATATCATTATATGTGACAATCATAACATTAAACTAGATTTTAAATATTGCTCAAGACCGATTTATGTTACTAGTGATTCGACTAGACTCACAAAAAATTGATTCTCTATGATAATTGTAATATTTGATCATAAATCCTCAATAAATGAATATTTGATTTCAAAACTTCTTTTTCTCTTTACTGTACTTATTTTACAAATACAATAGGTATCCGTTGAGAGTTGCAAAACATAGAGGGGATCAGTTGCAATTTTAAATGGCTGTGGATCAGTTTTGGGATCAGCTGGGAATAAATCTTTAAACAGATGTAGTTAAATTTTGTTTTATAACAGAATTACTCTTGCAATAACTTCTATGCATGTGTATCAGGCAATGACTTCTATAGCATAGTATCCAAGTTGTAAACTCCCGAAGTATGAGTAACGCAGCAACAACTCTAACAATATGGTAACACTTTGTGTTATCATTGCAGTAGAGCTCTACGTGAAAGAGCTCGTCCAAGAAAGTGTTCAGAATCACTGTTAAGAAATACCAGTTTAACTCACTTCTGTGTGTCGTTGTATATGTTGATAAAAAGAAGCACAATTTCAATATTTTAGGCATCTTAACTAAAAGAGCGGTGGTAGTTAAGTGAGAGACCATTTGCTTCTCAATTGAAAGTTTCGAATCCCGTTGGTAACATGTACATAAGACTTAAGTTTGTAAGTTATGTTATTTATTAGCAGTAGAGCTCTTTGTGAAACAGTTCGTTCTAGGAAGTACTGCCACCCTACTTATTTCTGCTGCCAAGTATCTTATTTCTCAGGGTGACGGGCGCAGTGGCAGTGCCCCTCTGATGTTTGTGGTTTAAAGCTATGAATGGAACTGCAACTGTTATGGACAGGCGTGTCGCTTACCAACTAGCGCACGACTTGTTAGTATCGTCTCTGGGCATCATAAAAAAAATGGGGGATGTGTAGTGTACCTACTGGTAACCGCAATAACCAATATCGCAGTAAGACTCAAAAAAATTCCAAAATTAATCGAAACCGGGATCAGTGCCCACAATATTGCCTGCTAGACCACCTAGGTCGTTGAATTGAAAAACGTAAGATGTATTTATTGACACTCGAAACTTAAAAAACAAAGCTATACTTTAAATTTGACTGAGAAGTTACAAAAACCACACAGTACTTTCATATTCATAATTCTAATAAACAACCCATACCCTTCCCAAAAAGCAGTCAGAAAACGTCAACCAACTAAAATAACGGACACCGAGATCGAAGATAAAGGCTCTGAGTATAAATAATATCACTCCTAAACGTCCTCCGGATCCGATGTGGCCACGATACGGTCACGACACGACGCGACATTAATAAAATCGACGGCAATTTATTAAACGACCGGCGCCAGTACGTCTCGTTTGATTTAAGTAGTTGATTATCAAAGAATTCCTTAATTGGTTACTGTTTTCAAAGACAATTATCGTACAATTTATATATAATAGAGCTAGATGGACTGGACTGTCCTTTTGCGGAAACAGGTAAATTTAAAGCATATGACCTACTTACCTACACGAAATCTATTTGCCAAGTTTTATTGAAATCGGTTAACGGAAAGTAGATGAAATCCAATAAGCCGGATTCATCCCCTAATTTGCCACCCTTCGAGGTCTCTTCAAATTTCTCAAATGTTGAAGTAATTGCATAACATACATACACAAAAAAAATACAGTCAGATTGAGACACTCCTTTTTTGAAGTCAGTTAATAAACAGCAAAACTAAACTAGGTATAGCTATTAGTTAAACAGAGACACTTGTAGTGGATCAGCTTTACCACAGTATTACGTGGTATTACCAATTACAATATCTTCCCTACCCTTCTATGATTTTTATATGCCAATTGTCACATAAAATGATCGCCTAAACATATAATAACAAATGTTATATCTTCTTGTGACCGCTAGAGGCGCTGTATAGTTTGCCATACAAAATTGTGAAGTTTTAGCGCGATCGCTAACGACAACTCTCACTGCAGTGATGTAAGATCGTGGTAGAGGCATGGTCCGTTGATACTTGTCGCGATGGCACAAAATAGGGTAAACTCAGTATAAAAAACCTTTTAGTTTTATTTGCAGTGTTTTATCATTGTGATAAGCGATAGCGTAATTGCTGTTACCTTGACATTTAGCTATATCAATTAGGCGAAATACCAGGCGAGCATAGGAAGTAGAAGATTGTCAATCGAGTTATTTGGTCGGCTAAATATTAAAGCAATGATTGGGGGAGAAAATTTCTGAAGGAGGTCAAGCCAAGCCTCATGAAGAAAACCGAAGATAAAGTGAAGCTCATGTCAAAAGTTACTTAAGTTACATTTCGGAGTCTATGAAAAATATGAAATTTTGTTTTCTTAATACGACCTATAAGTTATTAATTACGAAAATATTCTTGAATGAAAAACTATTAATGAATAGGTGATTATATAATTTTATGCATTCACAGAATGTAAAAAAAATATCGAAAGAAACATAAATGTATCTTACAGCCTGGAGACTATTTCCTCTGAAGCTTTGGCTCTCTTTTCTCGCGTACTGTATCCTGAAGACCCAAATCAAAATTGAGATAAAATAAAATAAGTACACTTACATCTAGAACACAAATTTTCAACATTTCAGCTTTACAGAACTTAAGCAGTTCATGTCTACTAAGGTTAGAACAAACAATCAATCTACCTAATCTACCAGGAGAACAGAAACCACTAGGAGGTATCACGAGCATGTGAAAGAGCGTAAATCACAAGCATTCCTCTCGAGGTGTGAGGCCGACCGATGGTGAGATAGGACGGCTAATTTATACGTTTTACGCGGCGACAACGCGCCTGCGCGCTTCGGGCTCTCGTGCATAGGATGTTTTACTAATTTAAATGCATGTTTTGTTTGTTTAAGACGTGACCTTTGGTCATTGAATCGCAATGACAGTCTGAGTAGGGTACGATACGATCTTTGGAATAATAAACTCTAACACAAAGTAAGTAAAGTTATTTTCTTTCATTCTCGGAGTCCTTTCTTGAGCAAATGATTACAATGTAAAATTTTTAGCTCTAAAGTGCTAAACTATGTCTCCAAAATTTACTGTTAAATAACATACATATAATATTAAGTAAATACGTAAAAATGGAATAACCTAATTTCAGGATAGAAAATTGGCTTTTTTCTTCAAAGACGTAAGAAAAATTGCAAAAATCATGTGGAGACATGTGTAATTGTATATGTGACAATTCCTTCTGAATTTTACCATTTCGACAAACGTTACTATACGATTATATTAGTAATACTAAATTCATAACATAAATCAAAAATAACAAAGAACATCGTGAATCAACCTGTATCCTAAACAAGCGTCGAGACAAAACGCTTCTTTATTTTATATGTAATTCGTTTATTGTTTTATCTCACTTTATATTTATGACTTGGCCCTTTTCCTTCACCGAATAAATTTTCAAATTTATCGTCAGCCATATTTATGATCGCCTGGTACATAAATAATGAAAGACACACATATTATTGTTGTTTAATTGCGGAAAATTAATTGAAAACACTTCATTTTTTAATCGTAGTATGAAATGCCATATTTTTATTGTGATTTATTTGTATGGCGATTAAACATCTTTGTAAAAACAAAGATGTTGTGTTGAACTTTGTTTTTTAAATATTTGCCTCTTCATCATGTTTTTGTCTCATTTTGTATTTTTGATTGAGTAATTTAATATTCATTTTAAAGAACTTAAATACCAGGACTTCACATAAAGAGTATCCGTCATAAAGTGTAAGTAAGCTGTAAATATATATCTGTCTCTTTTCCACGCATTGATTATTCTATTAATGTTATCAATAACAATTCTCAACGATTGTTGATGCTTAATTTTATTAACTGATTAGTTACAATTGATAACAATTAATCAATTAGATTAGATGATAAATAAAGCAGTTATTTATTTCGGTAAAAGGAATGCAGAAGTATGTAATGTAAAGTTAGTTCTTATTTACACTTGTGAAAAGGAAAATAAATCATTGATCTTAAATTAGCTTAACGTACCTATCTACTCTTGACCCGGTAAAGTACCCTATCAAGTCTCATTTACTTTGAATAAATAATATTTAAAAACTACGCTCTAAAAAGTATTTTTATCATTGTTTTTACAATTAAAACCAATTTTCATTCTATTAAATAAGTCGTATCAACGAAAATCATGAATATTTTACATCGCTTAAACGATTAAATCAAGAGAGACATCTCGTGGGACAAATCGCATACGTCGTGAGGACAATTCATTTTATTGGTATTATCGTTGGGTGGCTTCGAATAACGATCGCATTTTATTTTTAAAAGGAATTTTGTTTTTTTGTCGAAATGCTTTTGTTTATGAATTTTCCATTTATGTCGTTGTCTATTTTTAGGTCTTTCATAACAAACACGTTTTGTTTAAACTTTATTTTGAAGTGCAATAAGTTTACAAATTCAATTTGTTCAAGATTTCGTTTAGTTATATAAAACGTGTGTCGTATACAATTTTTATTAAGGGTTATTTTAAGGCTTTTGATACTACACTGTTATAACTTCGTAGAGTAGGTACATTAAACACAAGCATCAGTTATACATTTAACGTAATATTTTTATGAAGAAACAACTCTATGAACAACGGTTTTAATCTGTGCGACACCATTGTTCAAACACCGCATACCAAATTTAAATGCGCGTTCCACAACTGAAAACCAACTCCTCGCCAGTATGATGGCCTGGTATCAAGTGGCTAACGATCCACTGTCCCGTAGGTACGCCATGACACCGCTACGACTTTTTAATGGCGTATAAAGATTAACGTATGAATGGGTAACATGATCGTCACACCGTTCAAATACGTACAAACATAAACAGTTTTGTAACCTACGAGTGTTCTGTCAGAGCGATAAAATTCGGTGTTAGTTACGGACACCTTGAGAATTAATTGTTGTGTGGCCTTTTGGATTCATTGTTGTACAGTTTTGGTGGGTAAGTTGTGTCTTAATTAAGAAAAAAAATGTTTTTTTTAGAGTTGGTTTTGTTGCTAATGTGAAAAAGTTTTTATATAATTAACAATATCTACACCAAAATCAATTAAAAAGTAGGAGCGTAATTGTCCATAATTATTCCGAGTTCTGCAAATAAAGGAAGTTGTCGGAATAACAAATGAACGGTATTTTATTTGGCAATTTGTTTTGTTTATGCATCGTTGTTCAGTTGTCGTGTTAGTAAATTTACTACAAAAAACACAAATAAACAGTCTATAGGAACTATTAATTTGAATTTTATAATGTTCACGTAAAACCTAATTTTGTTCCAAAGGTTTGCGTTATATTCACTAGTCTGAAGCGTATATTTTATGTAACATGCTAAATGTGCAAGTGCAAGGATCTCTACATAAGTTACATGCTGATTTGCGAATGTGCGTTTCTTGTGCAAATAGGATTTATGCTTGTTGTACTAAATTTTTCTACGGGTCGTTCTATATTTGGAACCTTAACCACACGAGATCCGAAATTTAAAAAAATAAATGATATTGAAACTTTTTGGAACGTAAAGACATTCGTTTATTCTTTTTCTAATTAATGTAATTATGACACCGCAATCGCTTATTTTGACGGTTTTCTATGGAATTACAATTGCAACCATAATTAAAATGTCTAATTTAATCCATACAAAAACGTCAATAATAAACAATTATGATATTCATTGAATACGCTAGCAGATAAATTATTCGTGTGGCTGAGGTTTTATCTACATCTTCCTACTTTTTGTTTCTGACCTTAGGCTCAGCGTGGTCCAAGCTGCAGCGCGGTGAAGCGCCGCCAAGGTAGCTACACGGCATCAGTGTCACCATGATCCTGGACTGCACATTCCGAACGCACTCACTCACTCTAATGTCACTTTGACAGTTCTTTGAGCGTGTAAATTTTGAGCTGTCATTTTGCGCTTACGTTTTCGTTTTTGAGCGGCACAAACAGTCTCTTTCTGAGTTACGTTTTTTGTGTTTTGACGTTTCACAATCCATAGTTTTCGGTTCCTAGATAAAATAAACTATAAAATACATTGTTTGCCAACGTAACAAATCTATTTTTTTAATACTGGTCGAAAATGATTATCACGCTACACTGGTGGCTAGTTATTAAAAGCTTGTTAGTCATCGCCCTACGTCCGAGTGGAAAAAAAATAAAAACAAAAGAAAAAAATTACACGTTCGACGGACCACCCACATGGATCCGTCAAATTCAAATGTCGAACAGCCGAAGCAAGAACGTGTTCATCAAGTTGTCAAATCGACTTTGACGTAATTGTGAACCGAGCGTTTTTTGTGCGCCATAGTTTAAGACGCCCACCGCTTCTGTTGCCCTAGTAACTTCAGTCTTTCGAGTTGTTTTAAAAATTGGTATGCATTTAAATAAAAATCACTAAATAAATCAATAATTTAAACTGCCTTTGCCATAGCCATGCTTACGTATGACCTACATTTATTTCTCTCGTGTGTTTGGGTGTAATTTGTGATTGTTTTATGTGTGTGTCCATGGCACCCACGATACAGGGTTTCCCTAATGCGGGGCTAAGAGTCTGGGAGTTTATTACATTATTAAAAAGATTATGGACGTGACTTCAATCTGCGTCTATCTGTCGATCTTAATAATAATAATAATAATAACTACTTTTTGACGATGGATGACGGATGACGTAATTCGTGGGGAGGTTGTCACATATGATAAAGGGCTAACTCCCTTATCGTTGGCCAAAGAGGAATGGCGAGACCCGGTGGTGCTTAGCACCTCTGACCGCGAGTCCGTATGGAAAGAGAAGGAGCTCCAAGAGGTTCTTCAAGGTACTCCACGAGCCTTTTGTGGACCGTAAAGCCTCCCTACATTGGCTGCGTTTTGGGGACCTCTTTGGGGAAACCGAAGGTTTTGTCTGCGCAATACAGGATCAGGTTATCAAGACGCGGAACTATCGGAAGTATATCCTAAAGGACGGCACAGTAGACATTTGTCGGGTATGTGGCCGTCCCGGAGAGTCACTTAGGCATATTGTTTCCGGTTGTTCCGCTCTTGCTAACACTGAGTATTTGCACAGACACAACCAGGCAGCCAAAATATTACACCAAGAGCTCGCTCTCAAGTATGGACTAGTGCAACAGAGGTATTATATTACAAGTATTCACCGGAGCCAATACTCGAAGATGACCGCACCAAAATCTATTGGGATCGATCTATTATCAAGGACTATTCTTGCGAATAAGCCTGATATTGTGATATTGGATCGATCGCAGTCGAGGGTATTTCTTGTGGACGTCACCATCCCGCATGACGAGGGTCTCGTGAAAGCTGAAACCGAGAAACGCCGGAAGTATCTCGACCTGGCGCACGAGATCACCGACATGTGGGATGTGGCCTCCACTGAAATAATCCCAATTGTTTTGTCCGCAAATGGGTTATTTCCAGTCAGCCTTTCTAACAGCTTGAGGTGGTTGGATTTCTGTGGCGTGTCGCTTCCAGCACAAATGCAGAAGGCGGTCCTGCTCGATACGGCACGTATTGTTCGCCGATTCTTGGACCTGAGTCCCTGACCCCGGCCGACTGTGCCATTGCCGGGAAATACCGCCTCTCCCATTTAAAAATTCAAAATTAGTCTTTTAGGCCTTGGGAGAGGCGAGAGTTTAAAATAAACATAATAATAGACTTACTTACTGAGAACTTAAGAACCAGACTATCCACTGGATTATTAATAATCTGAACACCAAGAGGCCCTGATCAAAATTATGGATTCCTGTTAAAAATTACCGTTAAAAACTTTGTCGTGGAGGGAAATTTATACATCCCACAGCCCTTGGTGTAATAAGGCGACATCTGCAAAATTACAATGTTTTCAGAAGGGGATTTAAAGATTCTACGAACGAATTTCGTTGATTACTTTTTGGGCTTAAATGAAAGTTCACATAAATGCTACGGGTTTTTGTCACCCAAGCAAGCATAAGCAACCTGTAGTATAAAGTTTTTGTTTCACTATAGAAACCTCCTTTGTAACCACGATACACCCATATCAAACATTACTGTAAGAATTTATCTGTTTTAATAAATTGGCAAATACACATAATGGCACATTTTGAACACTTGTGAAAATCTCCAAAAATTTTTTTATGATACCAAATGACGGGACAAACAAGTCGTGCACCTGATGGTAAACGACACGACTGTCCTTAACAGTTACAGGATTACTCAGAGTTTTAAATAACGAAGATGTGAAGGGCACTGCCACTGCGCCAAATCCCACGTGCCTGTAATGTCACCAGCACCCGTACCCTTCAAATCCAGAACGCTGTAATACTTACATTACTGGGTTCCGAATTCCCTGGACGAACTCATTCACAAGGACTGCTACTGCTACTACGAATAATGCACTCTTTTTTAAATATCTGGTCGGCTATCTTACGTTTTTATTTCAATAGGCCTAGCACGAACGGGCCCGACTTGCGCGAAAGCGACATAGCGCAAGTTACTGCTATTCTCGCATAGAGCTGTCGTGCTTTATGTCGCTATCGCGAAAGTCGCGCTCTATAACGCTAGCCCTACAGCAGGCTTACTACGGACGGACATGACTTGCGCCAAAGCGACATAAAGCATGAGTTATTGGATACTGATTCTGGCATAGAGATCTCGTGCTTTATGTCGCTCTCGCGAAAGTCATTCTTTTATTTTCAAATTATATAATTTGAAAATAAAAGAATTGTATACCTTAATTTATTCATTAATTTGTTTTAATTTTCATACTAATCGGTACCGGTTTGTCGAGTGATTCAAGGTTGATTTTGCGTTCTTATAAATTTTAGATGAAATTTTTTTCTTTAATAAAAAGTTTGATTTGATTAAAATGTTAAAATGTTCAGCATTTCGTTTGATTTTTTCGCCATTTTCGTGAAGTCGATGTTAAAAGATGTTAATATACCTAACTGCTAATTTATGTCTAATTCCTATTTATTTAAACATAAACTTTACTATTTCAAATTCTATTTTTTTTTGTTCTGCTACATGCGCCGGTTAAATGTTTATTTTCAACTTCCTAACAAAAAGCAATTATTATTGTTTTTGTAAGTTTTTGACAAACTTGTCGGATTTATAAAACAAGGCCCTGAAACAATTTTGGAATGTTCTTTTCCTAAGTCCACGTGGAAAACTGTGAACAATGGACTTAATATCCTCCGTAAAAGACTCCTGGTTCCATTACATTAACGAAATTTAGCATTCATAAAAGTGTATCTGTATATTTTTAACGTCAATGTTCTTGTTACCAATAGAAACAATAATGTACTTAAAATTCTGTTTCATGGCCAGGGTCAAAATGTTACTTGTCCGACTTTGCCATAAAACAGCTTCTGTTCAACTTTTTTTCTTACCAGGAAGCTACATTGTCCATTTCAATTAAAGAGCCTGGTTAAAAAAAAATTTAAAAAATCAAACTTGGAACCAATGCGTAGTTTACGTTCCGTTTGACGCTACCAGATTATAAAATAAAACATTGAATATTAATAGTGTTTGTTTTTGGCCTGGCAGGGGGCTGAACAGTAGCGTCAGCGTCTCTGCGTGATATGAAAGGAAGGGAGCCCAAAATTTCGGCAATTTTAAAAAGCTTGCGTAATTATTTTTACACGTACTCTTAAAGTTCTCGGTAACTTTTTAGGTTTATTTAATGTTACGAAGTTTTACTACCATGATATTCAATTATTTTTTGTGAAATTACTCCACTAGTTTGTTACAATTATTAATACAAAGATCGAACACTAAAGAAATTTTTCTTTTGGTTTTTCTTCGATCCGGCTGGATTCGAAGAAGCACTTTCAAGTAATCCGTGCCAGAGACTCTCCCAACTGAGCTGCGGTAGTACTATTGAAGGAGTGAAGAAATAGATTCCTCACAGATGGCGCTATAGCAAAAAACTCGTTAAAAACCAGAATAAAGATCTGCTACAAGCACAAATTCGTAAAGTCTTCTGTTTCGAGCAGTAGCTCAGTTGGGAGAGCGTCTGGCACGGATTGCTTGAAGGCGCAGGTTCGAATCCAGCCGGTTCTAATGAATATGTCATACTAGTGGAGTAATAATTATTATAATACAAAGATTAAACACATAGTAAAAACTCCTTTTTTCCGGTCGGATTGGTACCGACATCCTCTAGCAAACCGTGTCAGCCGCTATGCTAACTAAACCACGGAACGAATCAGCGGACCTCACGAATTTTTCTATGTGTACCTATGACTTTTTTAGCTGTAGCGACATCTATGAGAAATGTATGAAAGTATTTCGTCGTCAATATCATGGTAGTAAAACTCTGGTAAAACATCGTGACATTCAATAAATTTAAAAAAATACTATTACAGCGACATCTCTAGTCAGCTGCTGGTAGCTGTAAAGGTACCTCTCTGAGAGAAGATATAAATTACTCACAGATGGCGCTACGGCAAAAAGTCGTTAAAAACCAAAAACAAAGATAAATAATAAAGAAATAAATCTGGCACGGATTGCCTGAGGGTACTGGTTCGAATCCAGCCGGATCGAACGAATTTTTTAAGTGTTCGAACTTTTCCAGTAACTACTAAGTTGTAGTTTAATACAAAGATGAACATAAACAAAACTTGTTTCCGGCTGGACTCGAACCAGCTACTTCACCATACCGTGGCTGACGCTCTCCCAACTGTCCTACTGAACGAACCAGCAGAATGATTTTTTTGTGTTCGACTTTTGTAAGTATTAATATAAGTGAATATCCAAAAATAATTGAATTTCAGGATAGTAAAACATCGTGACTTAATAACAAACTTAATATTACAAGTACTAAGTAAGTTAAAATTTTTAGCGGTCTTAAAATTGGTACAGAATATGAGATAAGTAATTATTACAATACTGGCATTTATTGAATAATGAAATAGGTGGGTTATATTTATGTAGAACAAAAATATAAACGTTAATCATTGTTCTGAAATATATTGTAATGATATATAAAATAACGATGTCCTAAATTTAACACTTCATTATTGCTACCACAATTGCGGCCTTGGGTCCGTCCCCACAGGGGTCTTGCGCCCAAAAAATACCTAAAGCTTACCATTTTATCACTTACACTTCGACTAATGATCGTCAAGCTTTTTTAACATTGGCATAAAGTTGAAAATGATGTGTTTTTAAAATAATCACTGTAAATCTATGTGGAAATTAAAATGAAAATTAATAGGAATCCGTATAGATTTTATTGGCCATTAAAATGGTATTTATTTCAAATATCGAATTGACTCGAGGTTCTTTCTAGGGTCAAATTGTCGGATTTTATTTTTAAAATTATTTGTGGAATTTATTGGCGCCGTCGGTTCGTAATTTTAGAAATGAATCTCACGCTACTTACGAGCTATAAAGCATTTTATAGGACTTTTTCACTTTACAGGTTAAAAAATGAAAATCTTAACCCATAATCTGACCCGGTTAATAGATGTTTGCATACAAAAACCGCAATACTTTTAAATTATGTAGTAATAAACCACTTTTTATTTTATGTAAAAAATGTTAATTAATATAAATGCACTGAGTTAATATGTAACAATGCAATAAACATTTGACATTAAACGTATATTTTTAATTATGTGAAAACCCTAATCGGTCAGACTTTTTGTCAAAAAAGTTTTTATTATTTTTATAATAAAATAAAGACTTTATTCTTCAACACCACAACGATACATAAAAACTTAGAATAGTGGCTTAAAATCTAAATCAGTGTTTAAGAATAAGTAACAGTCTCAGCAATTTCCTGGTTTTCAGGCTTCATCTTGTATATAATATAAAGTACAGGTCAAATACATTTGTCGTTGTAGACACCGCAGAATGCAGTTTCTAATTAAGTATAAAATAAAGAAACCACTTCACTTACCGCAATTATACACTATTATATATATACTACAGAAATTCCAGTTACCCCTTGGCATGATGGCGCTATTGTCGAGATGTTTTTAGACAGTGCAGCGCAATAATGCAAAAATGTATTCTAATAATAATCTCAGTACAGAGTAGGTACTAAAAAACCGACCTCAAAAGTACATATATCTGCCAAGTTTTATTGAAATATTCCCTAGTTCGCCACTATATAAGACTTGACACAGGAGATAATAAAAATCGGTTCTCACTACTCAAAATATATAGAGAGAGAAAAACGCCTTGAATTGGAGAATAGCAAAACCAACCATTAAAGTAATTGCTCCTTAAGTAAAATTCAGGCGCTACTTATAAAAATGAATGTTCATGCGTGATCAGCCGTCCTTAGAGGTGGATGATTTTCTTCAAAATGAAATGGGACTACTATGGAGGTGCCCTCTTTCCAACAAAAAAAGAATCATGAAAATCAGTTCACAAATACCGGAGTTATCGCGTGACGTACGTAAAAAAACATACAGTCGAATTGAGAACCTCCTTTTTTTGAAGTTGGTTAAAAATGCATACAATTCTGATTAGGTTTAATATAATACTAAGTGATGGCTTTGCGATTTAAAGATCTGAGTGGCACTGCTACTGTCATGGGCAGGCGTGTGCAGCTTACAATCAGGCGCACGACCTGGTCGTCCCGTCACTAACATAATAAAAAAAATCTTTAGTACATTTATACTGAAACCTTTATAGAGGGTCAAAGCCCACGAAGCTGGATTCTTAAGAATTTCACTTTATGCGATAAGAATAACGCAAAGTTCCCTGACAGGGTTTTCCCGCTGCAAAACAGCATGGAGTCCTTCAAAAGGGGCTTAAGAACGATATTAAATGGTAGGCAACGCGCTCGTGACGCCCCTGGTGTTGCAGGCGTTCATAGGCGACGGTGACCGCTTTCCATCAGGTGGGCCGTATGCTTGTTTGTTGCCTACATTCTATAAAAAAACCTAAAGTGCAAGCTTGACTGTTAAGAGCAGCTAAAGAAAAAGATGCATTTTTTCTTAGAAAATTTTAAAACCGTTTTGGTATATTCTGGCAATCGTACGTAAGTAACTCCACAAGGTTCAAGTGAACATTTTTAATTTCAGCTCTAATGACACGTGCATAATAAATAAAATTGTTCTTACTGTATAGTTCCTACTGTATCTAGTTAATGAATAAATTATTTCAGTTCTTGTGCACGTTCCCATTTTTCTTACCACGCATTAAAATAAACCGCATAATTATTCAAAAATAGTAACTTTTTATACAAAAATCAAGAACACAAGCAGTCGTGTAGGGATGTCAAATCGATTCACAGAATCGATAATGTATCGGTATTTATTATCGAATTAAAATCAATTGCTTGTAGCGAACGAGCGGGGACTCGTTTAAACTGATTTAGTGATTAAGTCCGAGATTGAATTAACGTTAATTTGTTTCTCGAAATTGGTTTTAACAATCACTAAATTACACGGAATCCTTGCCTATTTATGATGATGCAAAGAAATTATTGTACAATTTTTATTGCAAATAAGCGTTCAAATTTATTTTGATGTCATTGTAGATATTATGTCTTCGTACACTAAAAAATACACAATATTTCATTTATGGCATCTAAGTGTGCATCAAGACATATTTAAAAAAATACTTGTTGTTATATAAGGGGATTGTCAGAATATGCCACTGCAAACCATAGAAATACTAAATTGTAAACCTGCAGATCCGAGTTCTTTGCATAAAAAAGAAAACAAAAACTAACAAGAAAATTAACGCGTTGTACAAACGAGGCCTAAGGAACAAGTCCCACCGGTCGCGACTAAACGATCGTGAGATAAAAATCGATAAAATCCCGAGCTTACGATGTTAGGCATAAATATATCGATTAAATCGAATGTAGTTTGTCGCGTTACTATATTTGTGTGTGGCTAATCGAATTTGAGATATCGACTATAATTTTAGAGAGGTATTTTGTGAACGTTAGTAGTGGAATTCTTGGCGCTTCTATGGTATGTTCCGAATTTAATTAATCTTTGAAAGCCCCGTGTACAACAAAATGCATAATATGTGAAGTAATTGAGACCCAGACAATATTTTATATTTAATGAAAATATATTAAAATTTAGCGCTATATATATATATATTTAGCAGCAGTAGAGCTTTTTGTGAAAGAGTTCGTCCAGGAAAGCACTGCAACCTTGTCCATTTCTGCCGTCAAGCAGTAATGTGAGCATTACTGCGTTTCGCTTTTGAAGGGTAAGGGTGCTGGTAAAATTACAGGCACATGGAGCTTTTCAATTTATGCCTAAGGGTGATGGGCGCAGAGGTAGTGCACCTCAGATCTGTGCGATTTAAAGATCTGAGTGAGACTGCAACTGTTATGAACAGGCGTGTCGTTTACCATCAAGCGCACAACTAGTTCGTCCCATCAATTTTGTATCATAAAAAACATTTTAATATACAGAGAGCGTTTAGCGCTTTTTCCATATTATAGTAGGTATGCGTTTCAGGAGTTAACCTAAGCGGGTGGTATTTTTTTCTTGAAATTTTCTATAATATTGGCTGTTGCCGATGATCAGTCGGTACAGGAACATTTCACACCAACAAATGGTAATAGAAGTAATACTCTCAATTTGGTGGCTTACAATTTAGGTATTTTCGAGTAATTTTCAGGTTAGTTGTTTACCTAATTTCGGTGGAAATTTTTATTATTTAAGTATTCCAATGTAATGTTGTGAAATATTAAATAAATATTTTAGGTTACTGTCTGTACTCGAATCTAGAATATTTAAACAACAAAAATTGGCACCGAAATTAGGTACAAAAAACTAACACGAAAATTACCCATTCCTTTGTGCTTTGAGTGAGCCCACAATTTTAGCTTTATTTTGTAATATGTTATGAAAATATATAGAATTTAGTTTCTGGCAGATAATATTATTTAATATGTACTTAGTTTTGGTAATAAATAAATATGTTAGTGGAAATAATAATAATATAGTGGATAAAATAATATCCTACTTTATTCATAGTACTATATTACAATCTCTTGGCTATCATATTTTTTAAGATTACAGCCAATTTTGTACCTGAAAAAAGTAAAAAGCAAAGCAAGTCGCCAGACTGAAGCCACCATTGTACTTTATTTATTTCAACCCTATTAGCACATAAAATAGAACAAAAGGCGGACTTAGTGCCACTAGGCATTCTCTACCAGTCAACTGGAGAGCTGGGTTCAGAATAATTATCAGGAGTGAATACCATGACAAACACATAGGATCAAAGCTTATAAAAAAAATATTACTCGTTGTTTGAAAACTAAATTTTAAAAATGTTCGTTTTAAGATAAATTAAAGATACGCTGGTAAATACACAGCAGTATTCTTTTGAATATAGCCAATTGCAAATTGTTGTAGCAAATCTTTCCATTTTATATTTATCAGCTATGTACTTTAAGTCCAATAGCGTTATTAAAAAAAAATTTTGGGTATTCTGCTGGACAATTATACCAGAAAGTTTAATTTGAAAAAAGAATAACTCTAATCGTCTTTTGAGTTAGGCGCTCTCTGTCAGCGCTAAATGAGAAGTCTCCCAGTAGAACCAATTTGGAAATTGACATTTCTAACTGATGTCTGAGTGTCTTTCAATTTCGTTGCTCTACTTTGTATTTCTACTTTGAGATCAAGTAATTATGGTTGTCTTCAACTTCAATCTTATAATCAGCATGTACTTAGGCAATCTAATAATCTAGTAATCTAAGCAATTAAGTAAGTAATACAAAGGATCGCAGGAGTTAATTAAAAATTATAATAGAAGCACAAAGTTACGTAAGTTAATATCGAATCAATAATTCAAGGTCATCTCTATTCGTTTATAACCAGATTGAACCAAATGATGCTAAAATTATTGTGGTCAATGTTCCAAATCACTTGGTCACTAGATAAAAAAGTGTCTACATCAATGTCGTACAAAAAGAAACAAAACCTTTTGACTGGAAAACAGCTGGCTGTATAAGAGAATTTAAAAATATATTTTTTGTTCCGAAATATTGGCGTATAAAATTTTACAGATTTTATGCATAAAAAATAACCTGTAGGCTTCCTTGAATTTCACATATTTGCGTAGGCACAAAAATAACAGGCCAATAATAGGCTTCCGTTCACCTTTTTAGCAGATTCGAAAATATGTGTACCATTTATTACAAGTAAAATTGGAATAATTAAATCCATTACAAGCACTTTTATCTCATCTAAGCTAAAAATAGAACGCCAATAAAAAGGCACGCCGATCAGCCAACCAAAAAACATCCATTAAAAAAACAAACAATCAAAAGAGCATTTCACAAAGTTCCTATTGTGTGAACGCGGCAGATGTGAAATTTGAATTCGGAACATCGCGTTGTCCTGTCTCCCTCCCGCGCCCCGCCCAGTCGGCGCCACGCCTCTTCCGCCCGGCCCAAATTGAATTTCGAACTATCTTTGCCAAATGTACTGATGGAGCTTGAAATTGTATTACACTGGTGAATTGAAGAGGATCAATTTGGTAGATACAGATAATAAGACTTTGATGGTATTTTGAAATATAACGGTTTGTAGGTTAGAAACATAATCGATATTTTAGAGCAATTACAGAATAATTGGTCCACAATTTTCTATGTTAGAAAATAATTTGAACATAACTATATCAATTTTTCGTTCTATCGCTGTAAGTTCAAAATCCAAACAAAATTAAATTAAGAGCACCTCAGGAGGACATTGTTTGAAGCAAATAAGGAATATAATATAAATATTATTTTCAGGAGTTAAGCGTTACCTACGAACACAAATTAAAAATAAAACTACAGAACTTACGTCGACAGTCACGGGATATAGGTAGCTAGTAAAATATATATACAGAGGATTTAAAAACCTGTTAATTCTTGATGTTATAAAAAACGATTATATTGACTTTGAAAAGCGTTTGGACCTAATACTTTCCCTTGGGGAACACCATACTCAACAGTTTATCACATGACACTTTGCCTCTTGATGTATCTCTATAAGTCTATGTAATAGAAAACTTGTAAGCGTAATGAGTTTATTGTATGATTCAGCCGTTCGGTACGAGTTTGTATGGAAATTGTTTTCTTACATCGACCTGCTACAGATTTTTACACATTCCATTGCCTTTAGCAGAAAAATGACGTTGCTTACAAATTTCATGGATATATAGTTTATTACGTGTGAGTAAATAATTCTTAAGATGAAATAAAGATTGCGTTTTATTAAAATAAGAATAGTGACAAACATTACAACCAGATTTATACGAAAGTGTACGAAACCAGCTTTGTCTTACCGAATCAAAGACTTGACTAAAAACCATTTATAGTATTTACATTACTAAAACTATTCTACTTTCTAAACAAAATGCTTCTTTGGAATTGGTAGAGGCACAGGTGAGATCGTGGGTAATAAACTGTATAATTTCTTTGTTAAAAAGTAATGGCAAAGAAGTATGTCTTGAGCCATTTAGGGCCATTAACGGCCTCCTGGTGAGTACGATGTCTCAGGGAGCGGCTCATAATGAAATTTTCAATTTTAACTTGAAGACATCAATTAGGTTTTAGCAATATATTGGGTTTTTCAAACAAATCAACTTTTCACGCTCTTTCCGGGTCCCATGGTTTGTTTTAAAACGCAAATATACGCGATTTAGATCCGAGAACAATAGTTTCAGTTCCATTGTTTACAAAGTACAAAGTCTTCTTTTTATATCTCCTCTATATTATGCATATTTAGTATATTACATACTTCCTTTTTTTAATGCAATGTAAATATTAAAATTTATTCGCGATATTAACCGGATCTATTAAATATTTATGGTATAGATTATTAGTTTATCACCTCGACGGTAAACGAAATGGTCGCGAAAAAACCTGCACTTACAGCTGCTAATTTATGTCAGCGTAGTTGATTACGACATAAACCTTATAATCTTGAGGTTTTATGGTGGACCCGTGCAAAAAAACTGCCTTCCGCGTGAACAGTAGATAAAAAAAAATATTTCAAGTGTACAAAAGATAAGCTAGAACATTTTCGCTTTTTTGTAAACACTGGTATTGCACAATTGCACATACATATGTTAAATTTGGTTATCTAGGTGATACAGGTATTTGAAATTGTAACTACCTACCTACTATTGTGATTTCGTCTTCCCTATTCTTAGTAACCGTAACCGGAGCTCTTGTAACCCGATAATCTGCAATTACGAGGTATCCCTAGGGAACAATCTGCCAAGTTTTAACAGGCTTACGATCAGCAACAATCAATTTTGGAGTTACATCAATTTGTTAGAAATTTTGTTGTTTTTGAGAAAGATCAAGTGCAAAATATTGTTTTTTTTAACATAGATCATTGTATGGATTTGTAGATGGTGTAACCCAGGTGTATCGTTGCTTGCTACAATTTAGACGAAAACGATATATTTTCATTACATATGTCGGGAACCGATGGAAACAATTAGCTGGTTAGAGGGATGACCAATGAGAAACTAGCAACAGGGAAAAGAAAGCAAAAACATGTGACGTCACAATGCAAAATAATGCTAATTCAATATTAGATCTGATAACGAAAATTGTCATGTAACGATAAATAAGGATCTTTGGATTATAAAACAACTTGCGGTTACGGCCAGCCGTCGAAAGAGGAAGAAGATGGAGATACTGATATGCGATCTCTACAGCACCTACGAACTATAGTGCCTATATATTGCATAACCGCCGAGGTAACTGGAACAATGTATATTTGTTAATAGCGACTAGCTTTACAATGCCTATTGCGGTATGAGTTGTAAATGATTTCATCGTTAAATTTACTTAATAAGTCAATAATTGAATAAAGTCGATAAACCAACTAAACTAACAGACAAAAGACTTGCAGGTATAGCTAGCAACTATCAGCGAAAGATGTTATGACAGACTATACTGCCTCAACAGTACCTAATATAAGCGCTAAACGATGCAGTAACACCAACCCAACCTACAGATCTGCCGAAGTGAAACGATATGGCTAAAACTTAAAACTGAATCTTTATGAAGACAACACGCCCGTTATGACAGTGCTTACAGCGTTTACCAGAACATCATGGAGGAACAGGACACTAATTTATGAAAATTTCAATATGCAAATGTGAATACTCGCTCACATTCTTTAGGAAGATAGTTTCGTAAAAAAGAGTTTTCATTGAAGTGGGTGCGTAATATGTTACCATTCTGGATTATCTGGTTATGCGTTTGTCTATAAATACAAAACCTTATTCAGAAATGTAAGAAATATCTGCCAAGAATAGCTTAAAATTTTATTTTATGTTAAACGTGATCGTATGGTCTTCTTGCTTGCATATTTACAATACACCATCAGAGTATAAAGTTGGGTCACATTTAGGGCTCGCTCCCGGGAATTCCCGGTTTCGGATACTGGTAAATCCCGGCACTGGCAAGAGTCAATTCGTCGATCGAGTCCAAATCAATTTAGTAATAGTAGAGCTCCTTGTGAAAGAGTTTATTCAGGAAGTACTGTTACTTTAGCTATTTCTTCCGCCAAACAGTAATGTCAGTATTACTGTGTTCCAATTATGAAGGGTAAGGGTGCTGGTGAAATTACAGGCACATAAGGCTTGTCTACTTATGTCTCAGGGTGACGGGAGCAGTGGCAGTGCTCCTTAGATCTTTGTGATTTAAAGCACTGAGCGGTATCACAACTGTTTATGGACAGGTGTGTCACTTACCACCAGGCGACTTGGGCGTTCCGTCACTTGTGGTCTCATAATAAAAGTACCGGTACCATGATTATAGAGTCCCGGTACTTCCGGTTATACCAAGGAACTACCTATCTACGCTACAAGTAATATTGCAACTTCTCACGGGCGCACGTTACTGCCATTATATTGCCACTTAAATTTATTACTTAACTACAATGTGATTTAACGATATTTCTTGTTATGTTAAATTTAATAGTAATTATCTCTCAAATTTGAAATATTTTTGAATAAAAACCATTACTTTACATTACACTAGAGAATGAAAGTTTTCTTTATTTGTTATGGTATTAATAAAACAAATTTTATTCAATTCAGGACGGTTACACACAAAATGTTGAAACTAAACATAAATTAGAATGGACAAACTTTAGAAGAAGTAGAGCGAATTCTAGGTGTTATAATTGACAATAAGTTTGAATGGAAGATTCATATTGAATCAGTAATAAGTAGTCTAAATCGCTATGTTTATGTTCTAAGGAGACTACGTGACACTTCCGCTATGTCTACTACTTTAGATGCCTGTCATGGCTACGTTGCTTCCATGCTTTGGTATAGGCTTGTAATATGGGGAAATTCGACGGATGCAAATAAATTATTTGTAGCACAAAAAAAACGGGCAATGGCTTTATTCAAAACTCTTAACATACTACCGCTGCCTTGTTTGTACATTTTTGAGGAGTCTATTTTTGTCAAAAATAATTATAAGCTTTTTAAAAGGACACGAGACGTTCACAACAGAAATGTAAGGTACCCAGACAGACTAGTAAATCACAGTAGTACCAAATTAAGTTACTACCAGAGACAATCTGGAGCCATGTGTGTGAAAATACATAATACTTTACCCTCTAATATAAAATATATAAATAGTAATCATTTATTTAAACGTGAGCTAATGTCATGGCTGAGAGATAAAAATTTATACTCTATTACAGACTTCTTTTCATATAAAACCCTTCAAATTTGACTATAAGTATAATAATTGATTTGACCTATTGTGACCTATGTCATTCATAAACTTATTATATTATTTTTTATTTTTACTTCTGCATGACATGACAAAAACTTACAACTACTTATAACTTCTATAATTAATAAACTCTAGTTACTTTATTAGAATTAGCCTCAGATTTATAAAATTTGTAAAAGAATAAAGATTTGTAATGTAATAAAATTTGCATGCCAGTTTTGGTAGAATATGAAAACTGTTACAGTATACCACCTTTTGTAACACATGTTTTATGCAAATAAATATCAACCAATCAATCAATCAATATTATTATTACGGAAATTATTCAGTAGGTACGGATAACCCGGAAAAATCATACTTAATAGTTACAGTTTAAGCTTTTCAAGAAGTACCGGAAATACCGGGAGTATAGCTGGGATCAGCTCAGTACCGGATCACAATTTTAGGAATGGGACCGGTTCTGCAAGCTCTAGACATATTGGTATTTGACACATTATACTTTGGATCGCTCTTAGTTGACTTTTAATCTTAAGTGTCGATCTTGACGTGCTCTTGGCCTCGGTACCAGGCAACCATATAGCAAAAACAGTTTTAGAACCACTTGGCAGATATTATTGCCATGCGACATATACGATGCAAAAGACAGTATAAAAATGTGCGAGAATTAAGTTGAGTTATATAATTACGCACTTTAAACTGCTTTTAATAGTCGATACTACCTAAGCTCGAATTCACATTTTTCCCGTACTAATACGGTTCATTTTGCTTGGTTCGAGTGGTAGGGACACTGGCTTTATTTAAATTTTTTTTTTACAAACGAATTAAAACCATTTGAAAAATGTGTACCTATCGTATAGTATATGTCTTCTATTTAGTTCAGTTGATATAAAAAAAATCATTGGCATATGTAAGGTACCTATTGAATACAGCAGTTTTCTTGAAAATTTTCGAAGTAAGTTTGTGTTTTCTATTGTGAAAATTTTTAGGCATCGTGTTTTCACATCGTATACTAACTATTCAGTGTATACCCTCAATTTTACTTTATACTTTTTTAAAAGTGATTGATCCACCACTTTCACTGCGGAATCAACCAAAGCCATTTGAGGTGGTGTAGAGTCTTAGGGTATATTATTTACTAAAGTGCAAACTTCAGACGGAAGTTCGCAATTTCTTAACTGTGCGTACGTAAAATGTACCTTAACGGAATAATAAAAGTAGTGAGTTTTAATCTTCAGCTTCTGTAAAATCGAATGGCTCCGAGCACGAAGTTTGCATTATGCATAACAGTACTGCATAGGTATGTTATTTCTCTTTCGTATAATTTGCAAGCTCATTCATTGCAGTAGGTAATGCACTTGCCGCATTCTTCTGATGTTTACATTATCGCCGTATCGGGCGGACACCTAACGCTTCGTACTTCTGCTCGCCTGGTGGTCGCGAATTGATGACATTGATTTATTTATAATAAATAAGTATTGATTATGTATGTATATGCAATGAAAATATTTGTTTAGAACAAAACAATTTGCAGATAACGAACCACCTTTAAATGTGAGAGCGTTATAAAAGGTACAGTTATGTCCAAGTTATTATAATGGCTTTGATTTGAAGATTTGAAGTGAATAGATGAAGCCATACTGCGCAGTATAATGGGAACTAAGAAACATGATTTCATAAAATAACGAAACAAAGGAATATGGTCTATTAAAATGAATGGAGAATAAAGTAAGAGAGAGGACACTCGTTGTGCTCTATCTTTAAATAATGTTATACATGATTATGTGACAAAAAAATTCTTGCAATCGTAACGGATATAATATATTTGTTAATTTTGTTATGTAAAAATAAAAACTTAATTGTTAAGATACTTAATTCTAAACTTCCTTTTAAAACAGAAAGGTAGAGGCTATACCGTTGGTAGCCCATTGACTATATCTATAATATAAAGATACAATGTATCAAAAAATATTTGAAAAACACGTGACACAAGTTCAACCTATGGCTTGGATGTATGTGTACGTGTTTGTATAGGTAATTTGTATGTATAGAAAACGCTAATTGAAAGCAAACGCTATGTTTTGATATAAATAAGAAATAAAACGACCTAAGTCCATTTCTATGAATTCTATGCAACTAATATAGCACCATCGACTAAATACGATCATGTCGGCTGCTCTTTGAAATAACAAACCGTTGCTTCGTTTATGAAAGTAACTTGTGACGTGTCATTTGTTTTGTTACTAAGAGAAATACAAATAAGAAATAATATTATAAGTACAAATTGCTACATTACTGATTTTATTTGTGAGTAGTTTTTCGTTGTTGCCATTGTTGCTACAGTGGGCGTTATTAACCTCTGACGCCATCGATGGAGAAGATTTGTAATGTGTAAATAGGAAAGAACTCCAGAGTTCGTCCAGGGAAGCACTGCCACCTTACCTATTTCTGCCGCCAAGCAGTAATATCAGCATTATTATATTCCGGGTTTGAAGGGTAAGGGTGTTGGTGAAATTATAGGCACGTGAGACTTGCGATAATAGCAGTAACTGGTGTTTTATGTCGCTCTTGCGCAAGTTGCTCTCTGTAGTGCTAGACCTACTGACTGACTCTGCAACTGATAGGGACGGGCGTGTTGCTTAAATCCAAGCTTGTTTGTCCCGTGGCTTAGTATCATAAAAAAAATCAAACATAGACAAGAATCACCCGTTTAAAATAAATTTGAAATAAAAATGGCCGCTTTAAGATCAATCTAGACATGTGGGAGCTACACTACCACAGACAGATGTACCGTAACAATGTACTTCAAGCAGCTCTTACTAATCTGTGCTTTTTTCTACGCCTGCATATGATAAATCTTCTTCCAAATGTGAAAAGAAGATACATGTTAAGAACAGTAGCCATATATCACACTCTTTAAACCAGACAAAGTAACTGCCTAATTTAATTTAAATCCAACATTAATCTGACTATGAAATAGATCGAGGTACTAGGAAGACAAACAAAAAAACAGTCGACTCGAGCAAGACGCACTGATGTAGCGATAAGACAGACATGTTGAAAGGCCCCCGATTTTATCAGTACTCTTACAAAGTTTTGGGTGCCTGGTACATTGTGTGAATTTATAATTTTTGTTTTACATTGTTGTTTTATCTAGGAACACAAAATATGCAAATGCAAGCGCATGATCTGTGAACATAGAATGACGAAAGTGACGTTAGACGAGAGAGGGACGGTGAGGAGATCTATAACATACTAATGTTTCTGATAAGGTAATATTTGTAAGAGAAGTGATATTAATTAGGGAACTAATAAACTTTCAATAGTGTTTGTACGCCGTAACATTCACACAGCTTGGGCAAGCAATCTCAAGTTGTCCACTCTACAACGGAAGCGATGTAATACATAAAAATGTTTATAGTTGACAGTAATTACGTTAGTCACTGAAAAGTACGTTGTTGTTACTAAATACCGGCGGCGGTGCGCGGGCGGCGGGCGGCGCGGGCGCAGTGCGAAACAAACACATCCGTTTACTGAGAATATTATATCGATGAAGGCTACGGAACCTTAAGTGCAATGTTTATTGTAAGTGTGTCCACTTAACAATAGTTTTCTTATTACTTAGAAGGTGTAACAGGAATAGCTACCCAACGGCCTGAGTGTTTGACGGTTGCTTCTCAATTAATAATAATAACGGCGCGCACACGTTCACAGCCCCGCACTTGGGCAATCAGGTATCGCGGGCGCCATGAACACACACATAAGACAATCACAATTACACCCAAATTCACGAAAAAATAAATGTTAAGCATACAAATAATTCTCCCGGCCCGGGAATCAAACCCGGGACTGCATGGCAGTCCAGGATGGTGATCGTTCGGCCACGGAGGCAATTTTCAATTGAGAGTTTCAAGTAAAAGTCATATCTAATTTCACATGTAAGCAAATTACACTTGAAATCGATATATTGATTAAACTCTACTGCTTAGCAAACTTTAGGGGTTGTTCCTTTGTAAATAAACATTTGTACACATTTATAAATTATAATATTTATTTCGAACAGGACAACCTCCAATGGCAAAATTTTTGTCATCCAAGTACGCAGAATAAAGTTTTTGCGTCTTATTATAGAAGCATATATAAAACCACGGTTCGAATATCTGTAGCGGCATGTGCCCATGACTTCATTTCTCATTTGTGAATGTTTCGTACAACAACACTGTTCAAACTTGCAAACCGAAGAAGGTTCCCAACTCTTGAATATAACTTAGAAAGGTAGAACTGTTACTATACCCGTGTAACAAATAACCATATAGTATAGTAGATAATACCTATTGTAAAATTGTTATGATTGTTTTTTTTACGCAATGAATCAATCATAGTTGCAGTGTCAAAACAAAGCTTTAAATCGCAAAGATTTGAGAGGCACTGCCACAGCGCCCGTCACCCTGAGACAAAGGTTGACAAGTTCCACGTGCCTGTAATTTTACCAGCACCCTTACCCTTCCAAACCGGAACGCAGCAATGCTCGCATTACCGTTTGGCGGCAGAAACAGGTAAAGTGGCAGTACTTCCTGGACGTACTCTTTCACAAGGAGCTCTACTGCTACGTAAAATGAATTATAAGTGCAATCTTTGGAAAAGTTTATCTCTTAATGCAGAACACTCCTTGGTAGGTACTGCCATCGTTATTTATTTATAAAGCATTGGCTTCAGAGCCATCAGCTTAATGGTAAGAAATTATCAAGTGATGCACAACGTAATATACACTAAAAATTAATTCGTGTGAAAAATATAACTACTGTACTACTATCGTATTGTATTTCTACACTTTGTAGTTCTGCTGTAGTTCTGATTGAAGACAGAGAGAGCCATCTGCATAGCAGGCTCTGGAAACCTAATATACTGCACATATGCCGTCTCTCTCCAGTTTACATCGCGTCAACTTTTACAAGAAACTTGAGACTATTTTCAACCAAAGTATGTAAATTAAAATTCGTTGCTCACATTCAAGAAATTCCCAAATTCGTGTCCCAAAGGCTAACTGCTCACATAAACAAGTAAGAGACAACATATTAATTAAAATAACACTTCGGGTTCATAACCTTTTATACAACCTACCGCAATGTACACAAAAGCCTCTGTCCCTTATGAATGTAGTATGCAAAGTTGATTTTTAAACGGAGAACTAAACTGGCGGACTGTACAAAATAAACGATTCGAGACATCACAACGAATGACCATAAGGTCCAAGAACAATCGCCACATGTGGCCACAGATTAACGAAAAGAAAAACAAAATTAATATCTGTTGCTCTCTCCTTCTTACTCACTGAAAGTGCATAAGTCGACCTTAGTCACACAACGAAATCATTCTTGGAAGTGGTCGGCCGTCGCGCACTACAATGCGGGTGTTTGTTGAATTCCAAATTCGAAAAAAAAGGAACTGGCTGCTTGCTAAATCGACTTTGCTTTAATTTCTGTTCGGATGTTTAAATAAAGTGGAGGCTTTTTGAAAAGGGAAAGTTTGAATATGGAATATTTTTTTAAGAATGCCAAAAAACACAAGTTATCCGACTATATCTTTTGACAATAAACTTGTAACGTCAACTGTAAGAATTTTGTCGTTGTTTAAAGTATTAGTCACGCGGTTTTACACGCAATTCATATGAAATTACTAACTCTATCAACCGCACGCGGTCAAACATGCATAAAAACGGCGAGACGTTCGGTGTGTGTAGCTTGCTAAGAAAATTCTACGGCCCATCTTTCTTGAGTAACATTTTAACAAACAAGATGTAGGGTGACGCTAGCTTACATCCGCCATATCCGACATCAGTCAGGTGTTATCAGTCTTCCCATAGGAAGTCGTAAAAGCGATTGTAAAGTAACCCTCTATAATTAACACGTTAATTACAACAGTTGTTACTATCATCTATTTAGGTCTTCATTGTTGAATTTTAAATGCTTTTCACTATTTTTAGAAGACAATTTCATAGAAAATGTTATCGATTTGATTAGAGTACGCGATGCAACGGCGATGGATGGGGCAGCCAGGCGTTGATTTTGATGGTATTAGCTATTTAGATGGATGTAGTATATATATTGTAGGTGATGCATGCACACTTAAATAATGCCTATTCACTCTTGATTGGAAAAGGCCCAAGTTATACCGACCAGCCAACAAGTCTGCTGGCAGGGAATTACTACTCCATAATCATTCGCCATATATAAATGTGGAAGCGAAGCGCTTCGTGCTAATCCTTGAAATATCCACAACATTTTGTATAAAAAGATGTAAACGCTTTAATAGTGAAAAAAGCGTACATCGTGAGGACTTGTGAGGAATCCCAACCCGCGTTAGAGCGAAGTCGATTATGTACCAAATTCTCTCTTAGACCAGCAATCTTTACGATTCAAAATAAGAATTTATGATCGTATTTATAGCGTTCGAATTTGCAGTATATAAAAGTGATTGCACAACCTAATAACCTGAAATAAAAATATTGCTCTTCAAGTTTATGACGATGCTGACTTTCTTCATCGTCATGCCTCTTTCTAGGTTCATGACCACTTTTGAAATTTAAACATTTATTAGACATCTGAACAAAATATGAAATTCACTTATAATTACAATAAAAAGTGTACAAATGAACGTTTTTGTATATTTTTTATTGTTATAAGTACAGTCTACGTTAAGTAACTAAATTAAAGGTAAATTAGAGGGACACACAGTTTTATTACGTAACTTATTCCATGTTTAAAGAAATGGTTACTTTATGGCAAACAGAGTTGCAAATGCAGGAACGAACAAGTTGAGCGCCGGGAGGTAAGTAACACGCCTGTCCACAACAGTTGTAGTGCCGCTCAGAGCTTTAAATCTCAAAGATCTGAGTGCCACTGCGCACGCCACCCCGAGACATAAGTTGAAAAGTCCCTTCAAAACTAGAACGCAGTAATGCTAATATTACTGCTTGGGGACTGAAATAAGGAAATAATAGCTGTAAAAAGATCGAACACTCAGAAAAAATCCCTTCGATCTGGCCGGATTCGAACCGACGTCTTCTAGCTTACCGTGCCAGACGCTATACCAACTAAGCCACAGAACGAACCAGCGGACTTCACAATTTTTTCTATGTGCTTGAGTCATGTCTTTGTATTTGGTTTTTCAACGACTTTTTAGTCGTAGCGCCATTTATGAGAAATCTATGAAAGATTTATCACCTAATATATTTATAGCTACCAGTTCTGGCGAGAGATCTGGCACAGTAAGCTAGAAGACGTCGGTTCGAATCCGGCCTGATCGAAAGATTTTTTTTTTAGTGTTCGATCTTTGTATTAATAATTATAATAAACTAGTAGAGTAATTTCACAAAAAATAATAGAATAAATTTAAATTCAATAAAAATTTAAAATAGCTGTAAAAGTAAATTGGAATTCTAAAGTCAAGACATACGGGCGGTCATCGGCTCACGTGACAACTTCTCAATTGAATTGCCAAACTTATCTTTCTTCTACTTTCATTGAACAAATTTCTTGTACCGGCAACACTATTACTTATTGTTAGTAATGCACGTATGGACAAGGCTTAAATCTGCCTTGAAAGCACTTGGTAAGTATTTATTTTTGTTACCTCCTTGTCCTAGTACCTCAATGAGGCCTGTAACCTTACCCGGCGCAATGGACAACGTTACTTAACCTTTCGTTAATCAAGTGTGCTGCGTCCTCTTTTTACAGACACGGGCTCTTTAGAGATGGGATAATTTGTATTGAAGAATATCGATATTTGCTGTCTATATTTGTTTATAATTATTAATACAAAGATCGAACGCTCAGAAAAAATTCCTTCTATCCGGCCGGATTCGAACCGACGTCTTCTAGCATAGCGTGTCAGAGGCTATATTAACTAAACCACTGAACGAATCAGCGGACCTCACGAATTTTTCTATGTGCTTGTTGCCGTGTCTTTGTAATTGGTTTTTCAACGACTTTTTAGTCATAGCACCATCTATGATGGGCGCCGGCACATATGTTGACAAGTCCCATGTGCCTACAAATTCACCAGCACCCTTACCTTTCAAAACCTGATCGAAAATTACTGCGTTGGCTCCCATTATTGATTCGGTGGCAGTAATTGGTAAGGTGGCAGTACTTTCTTGGATGAACTTTTACACAAGGCGCTCTACTATTATTACAAAGTTGCTGAAAAAATGCGTGGCTTGATAACATTAAAGAATGGACAAGAGTTGCGAGCTTAGGAATGTTTTTACACCTCATGTGAGTTGCTGCAAAATTGGTGCTCAACCTTTACTAGTTGGAGAGGCACTACAAGAAGAAAAGAAGAAGAATTTGTATGTTCAATGTCCACGATCTTTAACCGAAGGTAGAAAAACTTATAAAAATTGTTTGTTTAAAAAAATTTCAAGAAAAAAAAAAGTCATTTAAAAAAATTATGGTACATAAACTAAGTATATTTTGATTATTTATCATGTCAACATGATAAATAATACAATATAACACGTGTCATAATGACAATTTGAACATAAGTAACCGAAAATTAATAGATTCTACGATTTGCACTTTTTTCTTATTTTTTTTATCTTACTTTTTTCTGTGATACTTTGTCTTGCGGTAGTTAACGACTTTAAGTTTTAAACGTCAAGCTAAACGTGCTGTTACCCAAGTTAAAAGTAATGGAAAAGGTTTCTGTTTTGAATGCGTAACAAACAATATGTATTTCCTATTCCATCGACCTAGAATCAATCATTAGATCTTGTTGTACAAACCTTAGTGAATCGTAATAATGCTCATATTTCGATTTATTTATAACTGAATAATATTCTGAACTTGACACTTTCTAAACTTTCCATTTCCAAAATGTCGTCTATCGACAATTGTACGTCATGCTTGTCCCATCACTATGCACCCCGTGCTACGCTTGACTAAACTAAATAATCCCGACGCAGACACACTAAGACTAAAACTAAGAATTTCGCGGAACGCGCGCCATCTCGACACGCATCGGTGGCTTCTTTGTTGGCTTTTAATTTTACTCTCATTGCTCAGTCATTAAAACGAAAAGACGTTAAGAAGGTAGAAATAAAAAAACAATAGTACGTCCTTAAGCTTACGACAACAAAGTCGCAGATGAGCTATTTTGTAGCACGTTTAGCTTGCTACCGCGTATAATGTCAATTCTGGAAATATTTTTTTCAATTACTGCTTTGGAAAATGTTCACTTTGGGAAAATACCACTTTATGAAATGAAAATACGCAACGTGACTACCGTCATTTTGATATTGAATAGAAAAGCAACTAGCAGACTTAGGTACATATTTGAAATTTGGAGTTAACCTCCTAAGGCCTCGTGTACATCAAAATGTATATAATGTGAAGTGATAGACCCAGACAATATTATTATTAACGAAAATATTGCATTCAAATTTAGCGCTATTTTACTATCGTAGCGCATTTAGTAAAATACGTTTTTCACACAAAACTTTTTCAAAACACAAAGCATTTTTCTTGCTTGCTTTCTTTATTTAACCTCCTAAGACCCAATGGAAAAAGCGCTAAACGCCCAATGTACTTAAAATTGAACTAAATATAATTAGTTCCTTCTGGGGCCCTACTCTAGAAGCACGAAATACGTAGTTACGTTCGTTTTCCAACTGTGAAACCTACTGTGATGACCCACAGACTTGAGTTTCGATCGGGGCTAAAACTGAGAATTTTTTTTTTTTTTATAAAATAATAAGTGCGTATTTGACCACCATCTCACTGGATGGAAAGCGACGATGTAGCATGCATATTTAAATAGTACCTAGTCACTGCCGCCTGGAAAAGGCCCAAGTCATAGCGTTCGGGGAACAAGTCTACAGGCAGGAAATTCCACACCTCTGATGTTTGCCATATAAATGTGGAAGCGAAACGCTTCGAGCGCATCTCTGGAATATCCACAACATAGGCGTGGAACCCCAGCCTACGTCTAATCCCACCATGGTGGAACGGGGAGGCGGAATTGAATCATGCAATTCCATTGCACACACCGTAATATCCTGTAAATTACTGATAAGTAGGCAACCTTACGGCGGTGTTCAAGGCTCTACAGCTTTGACAGTTTCGTCAGCCCGTCTCTTCATTGACGGACTTTGATAGTAGTTTCGTAGGTCTTCCAATAGTGGGAAAATAACCGTAACTACGAATTTCGTGCGTTCTAGAGTAGGGCCCCTGAAGCAAATAATTATATTTACTTAATTTTAAAGTACATTGGGCGTTTCAGGGGCTTTTCCCGTTGAAGTTTGTAGGGTCTTACGAGGTTAAAATAAAGCATAGAAAACGTCATTACAGTCTATGAATCGCTAAAACTCATTCGTGTAAGAATCTAAAAAACTATATAGTGATGTTTATGAATTATACAGTGCAGTATTTTGGAAACTACGCTCGTAGTTGTCAAAAATATAACATGCATCGTTTCGGTGTAGGTAAACATGAATCATTTGACTTTTAAAATGGTTATAATTTTACATTAGAACACTGTAGAAGAGTTATTTTGTGAAATACCACGGTTCTAATAGTCGATGAGAGTCGTTGAGTGTTTGTGAACTACTTCGTAGGATGATTATGTTAGGAATCTTTTTTTTAATAATACCAAGTGAAGGGATGAAAAAGTCGTGCGCCTGGTGGTAAGCGACACGCCTATCCATAATACTTGCAATGCCACCCAGAGCTTTAAATCGCAAAGATCTTCGGGGCACTGCCACTGCACCCTGAGGCATAGGTTGACAAGTTCCATGTGCCTGTAATTTCACCAGCACCCTCACCCTTCAAAGATGGAACGCAGTAAGGATCACATTACTACTTGTCGGCAGAAACAGGTATGGAGGCAGTTCCCTGGAGGAACTCTTTCACAAGGAGTTTTATTGCTGCTAAAAACTAGAACTGGAACTTGCTGTGTTTTCTTTTGATTTGAAAGTATTATTGAAGATCTTTAGTGATATTTTCTGTGGACATAAAATTTAGACATTATTTCAAAAACAAATTCGAGAAAATGTCACATCGTGTAAATATTAGTCGTCTAGATGTGGCCTGAGTTGGTTTTCTGCATCAAAAATGTCATAACAAAATGTTAAGAGGCAAATTATCAACCATAACAGAGCGAAGAGGTGCATTTCGTCAATCTATTTTAAAAATAAATGTACACAGGTCTTCTTCGCTACATTATGGTATATGTATACTGGGCTTAACATTCCAACCACTTTTTGTTATGACATAGTTGTCGTAGGAAACCAAATCAGACACACGTCTAGGCGACTAATTCTAGTACAATTTTGTGTTTTCTCGTGTTATCTATTCGAAATAATATCACAACTTCAATGTCTACAGAAAATATTACCAAAAAATATCTATCTAAATCGGGAATATATTTGTTTTTTCAAACAAACCAACGTTTCGAGCCCTTTACAAGTCACGTCTGACTGAGATTGTAAAGTCATCAACCAACAATGAGATGCCTGATCGAACAATTTATGAAACTCTATTACTAATACTCTGGCTTTAAAACGTAATCGGTTTTTCGGCGGCAAGTGTCATTTTTACGTTCTATCAAAGTTATTTGCTAAATAAATATTGTTTTCTTTGTGTCGCTGAAAACTAAGCATCCACTGTCACATAATTTCGATTTAACATTTTCAATATTGTAATTAAGTTTATTAATGTCAGGATGGACCACCACGATATACAATATTTTTTTGTGAAATTACTCCAATGATTAGTTATAATTGTTAATAGAAAGATAGAACACCTATAAAAAATTCAAAATTTGATCCGGCTGGATTTGAACCAACAACTAAGCCACGGAACAAACCAGCGGACCTTATGAATGTTTTTATGTGCTTGTTGCAGATCTTTATTTTGGTTTTTAACGACATTTTACCATAGCGCCATCTGTGTGAAATCTATTTCTTCACTAAACCAGGTACATTTACATTGATAATTATAACATATTTAGTTCGACCTTGGTATTAATAATTGTAACAAACTAGTGAAGTAATTTCACAAGTAATACTTGATTGAATATTTTCAGCAAATCTAGAGTTTATGGATACCTCACAGATATCTAGGACGTTCGGATTAGAAACAATAAAATAGATCTAAGTAAATTATGTGAAAACATTTATTTATTGCAGTCAGAATACAATGTCATGACAAAAAATGACATAGAAACATGAAAAGATATTTAAATTTGAATTATAAAGGAACACACATACTAAAAAGGTTTGCTCTATTAAAAATAAATGTTTTTGGTGATACATCCTGACATCAACTAATTAAAATTATTCAAGCGACGTCTCTAGTCAGCTGCTGGTAGCTGTAAAGGTACTTACTTGGCTGAGTGAAGAAATATTTAAATATATTTCTCAGAGGTGATAACAACAACAACAACAAAAGAACAATTTGTAAGGTCGGCTGGTATACCGTGGCTTAGTTGGCATAGCATCTAGCACTGTTTGCTAGGAGACGTTGGTTCGAATCCAGTCGGATCGAAGAAATTTTTCCTAAATGTTCGATCTTTGTATTAATAATTATAACAATTTTCAATATTAATAAAACTAGATAACAGTTCAACTCACGGTGCATATGATAATGAAGTCATTTATTAATCACTTCAGTGGCCTAACATGTTCCGTTGCTCTGGTATTCATAGTACAGGGAGATCCGTAGTTTGAGAACAGGCCATTGGAGGGGTTGTCCGGCTACATTATTATTGTAAAAGAGCAGTATAGAGCTCCTTGTGAAAGAGTTCGTCCAGAAAGTACTGCCATCTTACATATTTCTGCCGCCAACGAGTAATGTTAGCATTACTGCGTTCCGGTACTGAAGGGTAAGGTTACTGATGAAATTACTGGCACATGGGACTTGTCAACTTATGTCTCAGGGTGATGGGCCTGGTGGTAGTGCCCCTCAGTTTTTAGTCTCAGTTTTAGTTTGCAATTTAAAGCTCTGAGTGGCACTGCAACTGTTATGGACAGGCGTGTAGCTTAGCATCAGGCGCACAACTAGTTTATCCCGTCCCTGGATATTGCAAAAAAAACAGTTTACCACAATGTTTTTCTATTATGATATTCAATTTTTTTTTGTGAAGTTACTCCACTAGCTTGTTGTAATTATTAATATAAAAACAGAACATTAAACAAAATTCCTTCGATCTAGCTGGAATGGAACCAGCGCCTTCAGCATACCGTGTCTGATGCTCTCCCAAATGAGCTACGAAACGAACCACTATTATTATTTATTATATTTATGAGTACCATGTACTTCTTCCAAGCCGCAACTTCATTTCACCTAGTAACAATAATGATAGTCGATCTATGGATCGGAAATGTCACACCAAGGAGAAGATATATTCAGATATTGTACAGCACGCTTAGCTTTACACTTAAGATTGAAATTGAACTCTATGCTATTTAAAATAAGAACGTTGGAAAGGCGCATTATATAAAGTAGCTGTTTTAAATTGGTGTTACTTCAGTAGATGCAACCTGAGCCAGTAGTGGCAGATATTGGTATGCATATATGGCACTCCTCATGGAAAAATGGCATAAGTGGAGTTACGTCAAAAATGTTTATTTCTCCATTAGATACAGAAAAATATAATCCACATCCTCTCCAATACTTGTAACTCTATCTACAATATAAGTCGACAGAATTACAAGAATTGGAGAGAATGTGGGTAATATTCTTTTGTATCTAATGGAGCAATAAACGTTTTTGACGTAACTCCACTTATGCCATTCTTCTGAGCGGTGCGATTTATAATTATACCTAATTACGAGTCAGATACGCAATAAAAGTAATTTCTGCTAGGAAGCTCGATTTACCGTACCAATTAAAAATCTCATACAAAATCTTATAAGAAACAGAGAACATTGATAATAGCTAGAATGTTTTAAAGTTTTTTCATTGTCACAATAAAATTACATAAATTCTATCAATTTGCAAATTCCCGTCGCTCAATAATGCGCGTAAGTATTTTAAAAATTTACCTGAGTTGAGTGATAGAATGATAGTGAGAAAATTAATAATTATGAGTAATCATTCAGAGATATTTGTAGAAAATGTTTGAAATGAAAAAGAAACAGAAAAGAAATGTTTAATAGATTGAGTTACCTACACCAATAATCCCTATGTAGTTACCGTTAAAATTTATTTTGTTAAACAGTATTCTGTTAGAAAAATATAAAAGTGATAAATATTTTATATTAAAAAAATATTCAAAACAATAACCACCTCGCTCATGATATTGCATTCCGTCTTAAATATATTTATTCATTTTTTAAAATCAAAAATCCAACGCATGCGCTCTTTTTCATGCCAATTATTTGTCACACCGCCACAAAAATGTTGTTGTTAATATCCATTCCTTCAAACACCACACTTACCTAAAAATACTTTTATTTATATCTTCATTATTAATTCACCGAAAAAAAAAAGAAAAATTTTGAGCGATATTTTTCTTACACAACAAAACACAGAAACACTTTTAAAAAGTTCAAGTCCACTTTTTTACTATTGTAACCTTTAGAAATATAATACTGACGAGTTAAAAATATTAGCTTCGAAATTGTTCTTTAAACTATAAGAACGCGTTGTCAAAAATCCGGTTTATAAGTTTTCATACAATGATAATAGGGCGCGGAGGAAATTAAAAAAAAATGGGATCGGTAAACAATTGGACAACTAACAAAGCCGCGCTTCGTAGCTATCCGAAGCTGTACTGAAATTCTAAACCCCGACTTCGGTGTCCATGTCTTGCACCCCCCATTACTAAATTTCCGATCGGATTTTAAACGTCATATCTCCATTGAACGTTCAAGCAAATTACTAACCGACGTCTTTACGAGCAAGGTTGAAAATGTTACATCGCGTCACACAAAATCCGTCATTTCGCTAACCGTCAGTAGAGGCACAAGGCTATGAGAACGTATAATTTAAAGACGGAGTCGTGCATACGAACTGTGGATATATATTTGTCTCTTTCTGACACGTGTCAAAGGCACAGCTTTCCGCTTTTCAACGTTAGATTGCTCACTTTTTTGCTATCCTATATTGAATTACGTATTATTTCGTGAATTAGATTGTGTCGCGGTGTCACATTTTCGCTATGTACCTGGTACTGTAGGATAGTTCGGGAAGGCAGGTTGGTGAGCTCGTAAGATAATATGAAAGTTGTGGAACTTTTGAAGAGATATTTATTATTTGTATAAATGGTATCTTACATTTTATTTCGTTATACATTTTTTTTAATTTGAATAAATAAATTAAGAGATATCATTTAGACACTGTCTCTTATTTTGCTCTCAGTACAATTTGTTAACCCGTTCAGGGACAATAACGACGTTACCTATGGATCTCAAACAGCAATTACGGACTTTACAGTGTAATTTCCAAGTGTATTCTGTGTAAATGCCGCCTACTGCTTCTTCATAGGGAAGTATGAACAACACTCTCAAAATTCAATGATGTATCTAGAACATTTTATACTGAACTGAAGCACTATGACCTCTCCACATGGCATACAATTCCTTCCCTATACGCGCCCTGCGTGCTGATTTTGGTTCAAATCGGAAATGATCCGATCGGGTAGTTTCTAAATCAGACGGGTTTCTGAGCGAGAAGATGAACCTGATTCCTACAATATCTTTCTAATATGTGAGTTAAATCACCTATTGTTCAGAAGTTTCCGATCGGCCAGTTGTGAATCGCAATTATGCGCCTCGACTCGGAAAAGACGCAGTTTTCGATCGGGAGAGGCAATCAAAATCAAGCTGCTGGGCATTATTGGCGAGTACCTCATGCAGATTGGCAAAACCTCGCACCACAACACGTGTTTGCCATTAATACGATAAGAGGATGATGGTATATAAGAAAAGTAGAAACGTTTTTGTGTGGGGTATTAGGACTGTCCAAGAACGGGTTCAAAAACACAGTTTTCGATCATTTTGACTTCATTTCTGTTTTGACCTGGGCACTCTAAAGCAGTTTATATTGTAATATTTGCATATTTGTCGTACCTGAAACAAACAATATCATTGTATTAATTCAGCCAAATGGTCTTTAGTACATTATCTGAGACGTGAAGTGAATATTTCACTTCCAATTGATGGTTAACTTGTGTTATTGTTGTTTAACATTGTTTTTTCCCGACTACGGGAGGGTTATGTTTTTCAAGTGTTTGTATGTATGTATGTCCATTTCTTTTTCACGCTGCACAGCCTAAACGGCTTGATGGATTTTGACATATGAGGTGTCGTTAGATTAGTTTTGATTGTAGGAAAGATATAAAAAATAATCAAAATAGTGTAGGGGGAATTATTTTTCTTTTCAGCTACATATTTTTGCAGTCGCATTTTTGTTTTTTTAAATAATTTTTAGACTAGATGTATAATTTACATTGTTATTCTTTTTTTGGCAAACGCTCTCCAATTTATCAATTTATAGGATGTGTTGCAATTATAATTATTGTTTCCAGGACGTGGATATATTTAATACCTCTTTGTATAGATATAAACGTGAAGTTTCTGTCGTAGTGAATAGTGGCTCCTTCTGATTTCTATGGTATCTATAATTATTATCGTAACTGATTTGATATGTATTGTTATGTATATGCATGTATGTGTATATGTATATATGAATATAATGTATATGATTTATTTATATATTATTTATTAATAAAATTATTAATATAAAATAAATCCTATGTGACTGTAATTTCACCAGCACCCTACAAAACCGGAACGCAGTAATAGTTACAATACTGCTTGGCGTCAGAACTGTTGTGTACTTACCACACACATTCCATAATGCACATGTGCTAATATACTCAGTACCAGGAGTGCATAAAGACAAGAAGTTTCTAAATGTGGTTGGTAGAACGAAAGGGAAACTCCTGCAAGCAAAGGCCAGAACAGCCAGCATACTGCCTCGCAGCGTTGGCTACTCATTTCTGATACTATCAGGCGACTCTGGAATTTGTAAAACAAATTATTTGTACTAGGCGGACATAAATTAACACGTATTTATTAGTAATTGTGTCTTTATTGTTTATAATTACAGCAGATGAGACCGAACGACGACGGTCTCAGTAAAGACGTATTATGAAAATCCTAATTTTCAAGCCATTGGACGCGAAATTATGAAAAAATTCGCACCGTTTAATGTAATAAGGCTACATCTCCAAAATTACAACTTTTCAGGAGAGACGTTTAAATATACTACGAACGAAATTAGTCGATATCTTTGTTATGTTTAATTAGGAAAAAAATTTGTATGTACATAGTTTGTCACGTAGTTAGCATTATTTTTATGCCTTTCAAGTGATAAAAGCACTTTAGACGCGTGATCACAAAAATGTTGTTCTGGTCTGTGTACTAGGTAGTGCTCAGGAGTGAATTCCATTGTTCTACGTCCCGGGGATTCCTGTAAGACCAATTTGGGAAATGAGCTTTTTACCCGACTGTTAAAAAAGGAGGAGTTTCTCAATTCGACTGTATTTTTATTGTATGTATAATACGCGATTACTTCGACATCTGTGAACCGATTTTGAGGATTTTTTTTTTCTTGGAAAGAGGGCACCCCAATATTGATCATACGTTCACTTGAAGAAAAGATTCTACCGGTAAGGGTGTCAAACTAGGGGTTGAAATTGACCGAAAAGAAATATAGCCGATTTCAATAAAACTTGGTAAGTAGATGTAATTTCACGAACTTTTGATGTCGGTTTTCTTTTTAAAAAAAAGATGGGATTATTTCAATTCTATTTTATGAGATTTATTATTTTTGGTATGAGTGTTCCTGGTAGTGCCATGACTCACGTGGAATGCGCCAATACTCCATTTGCGAACAACTTTATTAATATACCATGTGCCTCACATACTACGTGTTCACAGCCAGCTGAATCCACAGAGTCTTCCGCCTTACCACGTCATACCAATTGAAGATACAGCACAGTAAAACACGCAACAAATTTGCGGAATACATGTTTAAATTTTTCATATAATCCGTAGTTGACACTAAACGAGACTGTCCCTGTATGTTATATATACCAAGGGTACAAATGGTTACTTATTTCAAATTTACTTACAGCAATATTACTAAATAAAGTTCCAAATAATAGAAGAAATGCTCTGGGGTCGTTCTCCACGATGTTGTTCGGAGTCTGGAGACCCCAAAACGTCATAAGTGATGTCATCAATAACATTGACCACGTTGGACGCAGAACTTCTATTAGAGATTTCTTTTTGCCTTTGGCGTTTTTACGAAACCTGAAAAAAAATATCAATTTCACATTTGAAGTAATGAATGTCATCGGCAGAAATTTCAAATACTAAGGCACCCACATACGGGATGCTTTGTCTTCACAATCCGTCGTTTAAATCGATGAATCTGTAGTGTATGTTTATGTCGTTTACGATCAGCTTGAACGCAAGGGAAACAGCGACGGATAGATGCGATTATCGTAAAGAGGAGTCATCTGAATACGAGGGCATTTATGGTTTTTCTTGTTGTGAATGATAATTCCTTCACCCAGAAGATGAATTAATGTGTTACTAAAAGGGTTACATAAAATACAACACACTATATTTTTATATAATTAAGTATAACAACAACAACGCACACACTCAACATTACTAGCACTAGGGAAACCCCGTGTCGCGGGTGCCATGGACACACACATAGACAACCACAAATTACACCCAAACTCACGAGAGAAATAAATGTAGGCCATACAAATATTTCTCCCGGCCCGGGAATCGAACCTGGGACCTCTGCGTGGCAGTCCGGCATGGTACCCGTTCGGCCACGGAGGCAGTTATATATATATATAGTATGAAGTAGCAGAATCAACATCAACATTACATACGTTGCGTTGATCCTATTTTTTTTAATAATATCAAGTGATCTGTCCATAACACAGTGCCACTCAGAGCTTTAAATCACAAAGATCTGGCTGACACTGCGCCCGTCGCCCTGAGACGTAAGTTGATAAGTCTCGTGTGCCTGTAATGTCACCAGCACCCTTCCCTTTCAAGACCGGAACACAGTAATGCTGACATTACAGCTTGGCGGCAGAAATAGGCAAGGTGGCAGTAATTCCCTGGATGAACTCTTTGACAAGGCGCTCTACTGCTGCTACTAAATTAAGTAACTAATTATAGAAATTGGAAACAATGATAGTACCACAAACATCATTAGATTTCTGTATCGACCCGGCCGGGGCTCAACCCGGGACCTCAGAGAAAGCGACACCATGAAAACAGGTGTGTAAGCCGTTCGACCACAGAGCCTAAAACTAGAGCTCCTTGTGAAAAGGTTCGTCCAGGGAAGTACTGCCACCTTACCTATTTCTACCACCAAGCAATGTGAGCTTTGCTGTGTTCCAGTTTTAAAGGGTAAGGGTGTTGGTGAAATTACAGGCACATAGCACATGTCAATTTATGTCTCATGGTGACCGCCACTGCAACTGCAATGGACAGGCGTCTCGTTTACCACCAAGCGCTTACATGGTAACATAAAAAAAACCTTATAAAATAAAACTTACAAATAAACATTATAAATTGCGACGGGCAGTGTAGTAAACAGTCCTGTGCCGTGAATGGCCACTTCTAAAACTTGGACGAATGTGATTCCAGGTAACACGTGATATTTGTACACTGATGGTCCTTTAATTCCTCCTACCAGGAATAGGAGGGTTGCTACCTGGAAAAAAGGACTTTGTGTTATATATATTATGGTAGGACCTCTGTTTGAATATAAATTTGTCTTTCGAGGCGTAAATAGAAAACGAATCTTCCTAACATTAAGAAAACATATAGGATGCCCAATTTATAGCGGCTCTACATTTTTTACTCAAGAATAAATTGTGTTTTTTTTTAATAATAATGACTTTTTAATTATCTAATTCATAAATGAAATGTTCATTTGTGACGGTGTTGAGATAGTCAGATCGCAATTTTTTTTATACAATTTTTGTACCTTTTGGTAGTTTGTAAGACAAATTTCTGGTTGTACATTGTTTTTCGTTAGTATTTTTTAAAATTTTTGCATTACCATTCGAGAATTAAAAGGTCTATTACCATATTATCATTTGAAAATAATCTTAAAAATGGCTCATTGCTTGATCATTACGTGTTAAACCAATGCTTAAATTGATTATAGACTCTTAACACAATATATTAAGAGTGTTTTTTGCATTGCGAGCATTGGTTTAAGTTTTTATTAGACAATAAGTTTAAACACATATATACATATACATGTAAGGTACAAGAAAAGCTTAAATACTAGAAACTAAATTTAGGATCTAAATTATATGATTAAATTTGGGTCCCCACGGCAAGGAGCCAAAGATGCTGATAGCTTTACCCCTTTATATTGCTATGCTAATGCATTGGTCAAGGTAGCTGCCGGCCCTTGGGTTTCCCAAACAGTCTATTATTTTTTTTGGATAAAATTTTGTACAGATGAAGGGCACCACGGGCTAAGGGTTTCGACTCCAAAGGCTGTAAATAGGTAATCGGAGCCGAGGTCCTGGTACTTATTGCTCTTTATTCTTTCCGCCTAGCTAGTTGCCGAGGCAGCTCTATTGCTGGTGTGTTGGACACGGGATGGGGCAAGTGTGTTGGCACACATCAATATCCGGCCCATATTCCAAGGGATGAGAGTCATTCCGACCGGGCGTTTCCCATCAGACATACTTAGGTTTAGTGCAAGTGGACATTAGAAGAAGTTTTTATGATAAACTTAACACTAACATATATAGCTTCTGCTTACTTGAACTACAAAAATGTGTGTATGCGAGTCAAAAATGAAAATAGGTAGGCAAGCATTATTACACTTGAAAACGTCACATTGGTTAAACTCTACCCCTCGTTCGTAAGGCAGATTCCCCTGAGAAGAATGAGCAAGAAACTCTAAGGGTTGCTCTTTGTAAATAACATATACACATTCAACATTTACTATATATATTTTTATTGTTTTCAAACATCAGAGATCGAGCCTACCTCCATGAGCTAAACGGGTTACGTTACGAGTTAAGTTTTTGTTTCACCATAGCTTTAAACCTCATGAATGGCAAATTTTGTATATCAACCGGAACCTTGTTATAGAAACGTATACATTGCCTCTTAAATCAATTTGTGACTTTGTGACCGTGACCCGTTTAGCCCTTACAGGTTGTGTCTATCTATGGTATTTGAAATAAATGTTGTAAATAATAAATATGTACAAATATTTATTTACCAAAAGCAACCCCTGGAGTTTCTTTTCAAGGTGATCCGCCTTTTGAAAGAGCAGTAGATCAATATGACATTTTCAAATTATTTGAGTTGGAGTATAAAGCGAATTATATACTATAGTTTTAAAAAAGAACGAATGAATGAATGTATTTATTAATCTCCAAGCATTTACTTACCCACATACTAAGGTCATATCCCCAAGGCAAATACAATGTACCTGTGGTGTATTTCTCACAATGGCTCACGTAGAAGTTCAAAACTATGCTCATTACTACGAGATAGCCTCTGAAATAAAGGTTAGGCAGATCGATAAACATTTAACAATTTTTTTTTGTTTATGCTGTGCAAGGGCGCTGACTAAAGCTAGGTTAATTTTATATTAGACCAATAAGTGGGACTAAATATAAAATAAATTAAAATATAATTTCAGTACAGAGTACTAAAAAAACCGACCTCAAAAGTATGTGGAGTTAGATATAATTACCAAGTTTTATTGAAATTGGTTACCGGATAATGCGCAAACCCGAATTCATCCCCTAGTTCGCCACTATACTGTCAACACAGGTGATAATAAAAATCGGTTCTCAATAATCAAAGTATATTGAGAGAGAAAAACGCCTTGAATTGTCTTCAATTAATAGCAAAATCAACCACTAAAATAATTGCTCCTTATAATAAAATTTAGGCGCTATTTATAAAAATGAATATTCATGCGTGAACAGCCACTCTTAGAGGTGAATGATTTTCTTCAAAATAAAATGGGATGGAGACAGACCACTATGGAGGTACCCCCTTTCCTACAAAAAAAGAAACATGAACAAAATGGATTTACAAATAGCGGAGTTATGGCGTAACATACATACAAAAAAACATACAGTAGAATTGAGAACCTCCTCCTTGTTTTGAAGTCGGTTATCAAAAAAATTAAAACAAAGATCGAACACTAAGAGAGAGAAATCTATGACAATTTTTCTTCATTCAGCCTATAGATTTCTCACAGATGGCGCTACGGCTAAAAAGTCGTTAAAATCCAAAAACAAAGATCTGGAAAAAGCCGGGTCGAAGGAATGTTTCTTGTATTAATTTTTATAACAAGCTAGTGGGGTAATTTCACGAAAAACAATTAAATATCACGGTAGCAAAACATCTTGATAAAATTAATATAGCAAAAAAATGTTTGAATTTACTTTATCGGGTCACGAAATTGGGTCACGAAATTAAGGAACTTTTTGTAGTTAAACCAGTCGCAAAGACAGTAAAGCTTCGGGCAACAGCAAATACTACTAAATGAATTTTGGAACAACAAATACGTAACTTTGTTATCGTATACCATTTCCATTACCATTGGAATTGAAACTGTTTTTTCGGATATAAATCGTGTAGGTATCTTATTTGTTTTTTTCAAACATTTCCGCCTCTTTACAGGTCGATGATCACAACTATGTACCATGGTAGCAATAGCAATAACAATGTGTACCACATTTGTAATGAAACTGATTTTGTACATCTAAATCGTGTATATAATATAATTTATATTATCAGGTAGAACGTCGATTCCCTATTGGGATGCAGCAATTTTTCTTTTTTCACGGTGCAGCACTTATGCACGTAATATGGTTTTATTTTTTCTTTTATTGTATTTGTTTTTATAATACAATACAAATATTCTTTATTGCACACGGAGAAATTCAAAATAATACAAAAAGTTATAATTATAGATACAACAGGCGGCCTTATTGCTAAATAGCAATCTCTTCCAGGCAACCTTCGGGTTACAGGAAAAACTGTCAGATAAAATAAATAAAATTTTATTGTTCTCTTTTGACTGTTCTGTACATTCACGCGACCAAATGTTCTTTTATTGTGTTTTTTTTTCACAGTTTCGTACATTAGCGCGCGCAACATTTTACATTGAACGTTTTTTTGCATAAACTTAACATTGTGACTGAAGGTGACCTTTGACATCGATTATTTCAGGACATAGATCAAGATTGAAATATTTGGGTTTCGTTATGACCTGTACAATTGTATTTATAATGCTAATTACAAATTTCATTTTTATCTGTCGATGATGTAATTTGAGTCGACGCTAAAAAACCCTCTCTCGCTTCACTCGCTATTAATTTGCTCACCTGAAAATCGACAACGAATATTCATCCCTACCAAACACAGAGATGAGGCTGAAAGGAATCAGGAACACAATGTAAGAATCCAGTCCGTGATCGAATAGCTCTCCCAGTGGGCCAGACACGCCTATTTTACGAGCTTGTTTGCCATCCACGCCATCTGCAATTTAAAATACATTTATGCATTTTATATAATAATAATAATATGTCAAACAAATACACCGGACAGCCGTCGCTAGCGACCGCGTAAAATGCCTTTATACAAAAAGTTGTTTCTTCTTGTGACCGCTAGGAGCGCTATATAATCGGTCGGTAGCGTCAATTCTCACAGTAATCTCATGTTAGAAGCACTGGTCTCAAACTAGGAAAGTCCTTGTACTTTGAGTACCAGAGGAACGGAATTAATTCTGGGAATTAATTCAACAAAAGTTCGATCCTCATATTTAACTGCCTCGGTGGCCGAACGGTTACAATACTGGACTACCACGCAGAGGTCCCGGGCTCGATTCGAGTTAAATATTTGTATTATCTACATTAACTTACAAATAAATGGACGACGGGTCTAATACAAAAACCACGAAAAAAATGTCCCAAGTCAACCTTTTTAAACGTAGTGACATGTAAAGGAATATGAAAAAGCTAAAACGTTGAATTTAAATTGTAATGTCATGTCAGTACTGTCTAATTTTGCTTGCTTCGCTGTCAGTCGAACAAACGAAGACTAAAGCGTGAATGACGCTCTGTATACGATTTTAACGCCCTATAAGTTCGGACACTTTTTAGCGCGGACCCACGTCCATATAATTGTAAATCAATGATTATCTACATTTATTTCTCTCGTGAGTTTGGATGTATTTGTGATTGTCTATACGTATTTATTTCACTTGATGCAAAAAAAAATATTGGTATTTAAAAGTACCTATTGAATACACCGGTTTTATTGTAAAATTTCAATGTAAGTTTGTGTTTTTTTTCATCGTGAAAATTTTTAGCAATCGTGTTTTCACACCGTATGTATTTTTCCCAAAGTGATCGATTCAACACTCACTGTTATGCGGTGTTATGCGGAACCAACCAAAGCCATTTGGGTTGTACAGACTCTAAAGCATAAAAAGTCATCGACACGGAGTCCTTAAACACTTCTCTTGAAAAGTTGTCATTTTGCACAAAGAGTGCGATATACGCGGTTAAGATCCGAATTGATAGCTTCATAATTTTGAATATTTAAATAGGAGATGGTATTTAAGTTAAGAAGAAGATGAAGGTTTATCCTACCGCCTTTCAAGTAGAGGCCGTCGGTTCCGGGCTCGCACATCCGAGTTTCTCGGAATTTAACGCGAAAACCATGAGCTTTTCGGTGAAGGAAAACATCGTGGTGAAACCTGCACGTTGAAGAAGGTTCACAGCCCTCGGAAAACGTGGGAAGTCTTTTTTTTATAATACCAAGTGACGGGACGAACAAGTCGCGCGCCTGACGGTTGCAGTGCCACAAAGATCTGAGGGGCTCTGCCACTACGCCCGTCACCCTGAGAGATAAGTTGACAAGTCCCATGTGCCTGTAATTTCACCAGCACCCTTACTCTTCAAAATCGGAACACAGTAATGCTGACATTACTGCTTGGCGGCAGAAATTGGTAAGGTGGCAGTACTACCCTGGACGAATTCTTTCACAAGGACCTCTATTGCTACTAAAAAAAGTCCTCAATCCGACTTGACCTAAGTGTGTAATGGTATTTAAAAATTGTTAATATTATTATTCATTCACTTATTTAATATTCCAAGAAAGCTAAAATTAATACTCAATGTCGTCCATAAAAGCTTTCATATCTACACGTAATATAAAATCACTCTACATAAACAGTACGCGGTAAACAAACCTTAATTAATTGGTAACAAAATTAATAGGTTCGCGAGCAGAAAACTTACCCAAATTGTAAGCAAGGAACAACAGAACCCCGCAAACTGTTAGTACCCAATCCGACATCTCCCTGCCACCCGCCTCATACCCCTCCGGCTTCCCCGATGCGGTGAAATCATAGTCATAATACGATAGTAACAAGGCATCTATTACCATGCACATAAACCCAGCGAAGGTGAGAAGGTTCGGAGCTATCCAATTTGGTATGAACTGAAAAATATTAAAAATATTTTTTAAATTGCGCTATAATATTTTAATTCTGTGTATACCCTGTCAAACACCCAATACTTTTATCCCAGGCCAGTGTATCCTTAGCTATACATGGGTAAGGCTTGCTTCTTTAGGCCGGCGTGTCCCAGTGTATACATAGTTTAAAACATTTTGTATGAGCATTTGGAAGCCCTGGCCCTCACGAATCATTCAATGTTTTGAGATTAAATATCTGTGACAGTTTTGAAGTTATGGTTCAATAAAGAAAAAAAAATATTTTTTCAATTACTGTCCATGATATATCCCGTAAAATACCGATAAACAGGTGACTTTACGGCGGTGTTCAAGGCTCTGCAGCTTCGCCTCCACTAATTCCGAGTCACCTAGAAGTCAAGCTATGCCACGAGGGCACAGTTGTCAATTGCAGAGCAGAGCCATATCTTTGTATTAATATCATATACGTCAAATTTATATGTCGTTTGTGTTATGTAAATTAATGAATGTAAATTATGATCTTGGTTTTTGATTTATGTGCTTTGTTATTTATACAAAGATTGAACAAACACATAGAAAAGTTTCTTCGACTTTCTCGATGAACCGGGCTACCGCTCTCCCAACTGAACTATGAAATGAGTTAGCAGACCTTATAAATTTCTTTATGTGGTTGTAAAGCTTTATTTTTGGTTTTGAATGGCTTTTTTTTTGCCGTAGCGCCGAATGTGAGAAACCTGTAAAAGTTTTGTACCTTAACGATGGTGTTCCATGTTGGATGCATTACATATTTGCTTAGCGGGCTTGTGTCTATGGCGCTGTACTGAAAGACAAAACATTATTTTATCAAATTTATAATCAATGACATCTTTAATAAATGCCACATTTACTACATACGCTGATATATTTAGCGAAAGTAAAATTCCTAAAATTATGCGGCATTTTATCAAATGTCTGGCCGATTATTACACTTCATTATTTTAAGTCTAATTTGAAAATAAAAAAATAGTCGGTCAATTGTGTTCAGTACCCAGTTCGGGCTTCCTCGCTACTGCAATGCGTCGGGACTAGTGTGAGACAGCTCAAACAGAGTTCTTAAAATAATAGAGGATACTTTGATTTAAACTTTCACGATTTTCACACATTATTTGATTCTTAATTCGGGTTTTAATCAAATATAAAACATATTTTAGTTAAAAATATAGTATAGTTTTAAAAATCAAATAATGATGGAGACACGCATCGACTGCGAACTGGCAACCGGTACTATCTCATTTTTGACAACTTTACAGGATGAAGACAGGAAATTGTGTGCGTCATTTATAATAAGCATCTGGTTTATCAAATAAAAATATGTAGTGTACGTACATATGTAATAAACATATTTAAAAACTAACGCTTTAACCTTAAAACGCTTACCTTGTAATTGTTCAGTCCTTTCAAATGCTCCTTGGTTAAATATTTGTATTCAAACATTTTTGAATTTTGAAAGTATACCCTGCACTAAAACTTTACAACTGCAATTTTTTTAAATTTTATTATCGGACATCGTTATATTTTGACACTATTTTATATTGCTTTATTTTTAAACTCTTTTGTTTTGTGTTAGCTTTTCGTACCCTCTTACCGTCCTTACCCTCTTAGTATAATAAATCCACATGTGATAATACGTCAATACATGAAACAAATCATGTGATATTTTGTGATTCCCCCGCATAAAACCACCTAATACAACAACAACAACAGGATTAGTAGGCTGCAGAAGTTGTGTAGCGCGTCTGCCATGTTTGCGGAAGCGCAGACCGCCTTTTTTATAATATTAAGTGATGGCACAAACAAGCGTCCATCTAGTGGTAAACGACACGCCTAGTTTCATAATAATAATAACAATTTCTTGAAAACCCCGTATCGCGGGTGCCATGGACACACACATAGGTAGACAACCACAAATTACACCCAAACTTACGAGAGAAATAAATATAGGCCATGCAAATATTTCTCTCGGCCCTGGAATCGAGTCCCGGCCCTCTGCCTAGCAGCCCAGCATGGTCGCCGTTCGGCCACAGAGGCAGTTGTAGCGCAGCAGTTGCAGTGCTACTCAGAGCTTTAAATCGCAAAGTCAAGTGCACTGTCACTGCACCCTGAGACATAACGTCGGGGATAGTGCAATAACGCAGAACTAGCATTGGATTATAAGTTTCCATTTCGATAAATTAGTGGCCAAATCAAATAGTATGCGTAACAGTCATGGCAACCAAATTAGCGCGATTCTATTGTTATCAGTCTGTAGATAACATAAACTAAATGATTACTGTGCAAAATTGAAAGTCGTAGCCGTTGAAATAACAAAGTAATGACGTAGAAATTTGGTTTTGTGCATATACGCACCTTTTACCAATGCTACTTACGCGGATTTGCACTATCCCCGACGATAAGTTGACAAGTACCACGTGCCTGTAACTTTACAAGCACCCTTGTATAAGGGTTGAAAGTATTTTCAAATCGGAACGCAGTAATGCAGACATTACTGCTTGGCGGCAGTATTTCCCTGAATGAACGCTTTCACAAGGTGCTCTATTGCTTTCTCTACCGTACTACGTAACTGTAGCAACGGCATACTGAGAATTGCAGGAACTCTAAGAAAACTCCTCATAGAGTTTACTAGATCGATTAAAATAATGTATTATTACAGTTTATAAGTCTCTTACTAATTAGGTATGGATTTATGTTGCCTGAAAAACAAATTATTATTATTATAAAACTGTTGATAATAGAATCTTAAAACCCCTCATCTAAAAAGTTGTCATTTTGCAGATGTGGTCTTATTACACCAAGGGATGGGGTACACGTAGCAAATACCATTGCCTTTGTATGTAATAGTAATACATTATGTATTAAGGGCGTTAAATAAGATATTATTAGAAGTCGAAGAGGCTTTCGGAGCGAGGTTCGTCATTCCTGTACAACCCGTGAAATATACAATGTTTTTCATCAAATTTGCATTTAAATAGTACGATTGCATGCAGACTAACTTGACTATAATGACCCAAGTAAAACACTGGGGCCTTTTTTTTTCTCATTGAAGCCATGATCGGTAATGAGAAGACGAAATGCCCGGGGGTTTTGTGTTTGGGGCATCATAGTCAGGTTGGCCAGCATGCAATCACACTATTTACGTGCAAGTGTGATGGAAATGTTATCATTATTAACTTACTATCGTAACGTATTTAGCAGTAGCGCTCCTTGTGAAAGAGTTCGTCCAAGGTAGTACTGCCACCTTACCTAATTCTGCCGCCAATAAGGGTGCTGGTGAAATTACAGGCACATGGGACTTGTCGACCTATGTTTCAGGGTGAACGGGTGCACTGGTAGCACTCAAATCTTTGCAATTTAAGGCTCTGAGTGGCACTGTAACTGTTAAAGACAGGCGTGTAGTTTACCATCAGATACGACTTGTTCGTCTCGTCAATTGATATTTAAAAAAAAAACAACGGGGATGATTATGACTGCTCTGAACTAAAAATATGTATTTTGTCCTTTTCTAACCGATATCAAACGGGAGGGACAGATGCGCAGAACTAACTTTAATTCGCGTTCGAGCCGTTGGGTCACTAAACTGTAGATAACGTCAATCGCGCGATTGTTTATAAGTACGCGCAATAGGTTAATCGAAATAATAACCAATACTGAAGTTGACGTGGTTAAAGTAACCAGACCGGAGTTACACTGAAGGTAACCTTTAAAATGTTACAATAAACACTGATAAAAATATAAGCGTAGAGTTATTCACGCAAAAACGTTTAAAAAAGATTGAGATTATTTCGTTTTCAATATTTTGTAACAATTTGGTGTTGATGAGGTATAACAAGTTAACGAATTTTTCTTTTATAGTTTTTTTTTTGTTTAAGATGTAGTGATGTTTTATTTAACATTAAGTTAATTGAACTTTCTTAATGCGTAGTTATCGAATTACAACTTTTCAAGTGACATGTCATCATCAACAGTTATCAAACGTTTGACATCAAAACATAAGAACCGGGTATATAAGAATTTAAAAAAAATCTAAATTAAATTTTTAATGCATATTAGGACTTTTTACTAGTTTCTTATTTACAATTATTATGAATAAAGATCGAATACAACATTGACTTACAAATAAATGGACGACGGGTCTAATACAAAAACCACGAAAAAAATGTCCCAAGTCAACCTATTCGAAATTTAAATTGTAATGTCATCGCAGTATCGCGCTGTCAGTAGAACAAATGAAGACTAAAGCGGAGTGTCGCGCTCTGTATACGATTTTAGCGCCTTACAAGTGCGGACACTTTTTAGCGCGGACCCGACGTCCATATACTTGTAAGTCAATGGAATACAAAGAAAAATTCCTTTATTCAGAGAGGACTCCAGCATGCTGATTTTGGTTCAAATTGAAATCGAACCGATCGGGTAGTCTCTAAATCAGATGGGTTTCCGAGCGAGAAGATGAACCTGATTCCTACTATACCTTTCTAATTTGTGAGTTAAATCAACTATTGTTACGATTTGAAATGTCAAAAGTTTCCGATCAGCCAGTTGTGAATTGCAATTATGCGCCTCGACTCGGAAGAGATCTCGAATCCCGTCTTCAGAAAAGGAGGAGGTTCTCAATTCGTTTGTATGTATGTTATTACGCGATCACTCCGAAATATTTGTGAACCGATTTTAATTTTTTTTTTTTTTTTTGTGGAAAGAGGGTACATCAGAAGTGGTCCCATTTAAACTTGAAGAAAATATTCCACCTTTAAAGGTGGCAAAATAGGGGATAAATGAGTATTGGGTCGGTTTTTTTAGTACTCTGCACTGAGATTACAATTATAAGAATCCTTAACTTTTTTTAAATTTATTTATTTAAAACAATTCGACCATGTTCCGTTATTACATTTTAAAATATTTATATAATTTTATAGAAATTAGCCAGTGTAATTACTGATTTTTATGGTATCGTACCCGTGTGTTATATTTTTTATAAAAAAATTTAATTGTTGTTTTCTCCTCGACAGTACTATGATTAGAGATTTGATAAAGGTTATTTCAAAGTGTTTGTACATACACGACACTCCTATTTATAATCTGTAATGGATAACGCATAAAAAATAACGGCTTAGTTTTATTACTATATGAATTATGAACAACCTAAATAAACCTATAAGAGAACTTTGCAGAAACATTATTTACACTAAAAGTGTCATATCGACGAAAATTTTACTGCCTCCTTGGTCGAACGGTTACCATGCCGGCCACGCAGACGCCTTAGGTTCCATTCCCAGGCCGGGACAAACACACTCTTTTGCAAAAAAAAACGGGCACCTAAGGAAATTTACGTTCTAAAGTCGATTTGAGTTAATTAAATGAAATTTATTTCTTTGACTTAGTCTGTATACTTATAATCGTGTAAATTAATGCGCGTGAAGTGAATTCGGGCAATTAAAAGAAAAAAAAAACGATGGATTCTTTAAAACCGATGTACACGCCCAAACAATAAGAAGTGGTCGGCAATAAAGACAAGATTTTTTTTTACTTTTTTTAATTAAATAAAGTTCAAATGTAAAAACCTAATAACGAGTGTGACCTCCTCTTGCCAAAATCACAGCTTGAATCCTTCTGGGCATGCTTTCCACGATGTTTTTAATAACGTTTTGAGGAATACGTTCCCACTCTTCTGCAATAACTCTTTTTAGCTCCCTGATGTTTTGTGGAGCAGGTTGCACTGATCTTACCCGTCTCTTTAGAACATCCCAGACATGCTCAATTGGATTAAGGTCAGGACTTCGAGCTGGCCAATCTAAACGACGGATCCCAACTTCTTGCATGTACGCTTCCACGTCGCCAGAACGGTGCGGGCGAGCATTGTCGTCCATAAAAATGGAATCTTCCCCAAGTGCAGTCAATGTGGGTTGTGCATATGGAATTAGGACTTCCATTATGTACCGGTGTGCATTTAATGTTCCATTTTCTATGAAAACTAACTCCGTACGCTCCGTCGAATTAATTGCTGCCCAAAACATAACGGAGCCTCCGCCATAAGGAGTGATTTCTTCGAAACACACTTCCGCATAGCGTTCCCGTGGTCTTCGCAGCACTCGCCGGCGTCCGTCCTCTCCACACAAAGAGATTCTAGCTTCATCAGAAAACAATACTTTATTCCAGTCCTCCAGAGTCCATGAAGCACAGTTCCGAGCAAACTGAAGTCGAGCAACACGGTGCTCACGGAGTAATTTAGGGCCCCGAGCTGGGCGGTAACTCCTGATATTGGCAGCCAAAAGCCTCCTCCTGACCGTCCACAAGCTAACTTCTACTCCTCTTACTTCTTCAAGGCTCTTCTTCAGGTCCACACTTGACGCCTTACGATTCCGCAATGCCTGACTCACCAAAAAGCGTCATCTCTTGGTTCTGTGCATCGTTTTCTTCCCTAACCGGGTCTTCTTTTGACCGAACCGGTCTCTTGATACCGTTGCCAAGTCCTCTGGACAGTTGAACGACTCACATTTAGCCGCTGAGACACGTAAGTTTGCGAACAACCTTCTTCAAGTAGGGCTATAATTTTACCGGCCCTTATCACTTTATCACTCATATCAAAAAGTGGTATTTAATGTAAAAAGAAAGATTAAATTGTTTAATTTGCAGAAAATATCCAAAATGTTTTAAAATATCGTAATCAGTTAAAAATCGTTTCAGCAATTCGCGCCATTAGTAAAGCAATTTTAGAATAATCCACAATAATCATTATTTTTCTTTTATTAATTTCAAATTTTAAATTTGGAACGTAAAGAATCATGCCAGGATACTCCAAATAACATGCCAATATATCGTCAAATTAATAAAACCTATTTCTTGGTCTTCTTCATTGAAGTAGAGAAAAAAATCTAAAGTGGCCGTTTTTTTTGCAAAAGAGTTTATTTGAATGGTCTACATTTACTTCTCTCATGAGTTGGGGTGTAATTTGTGGATGTCTTTGGCACCCGCGACACAGGGTCTCCGTAGTGCGGGGCTATGTTTGAATGATGATGAGTGTGTGCGCTATTATTATTTCTTATCAAGTATATTAATTTGGATGCATTACTTTAAGAATAGGCGAAAGCTAGTGTATGAATATGAAGGAAATGTGATGTGAAATTAGCCAACTAAATTACATAATACAATCCATTTTCTGCAGTAACTTTGTGCTTTAAGATACGAATTTGAAAAAATTAAAATTAAAGAAAATTAAATTGACTTTACTTCACGAAATCAATAGAGCTAGTTAGCTAGCTAGCTAGTTGTGAAAGAGTTCGTCCAGGGTAAGTACTGCCACCTTACCTATTTCTGCCACCAAGCAGTAATGTCAGCATTATTGTGTTACAGTTTTGAAAGGTTAGGGCGCTGGTGAAATTACAGGCACATGGGACTTATCAACTTATGCCTTTGGGTGATGGGCACATTGGTATTGCCCCTTAGATCTTTGCGATTTAAAGCTCTGAATGGCACTGCAACTGTTATGGACAGGCGTGTAGCTTACCATCAGGTACACGACTTGATCGTCCCGTCACCGTTTTGACGCATTATGTCAGAAACGATAGGCACGCACGTGTTTGTTTGTTTCTATTGTATAGACTCATGTACTGCCATCTGTTATTATATTTTTGTTAATTTATCTTTTTGGTAGCAGTAGAGGTCCTTGTGAAAGAGTTTGCCCCGGGAAGTACTGCCACTTTACCTACTTCTGCAGCCACGCAGTAATGTGAGCTAAAATGCGTTCTGGTTTTGAAGGGTAAAGGCAGCGGTGAAATTACAGGCACAAGGCACTTGTTAACTTATGTCCCAGGGTGACGTGTGCGGTAGCAGTGCCCCTCAGATCTCTGCTATAGATAGTTCGTCCCGTCACTGAGTATTAAAAAAAAACCGCATTTTGGGAATTGTGCTTCCGCTACATGTTTCACCGAAATCAGAATTTTCGTCAAAATTCTTAAGTTATATCGACTGTGAAATTTCTTTGAGTTGTCATTTCTTATAAATTTGAAAATTATTTTATCGGTTTAAAGATTCTACGAACGAAATTGGTCGATAACTTTTTTTACGTTTAAATAGGAGAGTAATCAAATTTCGCGTACACATTTATTTATTTATATTTTGGAGGGCACAAACAGCTTATATTACAATAAAATAGAGACTTAATTAAATAATTTGAAGCAAAACAGTTCCCTACTGATAAAAATACAATAATATTTGATGCATTGATAACAGTAAGACAATATAACATTAACATTATAAATATAACATAACTCACACACACATAATTTGTTTCATGTCGTTTGTATTACTTTTATGACTTTCATGTGGTAAGAGCACACGTGGCTTTATAAAATATCAAAGGTAGGATTTCTCGATGTCTCCGCGGATGGTATACCTTAAGCCTGGTTTCAGAGCGGTGCTAATTTATCTGCCGACCGTTCGCGCAGAGCACCGGAGCGGATTAACATGTGTGGCGATAGTACATCATTTTAGGGCGCGTTTCCATTATGGCTCAACTCACACTGGCGCAGAGTCGAAGCGTCGCGTTGCGTCCTGTTTTTCAACTACAACGCCTGGCGACGCCGACGCGCGACGTGTGATCCGGGCGCACTAATGTGTAACGTGTAACGTTTTATTTGTCGTTGGACAACTGTTGCGTCTAACATGTTCCCATGTCACCACTATCTGTCGTGACTGAGTCGTGGACATTTATTTTATCATTGACCGACTGCCGTGCGTAGCTAGTCCCACTAGACCGTGACGACAATTTATCGGTTCACGGCAGCCGCCTTGTCGTTTGCACGACAGAATCGCTTGAAGCTACGACTATCTGTAATCGTCTGACGACTGTCGTTCAGCTAGAAAAGTTTCCCATTATCACGACAGTCTGTTGTGATAATGGGAATTGAGTGTCGAATAACACCGTATGGGAACTCCGCGCAAGGCGCCCGTGCGTTCATTGTAGGCGACTGTCTTCCGTTACGCACTAAGTTAAGTACTCGATGCAGAGCACTGCGGATTCTACGCATGCGGATAACCCGCTGGCGGACAGTCCGCACGGACCGTACGCATAGCTGTGAAACAAGTCTTATAAATAAACAAATGACATAATCGAGTACCATCACTATCTCTGTTAATGCCAGAATATTTATGTCATTGCCACCGGCGCCCGATAGTGTTATCAATGTGACGTGAAATTATTTTATAATCGTGTCCTAAATATTGACGTTTAAAGTACTGATATACTAGTTAGTATATTAATCCTCTGCAACCTAAATGTAATATAATGTTGTTTGGTACCCTAGGTAATATTAATGAGAGCTGCTGTACTAAGAGAACAATAGTTGCTCTTTAAAAAGGAGAAGGTTCTCAATTTGTCTGTGTCTTTTTTTGTGCGTATGTTTTATGACTATAATGGTAAATAAAGATAAAGACTAGAATCGCAATGGCAAATAGGCTTTCCATAAAAAAAAAACATATTTTCACCTCTACAATACCTATATAATTGAAAAAAAGATTCATCAAAACCTCTGTCTGGAGTACCGCACTATATGGATGCGAGACATGGACAATAACAAACAAAGACAGAGAGAGATTGGAGTCATTTGAAATGCGGTGCTGGAGGCGAAAGGAATAAAATGGACTGAAGAGACATCAAATGAGGAAGTTTTGAAAAGGGTTCCTGAGGAGAGAAGTCTTTTGAATGCAATAGATAGGAAAACGGGGAAAATATTTGGACATTTCGTACTGCTATTACAATGGCGTCGTAACTCAAGCGAAATTCAAGATTATACTATTGCTGAACGCAAAATTTGATTCTCTACAGGTGAATAAAACAGTCGTTGGAATATTGTAAGAAACCATAAATATAAAAAACACTTAACTCAAAATGAGACAAAATTTTTGTGAGCTAATTCTGGACAAAACAATCCTTACTCAAGAATATGAAGTTGTTATTTCAATTTTATTTTTAAATACATTTGACAAGCAGAAAATTGTTTAGATGTCTGTAATAAACTGCAACGTATACATAAATTTTAATAATTTTTCACCGGAAGTGAGTAATTCATTTTACACCGATTTTGAAAAAGAACACTTTTTGAGTTAATACACTATTGTATTGACAGTACAATTTTGTTGTGTAATGACAAATTTGTGAGAGTGATAATTGAGCGGAGGATAGAAGGGAAAAGAAAAAGAGGAAAATCAAGAATGGCGTATAGTGAACAAATAAAAAAGAAGATCAAAGTGAACAGCTATAGAGAGGCCAAAGGACTGGTTATGAACCGTGAGGAGAGGAAAAGGCTACACTGACAACAGTCTATAACTTAAATAAGATGAAGATGTTTTATATGATTACTCCGATATTTGTGAACCTATTTCGATGATTCATTTGTCCCATTCGAATTAAAAAAAAATGTTCCACCTCTAAGGGTGACAGTGTTTTTTTTTCATAATGTCAATTGACGTGACGAACAAGTCGTGCGCCTGATGGTAAGTTACACTCCTGTCGATAACAGTTGCAGTGCCACTCAGAACTTTAAATCGCAAAGATCTTAGGGGTACTGCTACTGCGCCCGTCTCCCTGAGACATAAGTGTGCCTGTAATATCACCTGCAGCCTTACCCTTCAAAACTGGAACGTATTAATGCTGACATTACTGCTTGGCGGCAGAAAAGGGTAGAAAAAGCAGTACTTCCATGGATGAACTCTTTCACGGGAAGTTCTACTGGCATTATTCAGGTTTAAAGATTCTGCAAACGAAATCAGTACCTAGTTATTTTTAAAAATTAAATATACAGTATAACTTGTTTCATGTAATTTGTCAAGTACTATTTTTGTGACTTTCATGTCATAAAATAACTTTTGATTCACATATAAATATCTTAAATTACAAAAATAATATAAAAATGTAAACATAACATAAACCCTGTAAATAAATTGCACGAATTGCACTTTTCGGCGACGTGTGGTGCATGGTGTCTGGAAACCGACCTCGAGATCGTGAGTAGACAACACCCTTAAATCTGATGTATTCCACTATCTCCTGAAACTTCGTGGAGTACCTAAAGCAGTCTCGACAGGTAGGTACAGCAGTGTCGTCGGTATAGCCGGATGCAGCAGATGGTTCGGTCCTGTCGGTGCTGTCCCATCGAGGTTACGGCTGGAGGTTTTCCATTTCGTGTTCTTTTACAATATTGACGATTCTAAATCCAAATCTAAATTGCTTATATTTGTTTTTTCAAACAAACCAACTGTAAGGGCTTTTTACAGATCCCCCATGATTATGCCTCACTGTGAAATCCACCTATTTTTTGTTACGTAGTAGTAAATGCACTTGTGCATAGAATCTCTTAAAACCATTTTATTTTCACAATTTAGTGCAATGAAGACAAATAAAAATGACAATTGTGTTCAAGCACTGAAGTGCTAATTGGTTGCATTAGTTCCATTAACTGCGCACAGTGACCTATTCTGTGGCAAAGTTTCTTTAACACATCAAACTCGTAACAAATGTTTTTCTTAGTTAGACAATATAAATTTTCTATCAATCTAATTAAAGTGCCTCTGTAGCCGAACGGTTACCATGCTGGACTGCCACGTAAAGTGTTCGATTCCCGACCTGGGAGAAACATTTGCGTGGCCTATATTTATTTCTTCGTGAGTTTGGGTGTAATATGTGGTTGTCTATGTGTGTGTCCTTGGCACCCGCGATTGTGCGTTATTATTATAAACTATTTTCCAAACAACGACCTCGGTAACCCAACAGTTTGCACCGTGGGCTCGACATGAGGAAGTCCTGGGTTTGATTCCCGATAAGACCTGAGAAGATTATTATTATTATTATTAATTTTGGAAATTAACTTCCTAATTGATTCTGATCTGAGTGTTCTGTGTACTGCCTGCGATTTTCGTTGTTCAGGTTCTCATAGCGCAGGAAATTTCCTAGTTTGAAATAAGGTTATTTTATGATTGCTTGGTACTTTATTAGTTCGTTCGTTAGTGGGATGCACAAAAGCAGCCTTCCCACACGACGAGCCATTCCATTTATGAAAATGTTATTTATGTTAAGAAAAATAAATAAGTATATCGAGTTCTTAGGTGTTCGCGTTTGTTACACATAGGAAATGAAACTATTTTGTTTTATTTAATTAAACTATAGTGAAAAAATAGGGTGGTTTGCATCAATATTAGACATAACTGGTTGAAGACTGTACCACCTCAGTCAACCGTGTCACGTGCAAAGGGCCCGAAACGACGGTTTGTTTGAAAAAACAAATATACGCGATTTAAATCCGGAAAAATAGTTTCATTTCCTAAAAATAGAAATTTTTTTATAACATTAATACGAGGAATAAAAATAAACTAGCTTGACAGTCGTCTTCATAAAGTCTAAAATTCATTTAAGGGGCAATGCATACGCTTTTATAATAAGATTCCGATTGATATTCAAAATTTGCCATTTACGAGATTTAAAACTATTGCGAAACAAAACTTTATACCAAAGGTTATTATACAACTTCTGCGTACTTGGATGACAAAAATCCCTGGTAGTGCCCCGTTTAGCTCTTTCAGGTATTCTCGATGTAAGATGTTTAAATTAAAAATTGTAATGATAAATGATAAAAGAGTAACCCTTAGAGTTTCTTGCTCATACTTCTCAGGCGAATCCGCCTTACGAATGAGCAGTAGAGTTTAATCAGTATGACGATTTCAAGTGTAATGTGCTTACCTGTGAAATAAAGATTATTTTTGACTTTAACTTCGACGGCATCCAGTTTCAAGTGTTAGCTGCGCCTTTAAATTTCTATCACATTACGCAAAAAACCAATTTAGTAGGTTATATGTCTAAAAGTCTGCTATTTTGGACTTAACGATACTTTAATAAATCACTAGCTGATCTGGACAATGGGAAAAAAATATTTTTGCCCAGATCAGTTTGACCATCAATCTGGCCAACGGGAAACAATGGAAATCTCCTTTTATAAAATATAGTAACGATAAATGTATTCAAATGTATATTTACAAAAAGCAACCCCTAGAGTTTCCTGCTCATTCTTCTCAGGGGAATCTGCCTTACGATTGAGTTTAATCAGTATGACTATTTCAAGTGTAATTTGCTTACCTAAGAAATAAACTTTATTTGACTTTGACATTCCTGTACGTCGCACATAACCGTAAATCCTTACACCACGATGGCAAGCATATAGTGTATGCCATCGGTACGACAAGAAGAAGGCTTACTTCAACAAAAGCTATGAAGTGGGCGATCTACTACTGTCTTTGACTACCTTTTATTCATGATCATTGGTCATTCAAAATCATTTGCTCGACAATCACTTTGTTACTTTCACTTTGTGTGTCGCTATTGTTATCATGTCTATGAATAAATAAATACATTTGTAATTAAATAAAATATAATAAACGTACGTTATGACTAACATAATTATGTAATATATAGAATTATTTTACCCTATAGGGTTTAAGTTGTTGACATTTGAATAATTGTACTTTAATTTTAATTTTATTTTTATTTTATTGAATAATTGTAACCATATCATATATAATATAACATTGTACACCCGACAGGGGTATGAACTGTTGTACTCAAATTACATGTAACATCTTCTTTACCAGTTCAAACAATAAACGATTCTGATTCTGATTCTGATTCTGTTTGCACTTTGTAGTTTGTCCAAAGCAACAAAGGACTCTCCTCAGTTGACAGCGCACACAAGCGTATAACTAACATAACAGGTAATAGGTAATAAGAGGATAGGTGACTCGGAATTAGTAGAGCTGCCGTCCACTAACTAAAACGCGGCTCACTCAAACCGTTTTTAATAGCAAAAAATTAAAATTAGTTAACCTGTTCGACTTATCGGAACTTACCCTAACGATGCGTAGCTGAAATATCATCAAACAATTTCAATATTCTAAAACTGGGTTACGGCCACGTTTAAGTTAGCTGTAGAGCCTTGAAAACCGCTGTAAAGTTGCCTGCTTTTCGGTGTCCTACAGGATATAACACAGACAGAGTGCGAGAGAGTTACACGATTTAATTCCGCTTTCTCCTTTCCATCATCGGGAGCTAGATTTAGACTAGGGTTTCACCCTTATATTATCGATATTCCAAGGATTCGCACCGTTTCGCTTCCACATTTAGATGGCGAACGGTTATGGAGTAGAATTCCCTGCCTGCAGACTTGTTTCCTGAACATTATAACTAGTGCCTTTTCAAGGCGTGAGTAAATAAATAAATAATAAATAAAATAAAAAGATATTTATTTCTTCATACACTCCAAACACAATACTTAAAAACAAAATGTGGACAAAAAGGTTAAAGAAAACATTGCAGATTTTCAGTCTTCATCTGCAGCTAGCTATTCGCTTGCTAAATAGGCATTATTTAGGTGTGCATGCTCCATCTTCATCATCTTCTTTTTCATCTTTTTCACTTTCCATCTCACCTGATCTTAACCACATATTACACCAAACAGCATTTTTTATATGCTTCATTAAAAAATATTCCGTTGTAAACTGAGTACGACACTGGATTTGCACCAGATAATTAATTGGTGCAATAATTGTCCTCTTAATTGCGTCCCGCGGGCTTGCCGCTTCGTCTCCGCATTCGTAGATATTTATTTTTGCGTATATTTATCGTCATTATTAAAACACATAATAGTGAATATTCGAAGAAGGTAAACATCATACGTCAAAAATTATTTTATCACATGAAAATCATAAAAATTATACGAACTATGTAAATGTGCACCTGATGGAAACTACACGCCTTAAAACTACAAAAAAACTAAACTAAACTAAAACTTACAAGCTTTAAATCGCAAAGATCTGAGGGGCACTGCCGCTGCGCCCGTCACCCTGAGACATAAGTTGACAAGTCTCATGTGCCTGTATTGCAATTTCACCAGCACCCTTACCCTTCAAGACCGGAACACAGAATGCTGACATTACTGCTTGGCGGCAGAACTTCCCTGGACGAACTCTTTCACTCACTCACTATCTATCACTTGTATATAATTTAAGATAAAAATATTCATCGGTTATTCGACTCTGTTTAACCAGTTCTGTTCCTACCTACCAACACAATCTGGTCATATACCGGAGTACAACAGAAGCAATATCCTTTAACACCAGCAATAGTTCAGATTCTGACCGTGATTTGATTCTAAAATTAATTATTTGATTAATTGCCGCAATCGTTATAAATACAAATACTATCATCATCATATTACCTTTGTTTGTGTTTTTACATTTTTTATCTACACAGTGCAAGACATTGTTTTCTATTTGCCATCTGTCCCAATATGTGACACCTAATTTAAACTCTAACTACCAGGAACGCATCATCCAAAAGTAGCACTCGCACAGGAAACCCCTCAATTATCCAAAAAGACATCAATCCGTCCAAATTAAACGTAATTCGGCGCGCGCGACTGGCAACAAACATTATCGGCGTGGTTCGAATTTCAAATTACGCCCGTGTCGGGTGGCGCCCTCGAGAGTTGCCACGGCAACGTACAGGTGTCGTATCGATCTTTATTCAAGTTATGGTTGCCTGGTAGGTTAAAATGTTTTAGTATTTTTTTCGTTATTGTTTTAGTTTATTGTACCGTTATATGGCTTCAGTTACGAAGTCCACCTCATTATTTGACGGAGAGTATTCAGAAACTAAACAAGGAGAATATGGCCTGCTGAAGATATGTTTATGTATCGCCAACTATTTTGTAATTAATTTAGTACTTGAAAAGGCACGTGCCCAATAGACCCGTGTCCAGTAGCAGCGGTTAATAAATAGGGTATCAACATCGGAAGCAGCCATCAATGTCTTATTACTCTAACTCTTCTCTGTAATTCGCCGGTAGCAAGCTGTCGCAGTTAATTGCAAGTTGCGTAGACGCAGTATGACGTTAATACGACGCAGCAAGCGTGCTCGCGATGACAGGTGGAAGTGGCGCTAATGAGATTCACTCAGTTTATAAAAGGAATTAAAAAACAAAATATGTTGGGTTGACATTATAAGACCCATAGATTTTAACTTTCGTAGTTTTAGACGATTGTAAGAAATATATCGGACTTTTGGTATGGCCGCATCTGCAAAATGACAACTTTTCAGGAAAGAGAAAAAATTTATAACTGTTTTAAAATAAAATAAGGAGAGTTTATCAAAAAGAGAGAAAATAGAGAGGAGAAAATTTCACATATTTATATATTTGTTTCATCTAATTCGTATTATTTTTCGGACTTTCTCGGACTGCATTAATGATTATTTTGTACCTTTGATATAATACAACCATATGTGATCATTCGCCAAAAGTGCTTTTATCATTATATTATGAAAGGCATAAAACGGTAATTGGCGGACTAGTGTTCACTTCCCAATTTTCGTGGCAATTTCTATTATTTAAATATTCAAGTATATTATCGTGCAATTATTAAATAATATTTCACACTATAAAAAAATCGATTACTTAAATAATAAAAATTGCCACGGTAATTAGGTAATAAACACTAGTCCGAGAATTACCGTTTCATGATTTTCATATGATAAATGCACTTTTGGCGTACGATCACATATGGCTGTATTATACCAAAGGTACGAAATATCATCAATGCACTTCAACAATTACAATAAAATAGTAAAGACCAGTTAATATGTTAGAATAAACAAACGTACAGCAAGCGGTGTTAATGTTATGTAGCAGTTTCTTTGAAGAAACGGGATAGAAAATTAGGTCTTGCAATGTAATAGTGGTGCAACTACATGACATATTCTAATAATAGTGCTTTAAATACAACTTTTATTTTGAAAAAAGAACTGTTACACGTATCATAAAGCCTTCTCTGTCAGACTTCGTCGTTCAGAAACTATATTCCGTTCAACCATTTATTTAACTTTTGACATGCCTCTGAAGTTCGGTAATTATTGACATACAACCATAGGCAAAAAAATGCAATACTTCCTGGATTCTTTTATTTTTTAATTTTAGTGAAGCGACGTGCTCGTTATCGATTTATCGAGCCAACAGATTATGTAACGAAGATTATTCAAGTTGATAAATTTTGGTACCAGTCTAATGAAATAAATTATAAATAATTATAATATATTCTTATTGTTTATTATAATGAATCGTCGGATTCTTCTCTATATCAGAAATCATCACATGAATCCTCCTTAACATTAATTATTAACTCTTGAGTGCATAAATTGTCAAACGCGATATCACGCTCCCCATCAGACAATATCTTCTTTTTTGAACCCGTTCACATTCACGATTAAAACTTCTTCATAAATAAAATCGATTGTTATAAAAAAATCGAATCGGAAACGCATTAGTATATCACTGATTGATTAGAATATACCCATTCCCACTAAGTTCACAATACTGCACACATACTACAATACATATTTGAATTCTACGTGAGACGCACTTTAAGTTCCCGGAATAAATAAGAAAAAAATACAATAAATAGTCAAAAATGAATTTATTGTTTTTCATAATATTCTGCGTCAGCGTTAATGCACTTTTTCACACGAATGAACCAATTTTGAAAACATTTATGCCACTCCTCCGTGACAATATCTGAAACATATTTTTCATACTCTTCGACAGCCTCTTCAGGTGATGAAAATCGTTGACCGCGTAACTGGTTCTTAATTTTTGGAAATAAATAAGAGTCACAAGGTGCCAGGTCGGGAGTGTACGCGAGTGGCTCAACTCAATAAGGTCAACGTTGTTCATCTTCAAAAATTCATTTGTCTGTCTGGCCGTAAAGAACTGGCATTATCGTGGTGCAAGATGAAACGGCGTTTACGGCTATTTTTAGGGAGTTTGTCAATAACTTCCGGCAAACAAATGGTCGTGTACCAATCACTATTCACGGTACAACGATTCTCCAAAGAAACAGTAGCCATGTGTCCGGTTTTATTAAAAAAAGAAGCAATCATCCGCTTAGAGGCACTTCGCACGCGCGCCACTTTGGTTAGTTTCGGTTCATTTCGAAAGACGCATACGCTCGATTGCTGCTTTGTTTTGGGATCGTAACTATAAATCCATGATTCGTCACCTGTTACTATGTCCCACACTAAATTTGACGTCCCTTCGTTGAATCTGGTAAGCATGGCATTACACCAAGTGACGCGATCCGTTTTTTGAGCCTCAGTCAAATTGTGTGGGATCCACCGAGAGCACAGCTTTTTCACACCCAAATGTTTGTGTAGTATTGATTATGTTTAACTCATGCCTATGCCTAAAGATGCCCGAATCTTGACAGTTAGATGAAACATACTGTATTCTACAGCCAAAGAGTTCTATTTTCAAATGTCGTAATTACTTTTTAAATATTGTTTATGTAAGTGGCCAGTTTCGGAAACTTATAGTGCGCCTTAAGTACATATATACAAAGAGATAGGGGAAAGAACAAAGTTGGGAGATTAGGAAGTGTTCTTTGACGAGTCACTTGAAAGGAAGGGGATTGTTGAATAGATTCAAGGAGGTAATTCAAGCCAGATAGCAGCAACGTTGGAAGGGTTAGAGTAAAGATTCGAGATATATGATATTCCAGACATCAGTCAAACTGTATAGTTGACATAAACATGGAGCTCGTAAAACTCTTCAAATCTTTTGATAACCGATTGTAAATCGTAATAAATATATATGTGTTACGGGCAATTTGTTAAGCCCTGTCATTATGAATAATGACCAGTCTGTACTAACTATGCCCACATCAAACGGGTAATAAAATTTATTAACTGCATGATTAGGTAATTGTTTTTCTCAGTGAATATGAATAATAACCAACCACCCTGTCTTGGTCAAAGTAATAGATAGATGATAGATTTGAAAAACTTTATTTAATTCCATGACATTTTATTTGCTAAAATGAATACAATAACTATAAAATGAAACTATTTAAAAGAAAAAAATTATAGAAGGAACTTTCAACTTCACATTAAAATAATTAAACTAAATCATTTATGAAAGCCATGGAAGAAATAAAGCAAATGATCTGTAGTGTTATGTCAAAAACAAGCTTATTACCGCGAGAAGTAGGCAATTATTCACACTGCCCGGGCCAAGTGAAAAATTGACGCCATCTTAAGCCATGATGTGGCTTATTTTGCATGGTACAATTATAACGGCTACATAGAATTCCATATTAAGTAATGTACAAAAAAGTATTTTTTGTGTTATTAACCTGGAAAAATAAAAAAACGATTCCTTTTGTAGATTTGCCTGAAAATGCTTCTTTAGATATATTTCTTTGACACTCTGTTTCTTAGATTAATGCATGTAGTCGTTTTCCATAGCGCCACATATGTATCCTGTCCCGTTAGCAATAGTGAACATCATGATCATAATCTTTCATAAAATTGCGATCAAAACAAAACAATAAAAGACAAATGTAAATTAACCGTACTAGAGTTTACAGTTGTCTTGTCCTAAACTGGGACATAACTTTAAATTTAAACTGCAAAGGCCGTTTTCATTTGCATGGCGCGTGACCGTCTGTCGCTTCGTCTAGTCTTCTCATCAACTGCGATTAATTTGTACTACGAGCATGGCTTAATTCACGAGAGGTAATGACAGCGGAAGGATGAGCGGTAGCGTTTTAATTTTGGTTTAGATCATGACGGGCAGAGATCGTGCGATGATGAGAGGAAGCGTTTTAATTTACATAATGCGTGCTGTACTAATAAAGATTACAATTTTTAAAGCTTATTGTCAGTCTTTTTATACGTACAATCTGTGGCTGGACTATACGCGGAGGACATACAACGGCATGCATATCACGAAGGTGCACACAGACGGATTTGCAGCCATCATGCGCAAGAAGTGCGCCTCAATGCTACGCCGCCGGCGCGACAATCTCATCCTGAGCGTTTTGTCCGCACGCTGGCACTCGTCGGTGTTCGTTCATTGGATTTTTATTTCTTTTTGTGTTGCTGTGTTTGTATTGTGTAACTAACCCTTAGACTTAAACATTTTCTACTTTACTAACATTCTAAAATAAATGATGATTATTATTATTATGTTCTTCATTATTTTTCTCAACCTGTTGGCTTGTTTAAACCACACTTACGGATCGAAATCAAATAATGCACTAAGGCATGTATGTGAAAGATGTGTAATAAGTGCTACTTAGTCCTCTTCCATTTGTATGAACGTTTTGACAATGCGGTATGCACCCTTCAAGTGAGCGGTTTAAAAATGGTACAAACGAAATTGTTCGATGACTTTTCATGCTGAAATAGGAGAGTTATAAAATTTCACATTTTACGTTTATACGCATAATAAACTAAGATTATATCACATGTAGCTTTATTATCCGCACGAATTGATATTTATGCAGCGACGTAAAATGGTGAAACGGAATGTGTACCGAATCTAGACGTCTTGCGTGCCAGTCTTACTTGAGTGACATAATATAATCTTAGAGGATGGAAAAAATATATAATAGGTAAATTCTTCGATTCTTTGTCATTTTGGCAGACAGCTGAAACTCTCTTAACTTACGACGCGACAGCTACCATTAGCGCAGCGTGCCGGATGGCCTCAGTCTCACACCTATTTACGCTTCCTCTTGTCTGCTCGCCTGGTCCAGTCATCTCACGAACTAGGCGTTTATTTACTTTTTCACGTTATTAAATTGTTAACTAACAAAATTTGGTGACTACGTTGTCTATCTGATGCCCTGGTGTTATTGTCTTTAACGGACATCTACCTACGCAATATTAAATAGGAATAGGATAATATAATTAGAAATAAAGTTTTTTTTATGATATTATAAAGTGACGGGACGAACAAGTCCTTACCTGGTGGTAAGCGACAAGTCTATCCGTAACAGTTGCAGTGCCGTTCAGAGCTATCGCAAGATCTAGAAGAGACAAGTTTTATGTACCTCTAATTTCACCAGCACCCCTTTACTCCCGTTCATACGGCATTGCACTGCAGTATTCGATGTGCGTTTGTATGTGTGTGCGTTTTTTTGCAGGACAAACACTGTGTGAACGGTTCTATATCTAATGTACACTATTCGGTTCAGATTTATACTGTAAAAAAACGTGACGCAGTAATGTTCTCATTACTTCTTGGCGGCAGAAATAGGTAAGGTGGCAGACGAACTCATTCACAAGGCTCTACTGCTAATAAATAACATAACTTACAAACTTAAATCTTACGTACATATTACCACCGGGATTCGAACCTTTCAATTGAGAAGCAAAATGTTCTCTCACTTAGTTACCACCGCTCTATTAGTTAAGATGCCTAAAATATTGAAAGTGTGTTTCTTTTTATCAACACATACAACGACATACAGAAGGTGCAGTGATTTTTAAGTTAAAGACCGCGAAATCGAGAATGCGACCGAGAACTCATAGCTGCAAAAAAATTCTATATCAAGAAATGTTTATAGCTACTATTATAATCAAGTATTTTAAATGATTATTACACTTGCAATAAATATCAGATTTAAAAAAAGTAATCGATGCGATTTGGTAATCACTCAAAAAGAAATGGCAACACTATAAGATATTGGTAACGTTGTTAAAAAAAAAGAAATGAGGTTTCCACCTCATGAATTAATGGGAGAAAAGTCATTTTTCTGAAAAGATTTGTGTTTAAGGATTTTAAGGGGTTATATACCGGATTTCAAAACAAGAGACTTCTAACACACATAGGTCTATTGTTTTACTTTTAACCGATTCAAAAAAGGATAAGGTTCCCAATTCCACTGTATTTTTTATTGTATGTTTGTTACGCGATAACTCCATTGTGAACCGATTTTGATGATTATTTTTTGTTGGGAAGAGGGTACCTCAATATTGGTCCCATTTAAATTTGAAGGTAAAAAGAAAAGAAAGTGGCAAACTGGGGGTTGAATCCGGTTTCGCGCACTTTGCGGAACCAATTTCAAAAAAACAAATAGATGTAAGTCCACCAACTTTTGAGATCGGATTTTTTTTAAACAATTCATTGTTTTGGTTAACTTCCAAGGCGTCCATACCTGGAGAACTTTGGGAACTATTCAGAAAAGTAGAGCATGGCATATATTAACTACAACACTATAGTTCATAGCATCCTATGTCCTCGTGAACTATTGACTGATTAATTAGTAATTAACACTGCACCAAATGATGTCACTGAATAACTGCGTAGCGCATTGCAGTGTTAATGACTACACGGCATACTTTAATTCTAATGCGTTATATTGATAATATAGATACATCCTTGGTGCAATAAGGCCACATCTGTAAAATGATTTTTCGGGACAGACATTTGAAGGTTCTACGAACGAAATCTGTCGATAAATGTTTATGATTAAGTAGGAAATGCATAAAATTTCACACCCATATGTACTATCCATATATTTAACCTTTTAACTGCTACGGACAAAAACTGGTTTCGTTGCCTAGACGCCAACAATGGCTTAAATGAAAACACGTAGGGATAAATCTGTATTTAATAACTACAGGGCTTAAGGTGAAAACCAAATGTTTGCAAGTTCTCTGTAGTGTTTAAAGAAAATATCTTCAAAATTACAAAGTAAGATATTTTATTCTCAAATAATTTGTTTTATTTTGAAATTTTCATTGAATTGATGTTCAATTATTTTTTGTGAAACTACTCCACTAGTTTACAAAGATCGAACACTTAGAAAGAATTCCGTGCCAGACGCTATACCAACTAAGCCACGGAATGAACCAGCGGTCCTCACAAATTTTTCTGTGTGCTTGTTGTCGTGTCTTTGTATTTGGTTTTTCAACGACTTTTTAGTCGTAGCACCATCTATGAGAAATCTATGAAAGTTTTATTACCCAGTTAGATACCTTTACAGCTACCGACCCTGGCCGGTTTTAGTCTTTTACTTTAGTCTGTTTTCAGGATTTTATACGATCGGATGAAGTACATCCTATCATGTAACATATTAGCATATTCTTTAGACCATAGGTTTCCAACTTTAGGGTTCAACGCCCACTATCACAAAAAACATTGAAAACATGTATTTTTTATACTAACTTAACACAAAAAAAAATCACTGCGAAAAACAAATACATACATATTTGTAGCGTATTTTATACAGATAATTAGGGTTTGTTTTCAAATGCGGTAGCACCCCTTGGACTGCATTAACGCCTCCCAATTGTTTCCGAATCCCCTAGGTCTCTTCAGCGCCCACTGGGGACGACTTTGGGAAACTATGCTTTAAACAATATATTTCAGCGCATCAACTATTTTTTGTAAGACCGTTTTATTTAATAGTAAGCACCGAAACCATTCGATCTAACAAAACAGTTTTTTCGCTTCTCCTCCGATGAATTGCCTTAAAGTGTTTCAGATTCATTTAATGAAATAAACGAGATTAAAAATTGTTCAACTTCTTATAGTATCACATTGAGAATGTAAGGAAGCTAATTATGCTTGCACCATGTTGTTATGTCTAGGCCAGTAAATACTGCCAATATCGATTTGTTCGATACCACTAATAATGTTCTACGTTGCTTGTAGGGTTGCCAACTCTCTCTCGGCTTATTTGTATTAATTATTTAAGTAACACGATAGTTGATAACTCAGTAGGAACAACAGTTACTTCTCGATTGTGACCTTTAATTATGTATAAATATTCCACGATACCTCCAATTAACAATTTTCTATTAACTTTCATGAACTGCAAATTACAATTATAAATTGCTAGAAGTTTAATTTATTGGTTTTACTATTGTCGAAGAGGAAACCAAAAGAAAAAGAGATTACTACTTATCGGGCCAGACCCAAGATAATTCACTACTGAAGACGAGGCAGCATGGTCTTTGATCTTAGCCTGTCTTTTTTGGACGAACAGAACAAAAAAAATATTCTGATGCAATATTTAAACTGAAGACGAATATAAAGAAAGAAGATTTTTTTAGAAGTTTAAATTAATGGATTATACAATGATGGAAAAGAAGTTGTAAGAAATATAATTTACTTAAGGCATTAGATAGACCGCATGGTTATGGAGTAAGGAATCACAGGGGGCAAACGCTAGTCAACTTCCTCGAGCACGAGGGACTCTTCTTGATGAATTCGTTCTTCAAGAAGAAGCCTCAAAGGAAGTGGACTTGGCGAAGCCCCGACGCTGTGACTAAAAATGAGATCGATTTCATCCTGACGGACAAGAGACACATATTCAGAGATGTCTCAGTGATCAACAGGTTTAGCACCGGATCTGATCACCGACTTGTACGAGGCTCTCTGAATATCGATGTCAAACTTGAAAGAAGCCGCTTGATGAAGTCCACGCTCCGTCCTAATCCACTCCAGATCATGGCGGGCTCCGAGAAGTTCCATGAACTTCTCGAAGCGAGATTCGTCGAGCTGAAACCCACCGAGGACGTTGACGAGGCCCTACAAAGCGTGGTTGGGACGCTGAGAAGCGAGGGCATCAAATTCTGTCAATTGCAGCGTACGGGAAAGAAGTCTAAACTCTCGGATGAGACTCTGCGACTTATGACGAAAAGACGCGATGACATCCAGGCCACTTCGTCAGAGAGGTCATACCTAAACAAGCAGATTGCGAAGATGGTACGGCGTGACCTTCGGAGTTCCAATACACGCCTCATTGAGGAGGCGATAGAGCGAAACCGAGGGTCCAAAGTATTCACTCAGCAGCTTGGAAGGAGCCACCTGACGAAGCTTACAACGCACGATGGCCTAACCGTTACGTCAAAGCCGCAGATACTCGCCGAGATAGAGGACTTCTATGGCCGTTTGTACGCTGTAAATGCTCCTCGGGTCCAGCGTGACAATCACGATTTGAGAGCCACCTTGACGCGCCACTATACCGACGACCTGCCAGAAATCGGTCAAGACGAGATCGTGTTGGCTCTAAAACAGCTTAAAAATGGAAAAGCCCCCGGTGAAGACGGAGTTACTTCGGAGCTTTTGAAGTCTGGAGGAGTTCCTATTATCCAGGAACTTCAGAAGCTCTTTAACTTGGTCATTCACTGCGGGAGAACTCCACGGGCGTGGAACAGGAGTATTGTAGTTCTCTTCTTTAAAAAGGGAGATAAAACTCTACTGAAAAACTACCGACCCATCTCACTCCTGAGTCACGTCTACAAGCTGTTTTCTAGAGTCATCACGAATCGCCTCGCAAGAAGACTCGACGAGTTTCAGCCACCGGAACAGGCCGGGTTTCGGGGAGGATATGGCACCATAGACCACATACACACAGTGAGGCAGATTATACAGAAGTCCGAAGAGTATAATCGGCCCCTGTGTTTAGCTTTCGTGGACTATGAGAAGGCCTTTGACTCTGTCGAAACCTGGGCTGTCCTGGAATCCTTACAGCGGTGCCAAGTGGACTATCGTTATATACAAGTGTTGAGATGTCTTTACGATGCTGCTACCATGAGTGTCCAAGTACAGGACCAGCAGTCTGAACCTATCCAATTACGCAGAGGGGTGAGACAGGGGGATGTCATATCCCCGAAACTGTTCACCGCTGCATTGGAGGATATGTTTAAGACGCTGGACTGGAAAAGGATGGGCATTAACATAAACGGCGAGTACATCTCACACTTGCGATTTGCAGATGACATAGTCCTAATGGCAGAATCGCTGGAGGAACTGGATCAGATACTGAACAGCCTAGCATCCGCCTCGCGGCGGATTGGTCTCGGCATGAACTTTGATAAAACCAAAGTCATGATCAATGACCACATTGATCCGAGACCCATCTGCGTCGATGGCCACCTTCTTGAAGTTGTTTCCGAATACACTTACCTCGGGCAGATTCTGCAGTTAGGTAGAAATAACTTCGAGAAGGAGGCCAGGAGGAGGATTCAGCTTGGCTGGGCAGCGTTTGGGAAGCTACGTCGAGTCTTTTCGTCGCCCATCCCGCAGAGCTTGAAAACAAAGGTTTTCAACCAGTGCGTCCTACCAGTTCTAACGTACGGAGCTGAGTCGTGGACACTCACGATACGGCTAGTCCACCAGTTTAAAGTCGCTCAGCGAGCTATGGAACGAGCTATGCTCGGAGTTTCTCTGAAAGATAAACTCCGTAATGAGGTTATCAGACAGAGAACCAAAGTGATCGACATAGCTCTTCGGATAAGCAAGCTGAAGTGGCAGTGGGCTGGACATATCTGCCGAAGAACCGACAACCGCTGGGGTAAACGAGTTCTTGAGTGGAGACCACGACTTGGCAAACGTAGTGTGGGACGCCCTCCAGCCAGATGGAGTGACGATCTGCGGAAGATTGCTGGCAGGAAATGGATGCGTCAAGCCGAGAACAGGGCGAAATGGCGTGCATTAGGGGAGGCCTATGTCCAGCAGTGGACTGCAATAGGCTGATGATGATGATGATGATGATTAGATAGACATTAATTTCTCGGATTTGATTTAAGGTGAAGAAGTAGATGAGGGGAGAAGAATTGACTAAAGATGTTGACTTATCTGATTTTACTAAAGACGAATATGAAGAAAGAAGAAGTTTTGTTAATGGATTGGACTAATTCTCAGAAGTTTTATTAACAGTTTATACTAATGATGAAGAAGTTATAAGAAAAAGACTTTACTAAAGAAGTTTACTTTCCGGACTAGATCAGTAACTCACTCGGAGAAGACGAGGCAGTATGATCTTTGACCTTAGCATGTCCTTTTTGGACGAATACAACAATAAAAAGTAATATTTAACTGTGGACCACCGATCTACAAAAATAAGTTGTTCAGGGCGTAGTACTACCACTATACCAATTTCTGTTAAGTGTGTTGGTGACGCTACAGGCACGTGGGACTGTCAACTTATGTCTCAGGATGACACGAACACTGGCAGTGTCCATCAGATCTTTGCAATTTATGGCTATGAGTGGCATGGCAACGGCTAAGGACAAGCGTGTCACTTACCACCAGACGTAAGATTTATTCCTCATCACTTGATATCATAAAAGAAAATCCTCCAGTATCAACAAAATAATCTCCATGATGATAATAGCTTCATTCTCAAGCAAATAAATATAATTCATTCATTCATAATAACAACAAAAGTGTTTAATACTACATTGCCATCCCTAATCAACATAGTCACAATTACAATATGAAAGCAAACAAATTAGTCCGTATTTTGCTTCGAGATTATTTGCAAAGCGATCGCCCACTAGTTAAATATAGATGTTTACTGCTCACTCATTACGGAGCGGTTACTTGATTGTTTTAGTTCGATTTTGTATGCCCATAGTTTTGTTAACTGTTTTAAATTAACGAGAATTTAGAAAGGTACGTTTGATCTACCGCCTCTCAAGCAGAGGTCTTGGGTTCGAATCTAGGTTCGCTCTTCAGAGTTTCTCAGAATTTATATGCGAAAATTTGAAAGAAAACACCGCGATGACACCTACACGTCGAAAAGATTCACAACTCTCGGGTCAACTTGGCGTGTTATGGCTTAAAACTTCGCATGAGAGGAGACCCGTTGATGATGAGAAGGAAAGTTGGTCGTAGACAAAAGTCATGACTGGAACCGTGAGTGCCACCCAACTGTTCAGTCTAGCCAGAGATAGTGACAGATATGCTGACTGCCAAGCTTCACCAGTTCGAGAAGTACTTTATGAAAAAGAAAGAAAAGGTCTACCTCGAGAGAGCCTATATGCGTGTATAATAAATATCTATATAATGCTTTAAAAACAGTGAGTTTTATATATGAACATGTCCTCTCGCTTCGAGAATTTTGATGAGAGTGATGGCAGGACGAACCAACGTAAGAATAATGAAGGAAAAGGAATTCGAGAACGATTCAAAATTTTAAAAGTAAGTGGAGGTAACGAGTAAGGAACCAGGAAAGAGAGTGATAAGAATTCAGGCTGTACATGATAATGATGATCTGTGTGTGTGTGTGTGTGTGTGTGTGTGTGTGTGTGTGTGTGTGTGTGCGTGCGTGTGTGTGTGTGTGTGCGCGCGTGTGTGTGTATGTGTGTGTGTGTGTGTATGTCCTAGCCGGTTTCGGTTACAGTGACTATTTTGAGTTTTGAGTTTGAGAGTTTGTGACTTGTTTAGAATTAGAACTACAGTTGTTTGCTCTTTCATGTGCCCTTAGATAGCTATAGTAGCCAATCTTATTGGTACATGTTCGCAAATAGTGGCGACACGTACGGACACCGTCAACAAAGTAATAAAAGATGGCTGCAGGTGTTTTAGCCTTGAGAGCATCACGTTTCGATTCTGACAGTCTCTGCTCCTCAAATTTTGTCACCTAAGTTTTCACACAGTACCTCCACTCAGAACGGTAACTCGACTGCATCTCCCACCTCGAGGGCTCAATGTTGCAACTTTTCATGTGTCTTTTCAGAAAATCTTTGTATCTCAAGAACTGCCATTGCCATTCTGGATTCAGGAAAGAAGATATGCTTCGCAACTCTAGATTCAGACATGCGCGCGACGTGTCCACGCCAACGTATCTGACGCTGCGTTAGATATCCTTCAATGCCGAAGACATTCGCCCGCCGAAACACATCTGTGTTTCTTACCAGTTCCGATCACTAGATGTTCAGATAGTCTCACAGGCACTTAATGTGGAATCTATCTAATGTGCGTATTTGGCGGCGGTACAGGACCCATGTCTTGGAATAATAGAGAAGATCGCTGAGTATCGGAAATCTTTGTGGATATCCTGAGATCGTTTGCACGCAGCACCTTGGATCGAAGTTTTAGAAGTAATAAATAAAGCATCCATCTTTTTACGCACGTATAAATAATTTTTTGACGTCAGAACATGGGTGCCTTATTCGCGATAAAGTTTCGCTTGCTATGCTTGTAGTTTTATGCTTAGTCCGTAGTATTCTGCAATACTGCGTTATAGTATAAAGGTAGCAACATTAGAGTGCGCTAAATTCTAGGAAGTAACTGAAAATTAAAAGACAAACATTTGTTATAATTAATAATAATAATAATTTAAGTAGCAGTAGAGCTCATTGTGAAAGAATTCGTCTAAGGAAGTATTATTGTGAGTGAGAGGATTATTGCGTTCCGGTTTAGAAGAGTAAGAGTGTTGGTGAAATTACAGGCACATGGGACTTTGTCATCTTATGTCTCAGGTTGACAGTGCCCCTAAGATCTTTGCGATTTAATGCTCTGAGTGCCACTGCAACTGTTTTGGATAGGCGTGTCGCTTACTACCAGGCGTACGATTTGTCACTTGTCCCGTCAATTGGCATTATAAACACGAAACACAAAGATCGAACACAAAAAAAATTCCTTCGATATGGCGTGACCACCTGTTATAATAATTTCAAGAAACTATAAAACATTATAATATGCGTTGCAATCAATAAGACAAAAATTAATTTCATTTCATTTTCATTTCCACTTTTAACTTGTATAATGTTTGTAAAAGACAATTACAACCTCTATTTTTGGTTGCTACGTTGTCGGGTAAGTTTCAATTGTTGTGCAATTTATCGTAAAGCAAATATAAACAGACAAATACCTTTTACCTCGTCAACATATTTTAGTAACTGGATCATCATCACGCACCGCCCAAGATCCCAAATAATCCTATAAAACCATCCCTTACAAACTGCCCTCGGGAAAATCATCAAATATAATGAACTCTATACCTCCCTGGAGAATTTAAGGGTTAGAAAAATATGGACCTTAAAACAAGGGTGTAAGGGTTAGAGATTAAGGGTTGTTTAGAGGAAATTATTTGGAATGACGCTTGTTATTTTGAGGGTACCGTAATGAATTTAATTTTGCGAGGGTGTAGTGCTACGATTGGTTTGTTAAAAATTTTAGTTAGTGGGAAGATTAAATAGAGGGATGAAAAAAGGAGTCAGTCAGGAGTCACTGAATCAATGAATAAAAAAAGTAGAATATAATACGTTTATTCCACAAAAATCACGGCAGACTAAACACGCATTATATAACTATAATATTCTCGTATTTTGCAATGCAAAGACAAAGTGTGAATAACATATTGAACATTATATAGCAACCATCATATCTACGGTTGAGTTATATTGGAGAGGAAACTTCTAACATTTAATTTGCACAAAATTAATAACCGTAGCCAATATAAAAATAAACCGAAAACAATTTGAAAATTCAAAACAATCTAATTTCGAATGTCCGTTCGAAATGACAGCTGTCAAAGCGGTGTCATGGCGATGCAAGATGGCGTCCGGTTACCGTCGCTCTCCCGCGCATAACCGTGACCGCCGCAAAAAGAATAAAAATATAATTTCCGATTTCGAAATAGCGAGTTAGATTTAGTTTGACAGCAAACATGGCAAATAATTTTTTACTTAAGGTAAATATGTATACAATTAATTGCGTTACACGCAATTAAACTGTAACAGGTAGATACATAAAAAAGTAAGAAAGTTTTTATATAGAAAATTTCTTCGAGAGCCGTACCCTGGTGCATCGCGCCCGGAAGGCTGCCAACATTTCCTCTTTGAATTGCTAAACTTATTCTTTAGCGGAAATAAATGCCAGGCTTGTGGTTACCGGAGGCTTCCATGAGGAGATCCGATAGCACGTTCGCTAGAAATTTCGCCTGCAACCCCCAAGGACCCAGGGTTTCAACCGCAAAAGCACAAATCTGTAGCACTGAGCAAGGTTGGCGTAAGGTAAATTGCATATTGGTATATTTAATTACTTATATTCATAAGTTTCTTAGTGACTTATTTCCTAAAAAGCAAATTAAGAATAGAAACCAATTAAAGCATCACAATAGAAAACAGCCATTAAAATTCATAACCACCCCAACTCATCAACACTCTGTACAACAAATCAACTCAATTACTCAACACGATGTTATTACGACAATCTTATCTCCCCCTGCATAAGCTATTTGTCATTCGCGCCTCTTTTATAAAATAAAAACCCCTTATGTAGATCGAGAGATATGACGTGACGGCATTATGGACAGAGAATTCGACATTTTTTATGGTTTTGATTGAGCTTATTTTATTGAAAAAGGTAAATTAGGTAACTTTATACTGTCATCTCTACTTGGTCGATATTCCCCCCAGACTTAGTCGTAGTCGTCATCTTATATTATGAAGTACAGCCCAGGAATGGAATTCCTTGCCTGTGACTGTGTTTCTGAGCACATACATAAATAATTTTCAGATTAGCTTTGTGTATCTAATTTCGGTGGCAATTTTTATCATTTCAGTGTTCTAGTATTATCGTGAAATATTAAATATTATTTCATGATAATATTCTAGAATATTTAAATAATAAAAATTGCCACCGAAATTATATGGAGAAAACTAACCTTTACTCAAATAAATAAAATAAATAAAAATAAAATCAAAATTGTAAAATTTTGAGGTAAGGCGATTATCACACTGAGCGCGAGACGCGGAATCACGCGCGCGTTGGCGGAGACGCAGATCTGCGTCAACGCGTGGTTTAGTCTGCACGGTAGCAGCGGTCTAGCGGCCCCACTTCACTTAAAGTACTCCTTTGGCAGTTGATAGCCGTAGTGGTTGTATATGTAGCCGAGATCCTTCTTTGACAAGAATGGTTAATAATACAGAACTCATTCAGGACGCTGCAGTTATACTGTCTATTTGGTTTTTGTTTACTCAAATAAAAAGACATCGAAGATATTGGATACATCCCTTTTTACGAACCAGATCGATAAATGGATAATTTCAACTTCATTACAAAGATTAATAAAATATGAAGATAAATTTGGTCGATTTTTAATAGCAAATATAAATTTATCGACGTCGAAATCTACTGTAGAAAACTAAACATGTCCTCAAGTTTAAAAATCTGCGTTAAAAATTCGCGGAATTTGAGGCAGTACAGACTCTTAAAATGCGATTGAATTCGGAATTCTGAACGAGTTCGTTCTATCGTGTAATGTAAATAGTAAGTAACTTTATTAAGAAACATATGGGTAGGTATTGTTTTTTTAAATTTTTTTATGTGGAACCAGTCTCACAATAAATGTTATAACGAACGTCTGTGGTTTTACTTATACGAGCTCCTGCATTAGTCCCCGCTATGCAGATACTTCTCACATCGTAGATCCTCCCTTTGCTCCAGGGCATCCTATCTTTTTAGTAGCGTTAGATTTCTTGTGAAAGATTTCGCCCAAGAAGGTACTGCTACCTTACCGATTTCAAACGTCAAACAGTAATGTAAGAGCGTTACTGTGTCCCGGTTTTCAAGGGTAAGGGTGCTGGTGAAATTACAGGCACATGGGACTTGTAACGTATGATTAAGGGTCACATTGCCCCTGAGATCTTTGCGATTTAAAGCTCTGACTGGAACTGCAACTGTTATAGACAGGCGTGTCGCTTTACACCAGCCGCACGATTTGTTTGTCCCGTCAGTAGGTATTAGAAAAAAAATATTTTAAGTAGAAGTTGAACTCGTGAAAGAATTTGTCCTGAGACCACTTTACCTATTTCTGCCGCCAACCTGTAATAATAATAATAATAATAATAATAATAACGCTCACACTCAACATAGCCCCGCACTAGGGAAACCCTGTGTCGCGGGTGCCATGGACACACACATAGACAACCACAAATTACACCCAAACTCACGAGAGAAATAAATGTAGGCCATACAAATATTTCTCCCGGCCCGGGAATCGAACCTGGGACCTCTGCGTGGCAGTCCGGCATGGTAACCGTTCGGCCACGGAGGCAGTTAATAAGTAATGTGAGCAGTGTAAGTGTTCTGGTTATGAAGGGTAAGGGTGCTGATAAATTACAGGCACATGTCCCGTCCCGTCGTCGTCCCGTCACATGGTATCATGAAAAAGGGTTAATTAATGGTCAATAGCAAGTCCATTTACTTCAAAAAATCAAAGTTTTTATTACCTTGGTTTTGTTTGTGTGGCAGGCAGACACGCGGCAGACGCGCGCCCGCCGCGCTTTTCCGTGTGCCAGGGTTCATATAAACTCGAACATTACAAAAATTCCCGCGCCCGGACCGCTTCCGCGACCGCCTCTGTGTGGCCAGAGCTTTATCCATTTTTCTAATAGTAAACTAACGTGTTCTGCTTATCAGTCCTTAATCATTAAGTACGTCAAAATTTGATAAAATGTTTTGATAAAACTGTACCACGTATCACTTAAATATTTACGAACCTGGATATTTTTACATTACTGAATGAACAATCCCGTCCCAAGGGGCGATTTCAATTTGGTGTAACCGCATACCGCTCGATGTGGGAATAAATTAGCCAGATGACCTGATCATCGCGCCATCAGTGTCACATCTGCTTTGATATTGCTGTACGTTTTTATTTTATACTGTACAATATATCGTTAGAGAGACTTATCGTCGCCTTAGGCTCAACTCACAGTGGCGCAGAGTGGAAGCGTCGCGTCGCGTCTTGTTTCTCGACTACAACGCGCCCGGATCACAGTCCTGGACAGGTGCAGAGGCTTTTGAACATTCGTGAAGGGCGCTCATGTTCGACAGTTATACAATGGTGGATATCGATCTCATTATAATTGCTCTTATATCTGAAGCTGAAGAGGAAGATACTGAAATTATATCAGAAGCTGAAGGAGAAAAAGCAAACGAAAATTTTGGGTTCACGAGTTATGGAAGAACAGACGTATATTTGGAGATTTCAAAACACTTTATAGTGACGATTTAAGCCGGGATTCAAGATATTTTTATGATTATTATGTTGTATAGATATTTATATTTTTGGATTATAAGTAAACTAATTTTCGTCTTCATCCATAGTCGCGCACTCGTCTTGTCGCATTTCGGCACTGTGCTACGTCTGGTGTGGTCGGCGTCTGACGCGCGAAACCGCTCGACTTTAACCAAGTAACGATGATACCTTGGTCCAAGATTTTCCATCTTTCTATGATCATATATCTTCTGTTTCTTAGTGTGCCTCATCACGGCTATTCTCAATGTTTTAAGCTGACGCACGAAAGAGGGAGCGTATGCCAAGATGGTACCAGTCTCTCAAATTATTCAACCACGAGGTTTTCCATCAGCCACAACTACGCTTTCCTTGGATTTTCCCCTGAATTATTAGTTGAAGAATCCGGAATCTATTGTTCTGTATTACGTAACCAAAATACTGCAGCTTCCTTTCATTTACAGTTCTGAGTATTTCCAACTTTTTCCCATTCGACGAAGAACCTCAACATTGATAGCCTTTTGTACCCACGATATGCCAAGCATACCTCTACACAGCCACACTCAAAGGACTCCAGTTTTGAGCATTATGTTGGGGTCAAGGCTCAACAACCCATAGCAAAAAGCAAAATACTGAAGACATAACAACGAACAAGACTATTCGTATATGAAATTAATGCTTATAGTTTAGTATAATATTTTTTTCGCATGACCATTTTCATTTCTCCTTATATTTAAGGAGAAATGAGAATATGTATGAAAAAAAATTTTGATTAAATGTGATCAACTTCTTTCTTCCCATACTTATAAGAAACTGAGTCTGCATAAAAAAATTGACAATTTTATTCATTTTGTGAAAAATATTATGACATTGACCAACTTCGGCTGTCCCGATTTTTTCGTCCCGCACAATTAAATAATAACCTTTTTTAGTTTCCTACCCGTCACATAGTCTTAAATTTTGTAATATGGTATTTGAATTTAAACAATATTTTAATGTAGTTTTTAAACTCCGGAAATGATAATCTTATCTAATTACATGCTCCGGAACCATATTGTAAAAACTATTACAGTTCCCCATAAAAGGGTCATAGTTAAACGAAATCGTGGTACCATGAGTTTGGACTTGGCTCTAAGGTTAATATAATATAATGTTTAATGTAGTCTCTCTTGTCTCTCCATTATCTACTCGATGTGTTGTACTACACGTGAGGTGGGTGCCTGAAGACCTATTATACAGGCTAGACCTAGTTTAGGCTCCAGTCTCCCACAAATGTAACTAATCTAAGTACCTTATTGTTAATATGCGTCATTTAGCTTTGTGAGGTGAAATAAATAATATTGTACTGTATTGTATTCGTTCATGAAACTGAGTCGATTGGCACTAAAAAAAATTTTGATAAATTTTATTCATTTTTACGGACAACTCACGTTTGACCAAAAAAATGACTATACCAAAATTGTTTTCACAAAAAAGACTTAATGGTTCCTAAGACAGTTTCCTTGTAACTTCTATGGTTTCTGATGTCCCCATACTGTCCCAGAAAACTATACACGTATTGCGTACTGTCTAGTGACTTATGACTGTTTGGGAAGTAACGATAATAACTAGGCCCAATACTATCCGTATAAGACACGAATACTTATAAATACACACGAATATTACCTTTTTATCGCGTCATCATTCTGATTTCTGCCTTTATATTGTTAAAATTTTAATTTATACCGTAAAAGATATAACTAGACTTAGGTATTATTGTGACTTCTGATAGATCTGAGTATTATTATTAGTTTTTATTTTATACCGTAGAGCGTGTCACTACAGACTTATGACCGTTTGGGAAGTAACGACGACAGCTTGGTATAAGACAACATGTTTATGATACGAGAGCACGAAACGATGGTGTACAAAATGTGAGAATTAATTGGCCAATTTACCATTTTGTTGCGGTATTTATTATTCTCACTTCTACTTATATATTGTTACGTTTTTATTTTGTATAGTAGAACACCTATATCATCTACTTATTTCCGCCAGGTAGCATTACTGCGTTCCGGTTTTGAAGGGTAAGGCTGATGGTGAAATTACAGGCACATGGGACTTGTCAAGTTATGTTTACTTATGTTAGATTATAAATAAAAAATAAATAGAAAAAATTGTATCTCTAAATAATTCAAAATTAATTCTCCTAAACTATATTATAGTTAGCCGTAAGAACTGTGGCAGTTTCATAATAACCCAGTATTTTCAAACAATATCCACCCCAACGTCAGATCGTGTCAGACCGCAATGGCTCAGGCGTGCATCGGGTGGAAGCGAACCCGTATAAGGTACAACGTTCAAACCCCGGATGCGGTTAAAAGTTCCTGTGAACCAATAGATAGAAAAGATAAAAATAAAATGTACCTAAGAATTTACGTCATACATAGAAAAGGCTTCTAGAGATTACATACTTAGCTGTAAATGGTATATAGAAGAGTCAGAGGTAAAATCCAGTGTACTTTAGTAGCAGTAGGGCTCTACTGCTAATAAAATTACTACTTTGTGTTTTAAACATCGGAGATATTATTATCACACACATATATTATATTATACGTATATATAGGAGATACGTTAAATATCCATATATTACATAGATATTTAACCTGGGATTTGTCGTGATTTTGTGGCATTGTAGACAATAAATAAACAGAGTTTTAAAATTTATATTTTCTTTAATTGGACAATTTTTATTTAACACACACCTTATTTATTTTTAATAATATCTCTAAGCAAATGTAGGAACACGAACAGACCACAATTAAATACGAAAAATAAAACTAATCCAACACAGCCATTCCTGCTATTAATCTAACTCTGACGTATTCATCGACTGAAGTAGTGGAGGCCCATAATATGATTAGGGTAGTAGCAACTCGCACATAAAGGAAGAGGTATCTTTTTAAATCGTGAGCAAATTTCACGACTCTTTAGGTAGTCACTACACTAATTAACGCAGTACGGGCTTGAAACTTGAGCCGGATAGAAAAAGCTTCATATAATGCACGTGCATTAGGAAAGAAAAGATATTGCCCGTTGCGCTTCCGTTCGGACCTGGGAACGTTTCTGTTACCCGGATATAAAGCTACTTATTGCATGGAAATAAAGCCTTTTCTGACCGGCGCAATGAGATTCTATGTCTATAAGTGTGATGATTGCCTTACCATACATGTTGCTGAAATATGTTTTCTTCCTTATTTGAATAAAACTGTGTAATAGCGCGAAAAGTACTTCCCTAATCAAGAAGTATACATTAAAAGTGATGACAAGCCAGTTATCTTTCCCACGGTGAGCATTGCTGTATGCAACTCGCGCTGCATTGCTGACTACGTACCTAAGTTTTAAGTCAAAGAATATTTATTAACAGATGAGCCAAGTGGGTTTTTAGGTTCACATGCCTAAATATGATTGGTTCCAAAATTATTTTTAAAAAGAGTTTGTGTTGCACGTCGCTTGCTCGAGCAAGAACATTTCTGTTTTTTAACCGTTCTTATCGCGAGTGGTTTAAAATTAAATTTAAATCTTAAGGGTCAAACTTGACTTGCTTTTAACCCTGTGTGGCTATCTCCGAAACCAAAAAGAAAACCTCGAGGTTGAAGAATCTGAGAGACTGATTCCACCACAGCACACGTTCCCTCTTTCGCGCGGCAGCTTCAAACATGAGAATAACCATGATGGTCGCCAATCTTCATAGAGAAGCGGTACACTAAGAAGAAGAAGACTATCTCCCAAATCAAGATCCCCGTGCTATGAGTAACTAGGTTTTATGCCCGTCCGGTATTGCTTTAAAACAGTGTTAACAAATGTATTACAATAAACAGATAATTTGTAGGACACAAAATGTGGGTAGTTTGGATATGAAACTACATGCACATTGAGCTTATCGACTTTATGTCTCAGGGTTACGCAACTGCCATAGACAGGCGTGCCGCTAAGCGGGTGGCAAGCACCCGCTTACCACCCGCTAAGTACCACCACCCGCTTACCACCGGACGCATTACTTGTTCATTTGGCATCATAAAAAAGAGCAGTTCTGTGACCACAAAAGAAAGAAGTTTAGAAACCTTTTAGGATGTTGACCAGTAAAACTAACTTATGTTCAATAAACACGATCTAGAGGGTTATTAATATCGGAATAATGTATTGTGAACATATTTAGTATTATTACTTTCTGTAGTAACTGTGTTATAATAAGGATTAAAAAAAAAACATTTTTTTAAATATATCATATGACGGGACAGACGAGTCGTGCGCCTGGTGGTAAGCTACCCGCCTATGCATAACAGATAGAATACAAATTACAGCTAACACAACAGATCAAAGGGTATTGTAACATCAAGAGCAGCAGGAACTAGAGAGAGGAAGTTTAGTTCGTAGGTCATTGGGTACACATCCTAGTAAAGTCAGGCATACCATCTGCTCCCTACTTATGGCATTATATGTGGTTTTCCTCCATCGCACGTAAAAAATAACTAAGTCTATTCGGTTTCCGTCAAATTATATACCTAGTTTCGGAAGCATTATATATCTTTAATCACTTTTGGTCAACTCTGAATCACTTTTCTTTTTCTGTTTACGGGGGAAACACTTTACGCATATCCTTGAGCCCGGGGAGGCTCAAGGGTTATATGGGACTAACCACGGAACAATAAATACAGTAGAAGTGGTTAGTTAGCGTTTGACGCGTGCCAACTGTGGGTCTTGAAAGATCTATTTGAGCTCAGTCCGCGATTTTCTCGTTGTATGGTATGGGTTGTGTCATTATTTCGTGCAAATTCTCTAAATTCCTAGAAAAATACTTTATTGTGCTGTTTTGGAGTGTAAAAATGATAGCAGCACCAAAAACATTGCGCGTGGTTGTATTTCATATCATCGTAAAGTCTTATTTTAATAAATGTTCAATTTTCATTTGTCGAAACAATTAATTATTTTATTTCATTTTAAATTTGAAACTGTGATCAACCATTATCAAGATTTCGTAATGTTTCAAATGAATGTGTGAGTTTTGGCAATATCATCAGCTTAGCGTCAGAGATATGTATGGTCTTCAAACTATGCAAGTTTATTCTTTGGCAGCACACACTGCCATTGTCAAGGTTACGTCCACAATAAATAGCAACTAAGGTAACTGTCCGGTGTCGGCGTTTAGTCGTTATTTCAGTCATTTATCAATGTAAACATGTCTTTCTCGGAATTCGTATAAGTGTCACATTACAATGATCTACTTTTCGTTTATTTTAAGTTTCCTATTTGGGACGGTATCACTTGATGTGGTTAATTACGTGATAATGTTTTATAATTTTATATGCCTTTCTGTCTTCTACTGGTATCATGACTGCGGCATCACAGTCCATTTACTCAAATATTTTGTATGGCCCTAAAAATATACATAATTTCGTTAAAAAAGAAGATGCTTATGAATATTAACCTTAGAACTAAGTCCAAACTCATGGTACAGTCGGTGCTTTCACTTATGTATCCACTATTTGTATAGCACTTAGTACAAATAGTGGATACTTAAGTGAGGGCACCGACTGTACCAAGATTTCGCAATTAAGAGCGGTTACACACGGCGACGTTAAGCAGCGATGCAAACGCGATGCAGTAGGGATGCAGTAGCTACACATCTACCCTTATACATAGGGCGCACTATAAGTTTCCGGAACTGGCCACTTACATAAACAATATTTAAAAAGTAATTACAACATTTGAAAATGTAACTCTTTGGCTGTAGAATACAGTTTGTTTCATCTGACTGTCACGTGTTTTTACATTGTGGCGCCATTTTAGAAATTGGTTGTCTACATCACCATGGATTTAACTCGTGAAAATTTTCGTACTATGATTTTCTACCACTTTAAGTGTAATTGAACAGCTCAGGATTCAAGCTGCTTTTGGCGATGTAGCACCATGCAAGACGACTATTTATGTGTAAATCTCAGTGGCGAATTTCGTGATGGTCGACCGTCCACTGCTGTGATCAACAAAAACATTATCAAAGCAGACAGGCATGTGATATAATGAGATTCGAGCATCTTTAGGCATAGGCATGAGTCAAATACAATCAACACTACACAAACATTTGGGTGTGAAAAAGCTGTGCTCTCGGTGGATCCCACACAATTTGACTGAGGCTCAAAAAACGGAACGCGTCACTTGGTGCTATGCCACGCTTACCAGATTCAACGAAGGGGCGTCAAATTTGGTGTGGGATATTGTATGTATTGTATTTCTATTTGTATTGGGTGAACACACAATGAAAAAGAAAGTTACTTAGAAGTTACTTTTCTACGTTGTAGTCTATTTAGAAGACAGCAGAAATGTAAGCAATTTCTTTGATTTTTTTCCTTTTATTTTTACTCATTTGAAGATTTCAGAGGGAGGTATTATCCGCTCTTTTTTATGATACCATGAGATGGGACGAACATATTGTGGTCCAAGAGTACCAAGACCTTATTTATGCCTTTTCTTTAATTATTCCACATACAATTGATATATCGTTCAGGCTATGACAATGTTGATACAAAAATTCGTTTGCACACCGTTCTGCGGCAATGTAAATTTATCCTTAAAGTATTGTTGTTGGTAGAAGAACTTACTTTTTCACCTCACTAGCTCGGAAAGGCTTTCTTTCTCGTTAGAAATCTGCGCGCAAAAGCGTTTTTGCCACTCTAGCGTGGAAACGGTTTTTGGAATTCGAACTTGACGATGGACTATGGTGCACCTAACTTTTTCTTTCGATGAAATAAAAAAATAATGACACGTTCAACTTCACGATTTGTCGTACATTATTTATGTAATATAAATCCGTTGGTATATTTTATTCTTATTATTGAAGACATAAAATTGACAACGATAACTAATTTCGTTTATTAAAACTCGATTTACGACTAAAATTTTGTTTCCCAGGCGCTTGTCTTCTGTTGCCGCGTGGGAGAGAGATTTCGATTTTATATTAGTTTAAAAAAAATAACGGATTTTGGTGCAAATGGTTTGATTTTAACCGACTTCAAAAAAGGAAGAATTCTCAATTCGACTGCATGTTTTTTTTCTTGTATATACATATATGTTACGCGATAACTTCGGCATTTGTGAACCGATTTTGATGATTCTTTTTTTGTTGGAAAGAGGGTACCTCAATTTGAAGAAAATATTCCTCCTATAAGGGTGGCAAACTAGGGGATAAATGATTTTTGAGGTCGGTTTTTTAGTACTCGGTACTCATTTTTTGTCCGAACTATTCAAATTTCGGAATGGTAACCCTAATTGCGTGACGTAATTTTTTCTTTTCTAAATTTGAAACACATATGTATTAAAGTAAAATCATGTAATATTTAAATGTATGATATAACTAAATGGATAATCTTTCTTCCAAGAAGGAGAAAGTTGAATTAAAAACTATTTGCCTTATTAATCTGGTTTCTTATGCAAAGAAAAAACAAAAGTGAACTTAGGTTTTATTAGCTGGATAATAATTGCCTAAAATCTAGTTTCTAACTTAACTGCGTAGTTTATATAATTTAAATATTACATTCCATAATAATCATAATATATAATAACAAAATAGTATGTGACTAAGTAACTTATAAACTTCACAACGATATCTATAGTTTAATCACTTTATTGTAGTTATTTATTTAACACCACATTGTTCAAATGTACCAGGCTATCATAACTCTTGCGTAGTAAAGTATCACACTTCTGCAAATACTGACTCAGCGGCGCGGCCGGCGGCGGCGTCAGGCGGCGGCGCCAATTCGATATCAATTTTATTCAGGCCATTGTCGCGTTGCGCGACCGCTATACGTCTTATGAATGTCTGGTACTTAATTATTGTAATTATTTTCTTATTAATTATGAATTGTTATAATTATTAATACATTTTATTTATTTGTGACGTCACGTGAGCAACAGTTCCGATAATAAGCAGGGAAATTAGTTTTACGGTATTGTTTTCACATTTTGTTCTCTTACGAACTTTTATTTCATTTATTTATTGTATTGATTCAGATATTTGCGTTAATTTAACATCTTTGTGTCTAGAGTTAGGGAGTTTTCCTTTTATGATTACGTTACAGTTAAGAAATATAACTTAAATAGATCTTTTAAGTTACAAATGATAATGCTAGGATTGCTTAGATTGTCTCAGGTTTTTAGGCCTTTTCGTGCTACAGCTTTCATCCAGCTTACTATTTTTGCAAAATATAAACGCCTGCCCTATTTGAAGTTGCAATGCAGATTTTCTGGAACTTTGTAGAAGTTGAAAACAGTTTTATTTGCAACTAGAAAACTAGCAATTTTACTCAAAGTTCAACCAGATTGTAATATTAAGGCAGAGTCAGGGATTGGGTCTTTATTGACTTTTCGTTATTTGCTCCACTTCGCATGCTTGTTGTAATAAGGTCATGTCTGCAATACGATAACTTTTCAGGAGACAAAATTGGTCGATACTTTTATGCTATAATAGGAGTGTTATAAAATTTCACATACACATAATTTTATTTTTTTCTTGCAGGTCGTATTATTTTTATATCTTTCATGTGATAAGCTACTATTTCTGCCGCGAAACAGTAGTATTAGCATTACTGTGTTCCGGTTTTGAAGGGCAAGGGTGCTAGTGAAATTACAGGCACTTGGGACTTCTCAAATTTGATCTCAGGGTGGCGGGCGCAGCGGCAGTGCCCCTCAGATTTTTGTGACACTGAAATTGTTATGGACAGGCATATAATATGTTATATGGTATATGTATATGGATGGTAAGCCATCAGGCGCACGACTTGTTCGTCCCGTCACTTGAATTATAAAAAAAAATGAAATCGCAATGATCTGCTGACGGACATTGCTACTGCGCAACCAACGTCCCGATATATAAGTTGACAAGTGTCATGTGCCTATAATTTCAACAACACACTTTATAATCTCAGTACACAGTACTAAAAAACCGACCTCAAAAGTCATTCATCCCCTAGTTTGCCACCCTTAGAGATGGATTATTTTCTTCAAATTCAAATAGGACTACTACTGAGGTACCCTCTTATCAACAAAAAAAAATCATCAAACTCGGTTTACAAATACCGTTATGGAGTTATCGCGTAACATACATCCTTTTTACTTGCACAGTGTTGCCCACCTATGACCTTTGTTCTCACTGCCTTGGGTTGGCTGGAAGAGATCTCTTTTAGAGATAAGTCCACATTTGCTGACCTTTTCTATAATTAATTTTTCTCATGTATTTTTGGTGCAATAAAGAATATATACATACATACCAAAAAAAAATCGCATTGAGAACACGCTCCTTTTTTTGAAGTCGGTTAAAGAAACCTTAAAAGTAAGACTTGAAGTAGGTAAGGTGGCAGTACTCGATTATCTCTTTCACAAGATGCTCTACTACTACTAAAATGCATAACGTGTTGGTGTTGACGATGATGGCGGTCATTGTAATTTCCATGTCCAATAACAGTAGATTGTACAACAAGTGCATAGAACGCGTCAGTTTACCCGAGCCGCAGGCGAGAGTGGATACTTAAGTCGAGGGTAAAATGGGTTTTATGAACGAGTTATACACTCTGCTTTTCACTTCGATTGCGAGGATATTAAACAGCAATATTACAAGTAAACGATTATTTAATTAAAATTGAATGTAAAATTACAACAATAAGACATCTTTAATGTGATGATTTTTTATTTTATGCACTAGAGGATAAAATCCTATTTTATGCAGCCTACACCCAGCATAAATACGAACTGTAAGAGCATGAGAAGTGAAAAGAATATTTCATTCTGTCATTGATTCACAACACTTAATTAATCTGTGTTAGACTTAGAGGATGGAAAAAATAAAGGAGTTAGATATCACATTTTTCCACATGTTTATTATACATCCATAACGTCAACAATGTGTCAGGCCACCCATTAACAGGAGAGCAGGCATATTCAACATTTTATCTGCTCATAACAGCTCGAGCGTGTAACCGTAAAAATTTCCTCGACCGTGAGTTATCTCAATAAAGAAAATTATATTTTTATATCCCTTAAATAAAGAACCAGCGTTCGATGATTTCGAAGTGCAAATATATGTACGGTAGTTATTGGAGAAACAGGAGTTTTAATTTAATAATTAAATTGGGCTGAAATAATAAAAAAAAGGAATAAAAAGTAATAAGTACCAGGACGTCGGCTCCGACTACCTATTTATAGCCTTTGAAGTCGAAACTCATGGCCCGTGGGGTCCCGGTGTCCTTCATCTGTACAAAATTTTATCCAATAACTTAATAGAGTAGATCCAGACAGTCGCCTGGGAAACCCAAGAGTTACCATGCCCAACTCATTAGCATAGCCATACAAACGAGGAACGCTGCCAGCATCTTGGGTACCTTGCCGCGGGGACCTAATTTCATTCATATAATTTGATCCTAGTCCTAGTTTCTAGTATTTTTGGCTTTTATTGTACGTTACCCGTATATTGTAACTTATTGTCTAATGAATAAGATTAAATTTAATAATTTATTGTTGATTTACAGTGGTTATTAGGAAAGTAGGAGTCTTAATTAAACAATTTATGATTAATTTGCGGTACTTGTCGGAAAAGTAAGAGTTTTAATTCAAATTTTATTATTAATTTACTATAGTTATTAAAAACTAGGAGCTTTAATTCCGTCATTGACTATGAATTTAAACAACTTCTTCTAAGGTTCAGAAACTGTTTAAAATTTTGTTGAAGATCCTAAGAATCCGAGATATTCAGACAGTGGTGAAATTAACGCCTGGTAACTGAAAAAAATAGGTTTAGTGTGAGCTTTAGTTCATGTTCATTCGGTTTTGGTTCAATGAGATACAGTTATTTCGTCATTAACTGCCGTGTCTGGCACCTTTGGTGTATTACGACCACAACTAAATAATAAAAATAAAGGCCACATCTGCAAAATGACAGTGACTATTTAAGAGAGAGATTTAAAAGCCCCACAAACGAAAATAGTCTATAAAATTTTTATGCTTGAATAGGAGAGATATAAAATTTCACGTAATATATTTATATACATAATTTGTTTTATATGGTTCGTATTATTTTTATAACTTTCATGTGATAAAAGCATTTTTGATGTACAATGATAATTGCACTGTTAATACAATAGTGTATGTATTAACTCACCAGTGTATTTTCTCAGAAACGATGAAAAACAAATTACTCACTTCCCGTCAAAGATTATTAAAATTTACGTATGGGTTATAGTTTATTACAGACCCTTAAACAATTTTCTACTTGCCAAATATATTTAAAAATAAAATGGAAATTTTTTTTTACATTTTTGAATAAGGACTATTTTGGCCTGAACTAGATCACATAAAGTGTGACTCGTTAGGAGTTACGTAGATATCTTTTAAGTATTTCTTAAAATATTCCAACGACGGTTTTATTGACGTGTAGACAATCAAATTTTACGTTCAGTAATGTTATAATATTGAATTTGGCATATTTTGACTTACAACACTATTATAATAGCAGTGCGATACGTGGCTTTATTACAAGGTACGATTTGATATTTTGAATAACGAAGTACGGATTTATTCAACTTTTTTAAAACCTACCTATATACCATCTCATTTTATGTGTAACTACTTGAAATTAAGGAAAATTCTGCCCATCTAACATGTCGTATTTTCAAGGCGCTACGGCTTTCCTTCACTTTACTCACTTTTTAAAATACTGACACCGCACCTGAATAAAGAACCATCGAGTAAGCCGTACGTAACTTAATATCTCGGAAACCGGATACCAGACAGTATGGCGCGGCCTTAAGTTTTCTTTTTCTTCATTTTTTAATAGTTTTTTTTTTTTTGAGAAAAAGGACTTTAGTCCTTTCTTCATTTTGTAGTGTGTGTGATCTTTCGGCTGACGAATGTATTGTTTTGGTAGTTCATTCGGAAAGTTGATCAGGCGAGTGCGTTTTGTAAAATGTGTAACCTAACTGAGGTAACGTATTAGACAAAATGAAGTTTTTTTATAATTTATTAGATTTTGTAAGAACATCTAGGCTAGTGTGGATTTATAGAAAAAAAAAAGTTTTCGATCTGGATGGCCCAACGGTTTTCACTATGGGCGTTCGATAATGTGTAGTTACCGGGTTCAATTCCCTGAAGGACCAATTTGGGAAATGATCTTTTCTAAATTGGTTTTGTACGGGGAAGAAAAGCAAGATATTGTTATTATATTTCAACACATGAAATACTAATACCTCAAGTGCCACAGTGGCCGATCGGTTACCATTCCTAACTGCCAGGTAGTGGCCCCAGGTTCGATTCCAGGGCCGGGAGAAATATTTTTGGATATTACCACTCTTGGAGGTGGAACATTGTCTTCAAATTTGAATGAACTAATGAGGTACTCTGTTTCCAGCAATAAAAAGAATCATCGAAATTGGTTCACAAATGTGTCACAAAAAAAAACTACGTAAATGCGAATCTCCTCCTTTTTTGAAATTGGTTAAAAATAATTACAAAACTTTTCTTAGAAACTTAAAAAGTTACCACCGCTCTTCAGCACTAGTATTTTTTATACACTGTTCCATCAGTAATTAGAAATTTCATAAGTTCATTGTTGTTGTTTGTTCATTGTTCTTTTTATTGCTTATTATTATTTTATTACATTAAATGCTGTGTACGTCTGTAATAGGTAGACATTTAAGTACAATACTAATGTAAAGTTACATGGTTACCTTTTGTTTTACTGTTACCGACTGTTGATGTACCTTATCTATAATATAAATAAATAATAAATAAAATAAATTAGTGAACAATAATTTTATTTAACTAACTTTGCCTCCCTTAACTGGACCAAGTGATAGGTACATATCAAATAGATTTGGAGTAAAAAACTTTTATATAAACCGATAGGAATAATGTCGTTTGTTTCCTTTACCACTGCAAGCCACTATTTTTAAAACAGCAACCACGCCCGTAGCAATTTAAAAAGTAAACGTTCCAAATTCGAACGCTCATTAAGAAAAAGTTGTGTAGGCCACTGCACTTACTCATGTTACCTATTTTTTTTATAAATAGAAAACAGTTTTAGAAAGAATTTAAATTTAGTCGTACAAGATAATTATAATATAAATGAATAACTGCATAAATAATACAAATTAATTAATTAAAAGCAAGGTACGGGTCTTCCTTACGAAGATAGTCCACCACCGGGTGTCAGATGGCCGGGAAATCCGGGAAAGTTACGGAATTTTGCATTTGCTCCCGTGTCCAGAAATTACTCATGAGTATCCCAAAATTCGCGAATATTCGATTGTTTTTACACAAAATAACGACATCAAGCCAAGGCCATGCCAGGCCTGAACATAATAATGTGCAACATACGTATGTTAGATAACATAGTTTTTACGGCTTTTACAATGCATTTTGCTTTTCCCTTTAGAAATACCTAACTAGTATAGTAAATCAAAGATCCAGATTTCAAGTAATTAAGCATTTATTATTCCCTTTTACAATTCAATAATTATTTATTTTTTTAATAAGTTAAAAATCAAAAATAGAATGCCAGTGCGCGCCACTCAACCTCTTTAAAAAAACTCTCCGATAAAGATGGCTCCACTACCGCCATGAGCGTGAAAATATTTTTCCTGTTTCTCGTTTTCAGCTACAATCTTTTACGTTATTTTAAACTAAAAATTAAAGTACAATAAAATAAGAAAATTACAATTAATTGCGTGACGAAATTTAACAATTAAATAGTTCACAATCGAATATTTTTATTCCCCAAAGGGGGAGGTTATTCAATTCAAGTGTATTTTTTTTTGTATGTATGTATGTACGATGAATAATTTGTGAACCAATTCTGATGACTCTTTTTTTCGTTGGAATGAGGGTACCTCAGTATTGCCCCATTCAAATTTGAAGAAAATATTCCACCTCTAATGGTGGCAAACTGGGTGATTTATACCGGTTCGCGCATTTTCCAGTTACTGATTTTAATATTACTTGGCAATTAGATGTAGTTCTACGAACTTTTGAGGGCTTTTTTTTAGTATTCTGTTCTGAGATTATGGAATCCATTATTGAAGGAATTATCAACAAACCAACATTTTGTTATAATTCGATACAAAACACAAGAATGATTGTATTTTAATAATATTTACCATATTATTCACATATAAAAGTTAATTAATATAAACACGTTTTTAAACAGCTCAAGACACTAGTAATTTTGATAATTACATTTTTCTATCGTCCTAGAACAAAAGATGTAAACGTCAAATTGTATAAACTCTCCTATTTATGCATAAAAATTTCATTCGTAGTGTCTTTAAACCTCTCCCCTGAAAACTTGTCATTTTGCAGATAAGGCCTTATATAAAACTGTATTGCAGTGCTGGCACAAGACGGTACTCCCAAAAACAGTAGAAAAAATAACCCTTCAAGAGTTGCGAGTTTACAATTTATGTCACTTTAACTAACGATGTTCAAAGTTAAAATAGCTCGAGTGTCGGATAGCAAAAATATTTATCACGTCACAGGAAGGGTTGGAATGGTTTTCGTCAACTGTCACAAGCATAAACGTCTATAGCGAGTTTGTTAGTTACATTTTGTTTTGACTTGAAATTGTTACAGTTATATGCGGAACGAAAAATTTATGTCATAGTGTACACAGTGACACACAGCTGCATAGTCAGTTTAATCATTAATGTAATTGCTCTCTCATGAAAAACCTTCAAAATTTAAAAAAAAATTATAAAAGTTGGTAAAATAAATCAAATAAACTATATAGGAAACATTTTTTTTATAATATCGAACAAGATCGTGCGCCTGGTGGTAAGCTACACGCCTGTCCATAACAGTTGTAGTGCCACTCAGAAATTTAAATCGCAAAGATCACTTCCACTTACACTGCGCCCGTCACCCTGAGACATAGGTTGACAAGTCCCATGTGCCAGTAATTTCACGAGCACCCTTACCCTTCAAAACCGGAACACAGTAATGCTGACATTACTGCTTGGCGGCAGAAATAGGCAAGGTGGCAGTGCTACCCTGGATGAACTCTTTCACAAAGAGCTCTACTGTTACTAAATATTCATTTATCGTGTTCTCAGGTTTTCGCGATTGTTACACAAATGAAATTGAACTATATTTCCACGGATCTAAACGCGTATATTTGTTTATTCACACAAAGAGGTAAAACAAAATCTTTTTATTTCAAAATTAATATACCATTTTTCATACTAAACATAACGTTGTCATGTTCACGTTCACTTGGTGATGTTCAGTCACGTACATCTTTTTTTAATCCATTTTGTCACTTTACCAAAATCACTTTTCGAATTCGTTACTGTTATTGAGTGTGCGATGTTTTAAATCATGAAAACAATTGTAGACTAATGGGCAGGGTATCCAGCGCTACCGACGGCTAAAAAAACAAAAACCACCTAAACAAAGTTTCTCAACAGCTCCAGATTGACAGTTCCCTTTGAAAAACAGCGCGCAAGTATGTACCTTTATCAACAACACATGTTCAAAATAGGAACCAACGGCCGAAAATTTAAGTTACGAACGTTCACAGAAATCTGATATTTTCGGCCAAAAATTAGGGAATATATTGTAAAAAAGCTATAGTTTTCTCCGTAACCATTCACGCATGTGCACTGCGGTTTGGAGTTACTGCAAAGAAAAAAAATGCTTTTTTTATTACCTGTCACGCTTCCAAGTGAAATATGGATAAATCGTAGAAAGGGTCAACTTTTGTTTTTTTTTCGTTTGAAATGTCGAAAATTATCGACATTTGTTAACCCTTTGGGAACCGTATATGGCCAAATAATGAATTTTCAGTTTTGAGTTTCAAACGCACCCAACAAGTGACCCATGGGGTTAAGTTCAAACAAAATTAGTTTAGTTATTTTTTAACATTTACAATGTCGTATTGTGTGACCTTTGACTTTTGAATTGTGGCTTTTTCATTCGTAATCTAAACTACAAAAAGTCAGGGTAAAAAACGATTTTTTTTTTCAATTCTTTGTATTTTTCGAGAAATTTTTCAATATTTTTTATTCGTGTACTTACGTGGGAAAGTAAAACATAATTTTATTTAAAAAAAGAGTAATATCCTTAAACAAAGTAATTCCTCGTACTTTGAAGTTGAATACTGAGCACTACCCAGAAACCAGAACTAATATTGAGAAGTTCGTGCCCATTATGGATCTCATCGGGAATCAAACCTGGGAACTCGTCAAATAGCGCACACAGTGCTAACCACTAAGGTCAAGTAATTTAACTACGTTTCGTTGACTTCAATCGATGAAATTAAAGAAACAATCTTGATTTATTATCTCCATTTCTTATTTTGATAGCACCTGTCATCGCAGAATAACAAAAATTCTTCTTTCCTGACAAACAACACGCGTGAAGAAAATGACAAATGGCTATAAGCGATGACATCTTTTAACACGTTCACAACCATCATGACGGCGCATTTAATTAAACCCATTTAGAATTAAAACTAAACCGGAGACAGATGGGCCGGCTCTGGACACTATTTAGTTTAGTTCTGTCTTTTTAGTTGACGGGCCTTTTAGGTCGTGCGGCAAGACATAGGGTTAATGTAAATTTTGTTGGAAAGCCTTTTCAAAATTAAACATAATTCGAGCTTTGACATTTAAAAAGCGATTCTAAATTTGAATAATAATATGCAACTTTTTAGGTGTTGAATGAAAGGTTTGTTTTTTATTAAATTTGCTAGATTTTAACTTTTTCTGTTTTCTTTTATCCCAGTGTTTAAAAAAAGTTTATGGAAAGTTGATTTAAAAAAATCTAAATCGTATCGCCGTCGTATCGTAACCTCAAAACTAATCACTGTTCATTTACATTAGTAATTTTACAAAATTCTATTTCCTATTGAAGTTTTGTGAAATCACTGCTTTTGAACCTTAAGTCAAAGTACCAAGGCAGCAAAAACGTGTAAGAACTGTAAAGAAAGTTGTATATGGTATAGATAAATACGGCTGACGCAGAGTGAGACGTCAATCACACGTCAAGCGTTCCCTGCTCCTATGCACTCCTGGTAGAACGAGTTTATTTAGCATTGGGCCGATACGTCACTTTTCTTGAATATTTTGGTATTTTATGGCTTATTTTCTTATTGCAATAAAACAATTACAATAATTGTAGATCATAAAGTCTGTTAATATGACAAAAGCACCTTATTTCAAAATTGCACCAACTTCTGTTTGAAAAATCGTTGAGAAGAGCAAATGCAAATGCCAAGTTTGCAAGCACATACCCATTAATCTTATTTTTACACATAGTTTAACTAAATAAATACGTATAGCAATTTTAATATTTCTCTTATAGTCCGTTTTCCTCAAACAAGTTGATGTCGCCATACAGCGAAGCATCGAACTTGCTCAAAGTAATTCTAATTCGTTTAATGAGTCGATTCAAAAATAGAACTCTTTGTCAAGAATGAACACGTTTTCCTGGTTGACAGTTTGAGAGGAAAAACAAATGAACGTTGTGTGTAGCTAAGTTATTTGAAATTGGAACATTTGAAGCAGAACACATTGTTTTATAATTTATAGAATATGTAAGGATATTGACCCTGCAACGAGTTTCGACATTTGACCATTTTGAAGCAGAACACATTATGGTCTGCTAAATGTCAGCAGATAGACCGCACAAAGATATTTGAAATAGGAACTTTATGAAGCAACACAATGTTTAATGAATGCGAGAATCTGAAGACTCCAAAATAATGAACACACGGATGTAGGTCAATGAACGTATACTAAAAATTTTTTGTGGTGTGAATTGGTACTTTATTTACAATGAAATATTGATTGCTTTGTAGGGTATAATTGAATAGAGAAACATTTTATAACTTACTTATTGTTAAAAAAACGTGTGAATTCTATTACTTGGTTTGACAAGAAGGTTAAACGGTTGACCCTTTCGCCGTTATATAAAACAGATGTTACTACCTGACTTCAACATTTGTTCTACTATAACATTTCAGTTAAATTTAAAATAGTAGTAGGTACCTGCGTGGTTTTGCTGAATAATAGTGACTTTTATTCATTTTTATTAAGGTTTATTTCACGCCCGTAAGCCGTTCCTAATGTTCTTTTGTCAATTTATTATCTTATTATTATCTATTTGTTGAGCATTGGCTACAGAGCCATCAGCTTAATTAAGCAACAAAGGATTCAGAAACTTAAAACGTAATAACACTTTAAATTAAAAATTAATTTGTCAAAAACGGTAACTACAAAATCCCGCCATTTCTCCTTTGACAATTAATGTCCAGTTTTTTGTGAACTCAAACAGAATCAATAAAAAAAAAACTTTAGATACAGATTTTTAACATTTATATATATCTATATATTTTTTATATGCCCATAAAAATATACATAATTTCAATAAGAAAGATATCCATAATATTAACCTTAGAACTAAGTCCAAACTCATGGTACTACGATTTTGTTTAACCAAGGTAAACAACTCTTTTATGTTTTTACTATTGTAAATCTTATTAGATTCCGGAGCATATATTAAGTTTATAATTTCCTAAGTTTAAAAATTACATTAAAAATATTTTGATCGAAAAATCATATTACAAAATTGAAGACTACGTGTTAGATAAAGATGTATGGAAAGACGACACGGCTCCAGAATGCACACAAATTTGATTCAAAGTGTATTCCATAGCATTTAAGTTTATTTGAAAAGAGCAATCTCTAGAGTTTCTAGCTCGTTTTTCTCAGGCAAGTCAGCGTAGTGAACGAGCAGTAGCTTAAATGTGACGTTTTCAAGTGTAAATTTATTTTACCTATTGAATAAAAAATCTTTGACTTTGACCTTGACTTAACTATCTGCCAAACACTAAAGCCACATGTGATCATACGTCAAAAACGTTTTTATCACGTGAAAGTATTGAAAATAATACGAACTACATTGAACAAATTAAATATTTATGAAATTTTGTATCTCTGATATTAACAAGATAATATAACATTTTAATTAACATACAATCAATCTTATTCGTCCCACTTTGCAATTTGCATTTTTTTTTAAATATCAAACTTTATAGAGAAGAATAGCAAGTATCTATGTGTGTGCGAGCGAATAATTATTATTAATATTATTAATTATACAGGGTATATGTATTTTAGTAATAATAATAATAACGCACACACTCAACATGGGTCAAGGGTGCCATGGACACGCACATAAACAACCACAAACTACACTCAAATTCACGAGAAACATAAGTGTAGGCCATACAAATATTTCTCCCGGCCCGGGAATCGAACCTGGGACCTCGGTGTGGTAGTCCGACATGGTAACCGTTCGGCCACGGAGACAGTTAGTAGAAGTAGAGCTCCTTGTGAAAGAGTTCGTCCAAGGAAGTACTGACACATTACCTATATCTGCCGTTAGGGGTGCTGGTGAAATTACAGGCACATTAGACTTTTCAAGTTATGTCTCAAGGTGACGGGCGCATTGGCACTGCTCCTCAGATCTTTGTGATTTAGAGCTCCAACTGCTATGGATTGGCGTGGCCAGGCCAGGCGCAAGACATGTTCGTCCCGTCATTTGGTACCGTAAAAAAGAAATACAGTATTGGTCTCCATTCCAAATAAATTTAAAAAATAATAAAAGGATTATGCTATTAGAAAGAAAGAAAGAAACATTTATTCGGCTATTTACAATTTTTTTTGCTCTTTATATACCGATACCTCAAGAAAATACTTAATAAAATCCAGACAGATAAGTCAAAATACTAACTAACCAAACATATTGGCTCCGACAAAACAGATTGAAACCACCCAACATTAGAACATAATAACTAACACAATCTGTTAAAAACAAAAAAGAAGAAGATAACCAATAGATTAAAAACTAAAGAACACAATATTAGCCGAAAAGGTTAGCCAGATAGGGTAGAGCCTCAGCTCTGGTTTTCAGCTCGAGCCTAAGAGGAGGTAGATCGTTTCAAATACTTATCTATCTATTGTATTCTGTACCATTGTATTCTATAGCCAAGTGGTACGTCTTTCCCCTAACACAAGTGACGGACGGCAGCAGGCCAGGGCTGGGTGTTCAGTACACAACGTCGAGTATTAACAAACATACGACGGCCTCCTATATCCACAAATAATCTGACATCTGTTAATTGCACGGCCATGGCCCTTAAATACTAAAAGAACACCCTTTATATTCCTTAAATGTTATGGAATTTTAAATTCGTTTAACAAATCACCCATCACCATGGCAACCAGAAAAAAATGTACAAAGGAGTCCGTAATAGTCTCATTATCACCAAGAAGTCAAAATCTGATGAGGGGATCGCATGGAAATCGAAAAAAACAAACTTTTGCAAACGTAAGCAAAGTTTTGAGGTCAGTTTTTTTTATTTCAATGAAAACTATTTAATTCAATGAACCTAACCCCGGTTTCCCGTAAAGTTGTTATTTTGCAAATGTTGCCTTATTGTACTTCTATAATAGCGTATTTCAATTTACCAAAGAACATTCCATTTATTTAAAAAACTTAACCTCAATACGTACTTTGGTTTTTTTTGCCTCTAAATCACAAGTTTGGGCAGGTGGTACATCGCCCGGCCGGCGCCGTTTATTTAACGCCACCCCCGAACTGAGGGTAGTGTGCAAACAGGAGCTGATGCAAAAATGTTGTGTCAACGTCAGCCTTCCATATCCCACTACAGAACATAAGACTCTATTAAAAGGAACGATTAGCTATTATGACCTCGTTGACAGTTTTAGTAATTGCATTTAAGCCTGCAATCTAATGCAGGGTTTCATCTCCAGAAGCCCTATGCTTGTGCAATAGAGAATAATTTGGAAAAAAAATGGCGAATGTCGATCGTAAACCACTTAACATAGAACGAGTGATCGGAGGCCGTAGAGATCGGGGTCTCAGCAATGATAATGGCACCATAGAAAGAATGAACGAAACACTCATGGACATATTTAGAGGAACGCAAAAAAAAGATTATATTATGATACTAAAAAAGAGAAATAGATTCTATTTTTAAATTCTGCTCGATTATTTTTTGGACTTTAATTTACTGAAAATTTTCTTCGCTTTTAAAATACATGACAAGTAAAAAACTAAACTAAAATCCCATATACGAATTACGAGATCAGCATCACAGCGGGCACGTGTGCTCCATTAGAGTTTTGACAGATGATTTGGCGCTCTTTTCCAGAGCACAGCTTGACGTCTCTTGTACTACTATTATTTTGAATACCCATGTAAATTACATGAAACTAAAACACATATAGACACAAAAGCTTTTATTAGCAGTAGAGCTCCTAGTAAAAGCGTTTGTCCAGAGACGTACTGCCATCTTACCTATTTCTGCCGCCAAGCAGTAATGTTAGCATCACCGTGATGCGGTTTTGAAGGGTAAGGGTGCTGGTGAAATTACCGGCACATGGGACACCGGAACATGTCGACTTATGTCTTAGGGCGTAGTGGCTGTGCCCCTAAGATCTTTGCGACTTAAAACTCTTAGTGGCACTGCAACTGTTGTGGACAGGCGTGGAGCTTACCATCAGCCGCACGACTTGCTCGTCCCATCACTTGATATTACAAAAAAAAGGTTTTAACGAGGGGGATAAGGTGCAGTGTTCTTTTTCTTTTTTTTCTTGTCTGGTGTCATTTGTGGTAGTCAAATAAATGTATTTTCTTTCGTTTTTAATTGAAATTTTACAGCAGCTGTGGTCATACGAAAATTCATGAAACCGATTTTCATTAATGCATATTCTCTCATTCTTTAAGGTAGGATAAAAGTATATGTATTAAAAAAGAAATGCCGAAGTTCGTATTTGGTGGGCCATTATAAACTGTTTGTTCCATTAAAGGGAGCGGAAGCAAACAGAGCTCTTGTTTGAAGAGGGCTCCAGCGCCCGCGCCTGCCGTTGCCGCTGCTTGACGAATCGAGAAGGGTAGCCGATAAGCGTAATGGATGTCGATTTCATGATAGTCGTCGGACATAATATTTCTTCTGCTCAATTTATATTCCGTAAAATTTAGCTTATGTAAAATAATTTATACAAAAATTTGTTCTATCCTTCGATTCTTACCTGACGCTCTCCCAAGTGAGCTACGGAACGAACCAGCAGACCTTACAAATATTTCAATGTGTTATCCTATTAAAATAATATATAATAATATAATATAATATAATTAATATTCTTATAGGGCACGGCACGGCACGGCAGGACACGCCACGTGCACACACGTACCTAATATAACATAATATAATATAATATGGAATAATTTATTTATTTTCTCTACAAACATAATAGTTAGACAAGAATTTAGATAATGTACACAGTCACATTTATTACAGTATGTTTGCAAGAGACTGGTTCCTAAACTAAGCCGAAGCCTGTAATATAGGTAACCAGGTTCCTCACCTCGGACAACAATATATATATATATATATGTATATGTATATATTCAATGTTAAGGTCAAATAAAATATGTTAAATGAAAAACAAACGACGATAGGACTGAACGTCAAAATCATTTATCTCACACCTAAAATAAATGATGGATTATAAAAATTACTATCAAACTTTTTCTCGTTGATCGACTCTATGTTTCGCCGCGTCCTATTACAAATATTTTTTTCCGTCTGACGTCACTTCATCATGTGAAATTGTAAGATTATTAATTTCTTTTTATATGACCTATAATGTAACGGGATGGACAAGTTTTGCGCCTTGTGGAAAACGAATCGCCTACCCATAACAGCTGCCTGTCACTCAGAGCTTTAAGTCGCCAAGAACTGAGAGACACTGCCTCTAGGCCGTTACCCTGAAACATAAACCATGTGCCTGTAATTTCACCAGCACCCTTACCCTCCAAAACCGGAACACAGTAATGGTGACATTACGCTTGGCGGCAGAAATAGGTAAGGTAACAGTACTTCCCTGGACGAAACTCTTTCACAAGGAGCTGTACTGCTATTAAAAATATCTTAGCGTCATTAACCCAAAATGTATAGATAGTAGGTAGACCATTTATATCTAAACTTTGGGAGAAGTTGCTTCAACCACCAATTTTTCGGAATATTTAGGGGAATTCCGACAAAAAAAATACAACATTTTGATAAATATACTCTACCTGCCCGTCCCGAATAACGTATATTTTTAATATACCTAAATGTTTTCCTGAATCCCGAAAAAAACTCAAATTTCAAGTTCTATGTCGTGATGTAAGTAACTTGTTTTCAACAAAATCATTGGTGGCGTCCATTAGTGATGTAAATGACGACATAAGGATGGCTTTTGCGTAGTTCGCACAGGTAAACATGCCACGATAAGCGTACTAATTTTGCTAGTGAAAATTGTACCCTATCGTCGGAACTAGACGATATTGTTAAAAAAGACGTTCATAAAAATGATTACATGTATCCGTGGATCTGTAGTATACCCCCTATACTACAGACTACATGTATCCGTGGATCTGTAGTATAGGGAGTATACTACAGAAGAAGTATTCATAATAAGTGGTAATTTTAAAAACGAGGCGCACAGAATCCGGACGGAGATAAAAAGAAACAATTAGTTACACAATTTTTCCGACCGCCGAACTGGAAACTCAATTAATGCCGTTACGCGGCGCGTGCCTGCGTAATTACGACAAAAATACTGGCACGCCCCACATTAAAACTAACGTCCTTGCTCGTTATGTGCGCCTGGTGGTTTTTGGGAAGGGATTCTAATTCATTCTCTTTAGGACCGACGACAAACGAGTTAAGCGAAAAGTATTAACTTACGTCCTTACTTGTTATGTAGGTACGCCTGGTATTTTTGGGGAGGGATACTAATTTGTTCTGTTTATAAAAAATTATCTATCTTATCTGTATAAAAAATTAGCAAATTTTTTTTACAATCCATCATGGCTGTGTGCGTGCTTGCTTTATAAAATATTTTTAGTTCGTGTGTATTATCTATGGAAGAATACAAAAAAAACAAAAACCGCCTTTTACCAAATCCATAATTATTGTGTTGTGAACCATATTTATATTGTACTTATTTCCTCGCAAATGTGATGAAAAATATTGTATATATGACAAACGGTAAAATAATACAAAATTCGAGTTATCAAAGCCCTTTCGTTCGATTCTTAGTCCTTTGGCTTCGGGCTTCTAGGCCCTCGTTAGTAATTTCTTCTTATTTACCATCGTCATCGAGTATATAACCATAAATAGAGACGAAATAACGGCCATATATTCTTGGTAACACATTAGCCATACAGCTCTTATAAATATCAATTCCCGTTTACACTGAAATATAGACAGGCCAACTACTGACCTGATTGTACGTCTCCGTATATTCCAAAAAATATTCTGTATTTATTGTAATAAAGCTAATATCTCTAACAATGCCGTGCTAAATAGAATAGCACGGCATTGTTAGAGATGGTGGTTTGGAAAATGATTACAAAACAAACGGAATCACATTTCATCGGTAAATAAATATTAAATATGTAATTTTGCAATTTTTGTCCATTATAGCCAACCTTAAGTTAACCGGTCGATTTGAAGTGAAACAGTTGACGACACCCATTGACGACACCCGTCAATTGTTTCGAACTCGGGCTAGCCAATCGGTGCACAGTTGTAACAATAATGATATGGCAGAATAGTTTTCAAACAAATTAAATGACATTTCGTCTCTATTTCAGGTTATATACTCGATGGCCGTCGTTAATACACAGTGTACTAATTATTCCTAAACCGGCCGTACATAGCAAAATGTCAATACCGCAATAGGCGGTGGCTACCATTTTCTGTCAGGGGAACCCGGACTGTTATATTCTTGTCATTTTCTGTTGGAGCATATCGTTCATGATGTTCTGATTACCATGGAATAATTAATACAGTATATTATATTTATAATAGCTACGTACACAGGGTGTACTAAGTTTCACGCGGCCGCAGCGACCGCAGGCGTCGCGCGGAAACCACAGCGCGCCCGTCACACGCTCTGAGCACAGTGGTACTATCTCGTAATACAAATGCACAAAACATTTTCTTTAAAATGTAGGTATGTATTCTACACTACGTATGTATGTTCTACAGGAATGTGAGGTGTTGGCAACACAAATATTGTTGTAAAATATCAACCTGTCTTCCAATGTTGAATTTTCTCTTGTAATAATTGTGCTACATATTAAATACAATAAACGCATAAAAACAAAACATGTTTATTCTTTATCAAAACCACGGTCCATGCTCCCAATATGAGGTAATCGATTGCAAACATTTAAACGTTGGTTCGGTGTGACAAATATATAGTAGGATCTCATACACTGAACAATATACACTTTCTCATACAAAGTTGCTTTACAAATTTTATTTGCCTTAATTGTTATTATTAATTATATTCTATTTACGGTACCAAATAGGTAACACTTTTGCTGCAACACCACAAATTTGCAATCAACTAGGTAACAACATATCGAATTCTTAGATTTTCGCGATTGTAAATGAAGCATCGTTTCGAGCTCTATACAGGTCCCATTGTCACGGATGACTGTTTAAAAAACAAATATACGCTATTTTAGAACCAAAAATGGTTCATTTCCGATAGATAACAACATTCTCAAAATTTTGTTACTTACCACTGGATACTTAAGATTAAACTTCTAACTAGGGTGCACGAAAAAAGCATCCATGAAATGACGGACTATGAAATGAAATGAAATTAAATAAGGTTTATTTGCATTCAATAGGTTATTAGAGGATAGTAATTTTTACATTTGAGTTCATCTATTCAGCCATTATACACAAGCATGCAAATTGAAATTTTATCTACTAAGTAGTCATTTACACCATAATATCCTTTTTTAACTAGTTGTTTTTACAGTTCAGTTGTCATTCTTTTAAATCAAATGTCAGATTTTTTATTTCAATTGGTAGTCTATTATTAATTTTCATGCACATGTCATATGAACTTTATTAAGTAGAGTGTAGTTTTAGGTATATTTTCAACAACAAGTCTGTCTGGGTTTCTTTTTGCGCGTGGATTAATTTCTATTGATTTTTTAAATAATTTTACATGCCGTTTGACAAATTTACAAACTTCATAAATGTACATGGAAGGTAAAGTCAAAATATTTAAATTCTCGAACAGCAGCTTGCAAGATTCCTGTGGGCCGATGCCGCACATTACTCGTACACATCTTTTTTTATTTATAAATGCTTGTTCGACATAAGTTCCATTACCCCATATGATTAATCCATAACGCAGAACCGACGCGATGTAGCCGTGGTAAGCAAATAAACAAATTTTTTAGAAGTAATTTGTCTGAACCTACGAAAGACGTATACAAATCTGTTCATTTTGCTACAGAACTGTGGCAAAATGAACAGATTTGCTGTGAACATGGTTAGTAAAATTAAGATTTTTATCTATTAATATACCCAAAAATTTTACTGTCTCTAGCTTTTGTAAAATCTTTCCATCATAGTTAATGTTTATATTGATTGGTCTACGTCCTTTTACAGCGAATTGAACATATTTCGTTTTTTCTAAATCGACGTGTAGATTATTTACATGCAACCAATCTACCACGGATTTTAGTGTGTCATTAATTTCAGTTTCATAGTGATTGACGTCGTTATTAATTGAATTTATGACTATCGCAATGTCATCTGCAAACATGATACATTTGTGCTTAGTTATTAATGGCAGGTTATTAATATATAGCAAAAATAATAAAGGGCCTAATATACTTCCCTGAGGAACACCAAACCTATTCAAATCATAATGTGAACAGCATGTGTCAACATATTTTTTTATCTAGGTAGTTTAACTCCACCCGTTGCTGTCTGTCATGTGGGTATGACCTAAACCAATTCAGTGCTATTTCCCTAATACCATCTTCTAACTAACTATATCAGCAATCTATCATGTGCTACGAAATCGAAAGCTTGAGACATGTCCAGAAACAATACAGTTCTGTGCTTTTTTGTGTTAAGAGCTTTAATCACTATATCGACAATATTGAAAACAGTCTTAGCAGTCGATATTCCCTTTTGGAAGCCGAATTGTTCTGGTTTTGTAATGTTAAATTTTGAGTTGTAGTCCATTAATCGAATATACATGCATTTTTCAAAAATTTTGGCTAAAATCGGGATAAGAGTAATCGAGCGGTAGTTGGATAGCTCAGATTTGTCGCCCTTCTTATAGATCGGTTTCATTATTGATAGCTTTAATAAATCAGGAAACATGCCACTTTCAACGGATAGATTTATTAAATATTTCAAAACAGGTGCCAATTCGTTCTTGCAGAGTTTAAAAATTTTTGTTGAGACTTCATCATGGCCACAAGCATTAGTATTGGTTAGAGATTGTATTATTTTAATAATGTCATAGGTTAAGACCGGTTTTATGTAAAATGAGTTTAATGTCATTTGTAGCATTGATAGATTGTCATACTTATGTTTGTCAAATTCAATATTCTTATCATTAGTAACTCTATTCATATCTGCTATACGTCTTAGGTAACCTGGGCAATAATTACGTAACGCCTATTAGCAAATCCTTTCATCACGACGGCAAACATGTCCCGCACTTAAGCATGGCGGTTGGTGGCTATTACTCGTAACACGGGTAGCGGCAATAACTTCTGGGCCACAATAATTATAGTGTATGCCGTCAATATGATATGAAGAAAGAAACATTTCTTCTTGCCTGTCCTGCTAGATACCCAAATGCACCCGGGCATGTCCTGGAACACGAGAAGACCTCCGTGGAAAGAGTCAACCAACAGTATGAGTAGTGAGTCCTAGCGGGATCCCAAGAACCGGCATCGGTAGAAGTTACATACACGGGTTCGAGTTTGAGCATACATCGGGCGAGCTTTTATCGCCGGGTTGGTCCACGGAGGAGAGTCCCACAACCCGTCAATGCCTGTGGCAGAGTATGCGTCGCGCATTTTCCTGTATATTATGAATAATAATCTCAGTACAGAGTACTAAAAAACCGACCTCAAAAGTAAGTGGAATTACGTCTATTTGCTAAGTTTTATTGAAATATCCCCTAGTTCGCTACTATACAGGACTTGACACTGGAGATAATAAAAATCGGTTCTCACTACTCAAAGTATATGGAGAGAAAAACGCCTTGAATGGAGAAATAGCAAAATCAACCATTAAAGTAATTGTTCCTAAATTAAAGTTAGGCGCTATTTATAAAAATGCATCTTCATGCGTGAACAGCCACCCTTCGAGGTGGATTACACTATGGAAGTACCCCCTTCCATAGTGTAATCCACTAAAAAACTCCAACTAAAAAAGAATCATGAAAATTGGTTCACAAATACCGGAGTTATCGCGTAACCTACATACACAAACATATACGTACAAAAAAAGAACTTACAAAAACACGAACATACAGACGAATTGAGAACCTCCTCCTTTTTTGAAGTCGGTTAAAAAAATGTTTCTTCTCTCCAGTCCATATTTTGCCATTATACATAATTGAATCTTAGATTTGCAATGGCCATTCATATAATTAAACTATATTTACATGTCATTAAATAAAGAAAATATAGACCACAGATTCCTTATCAAATAGTTATTATAACGTGTCTTTACCCTCTCTGTAGTCTCTTACCTACAATCCATTCTCACACTTTTTGCCCTCAACATTTTTGTCAGCCCAGTGTGCACTGAGAGCAGCTAGCCAGAGCATGAAATGGTCACCCAACGTAACGGACCGGTCACGGGACTCGAGCACGTGTGAAAAGCGCTGTATCCTGACACAAAGTATATTCCAGTGCCGTTACACATACTATAAAAAAAGTTTCCACTCAAAAGTTTCAAGAGGTTGTTGTTCTATCAAATTAATTTAGTATTTGTTATAAATTGCAGGCTCCACGTTGATATCGTTTATACCCAAATTGTACCAGCCATGGCATATGCCATATATTCTCATATACCATTCAAGACTATTGGCTGTTTTCTCATCTATATTCCCTTAACCTTAAGACGAAATATATTATCAGCAGTGGAATACTTTGATGTACACACAGATAATTTCGAACAATACATAGAAACTACTTTTTAAGCCACGAAGCCGATATGAATATGTCGTAAGGTAAAAATTTCATCAAAGAATTTTGACAATTATGTATCTTATAAGATTACCCTACCAAAAGTAAAACTACCAATGTCGGTGAATTAAAGATTTAAACACAAATTTTACATCTCAGAATTAATGTACCAGGCGGCCATATCACTCCAGGAGTTAATTCTCAATCAATGCTGTCTCGTTAGCGTTACCACGAGCCAGATGCACGTAACCCGATACAGCGTTCTTTTTTTATTTTATACCATCCTGGTAGAAACTTCCCGCTTTTGACAGATGAAGCGTATGAAGCCGGCCTTACGGAGGAAGTTTGTTCTTTTTTTATATTTCAGCCTCTAATAATGTGCAAGTTATTTTACATGTGGAAAAATAATTAAAAACTCTTCAAAGATATTTTAATTATATCCATTGACGAACGAATTCCCGTCGTTACGATAAATTACTATACGGTTGTAAAAAACTACGTTTGAGATACTTAATTCGCGATTTATTTTTCTTACCATACAAAGCAAATTCAGTTGATTGAGTAATAGATATAGATACTAAAGTCGGGGTAATCACATGGCAATGTTATCTGACAAGCAATTTCATGATGAGGCTTCATTTAATTTGTACTTTATGTTTATACTTTTAATTCTCGACGCAAAAAGAGGGGAGTTCTAAGTTTGAAGCCTTTATTTATGTATCTGTCTGTGGCGACATAGCTCCCAAACGACAGTATGTATTTTAAACAGGGTTTTTTACATGAAAGCTAATTTGAGTGGGATAGTTTTTTTATGATGCCACGTAACAGGACGAACAAGTTGTGAGTTTGTTGGTAAGCGACACGCCTGTGTCCATAACGGTTGCAGTGCCACTCAGAGCTTTAAATGACAAACGCCGGTCACCCTGAGACGTAAGTTGACAAATCCCGTGTGCTTGTAATTTCACCAGCACCCTTACCCTTTAAAACCTGAATGCAGTAATGCTCACATTACTGCTCGGCGGCAGAAATACGTAAGGTGGCAACAGGTACTTCCCTGGACGAACTCTTTCATAAGGAACTCTACTGCTACTCATAGTAAGCTGACTATCCATCTCCTCAACTACTTGTAGTAGGTAGAGGTATCGTATTTGGACTCATTAAATTAGTTTCCACGAGTTGTTAGCAAATGGTGACTTTATTGACATTAAGAAATAACCACACATTAGATTAGAATACGTTTATTTGCCAGAATACAGTATTTATACAGATGTTGAGTAAAATTAGTTATATTATATTCAGCCTGCACGCAGGTGTGCAAGATTAATGGTATTTCACATTTGTCTCTACAATTACAAATCAATTTGCATTTCGAATTGATATCTATTGGTATTTGTAACTTCTAAATATTCTTTATTACTTTAAAAGCAATTTGCTTTGTCAATTGTGATTTAAAAGTAAGTCCTTGTAGTGATTTCATTACATTAGATAAATTATAAAAATATTCTTATAAAGCAGTTATTCTTATAAACGAGGTTGTGTCAATTTTTTTTTTTTTAATAATCTTTGATATCCTGTATACACAGATCACATAACAAGTCAAATAATTTCTTTTTAAATATGTTTAAGGGTAAGTCTGCGATCGCTGCAGGCAAAGCATTATATAACCTTCATCAGAATTTGAAAATTTATTTAGTTTTCTAAGTGACTGTTTGTCTGTCAGTTTTCCGACAAAAAATAAAATAAATATCTTTATAGTAATTCCTAGAAAAGCAAGGAGTGTTATGGGAGGGGCCAGCCAAGCGGTTGGGGTATCTAGTTAAAAAAGTACATACTTCACGTTTTCTTGTAAATAGGGCCATTTTTTTTTAACAAACATGCATACTTCAAATACGTACAAAGCGGGAAACATTAGAATTCTTAGCTTTTTAAAAAGCGGTCTACAAGATTCTAGCTCTACATCTACACTACTCTACATATAGCTCTGACACACTTTTTCTGGACAAACACACGTTTTCTATATAAGTTATGATATAAAGATAAGTTACGTTAAGAAATAAAAGAATGTATTGACTTTTTAGATTACACTGTATATCGGGGAATTTTTAAAATTTTAATTATTTAAGCTTTTATCTATTTATTTATTTCTTAGGTTTATCAACATGTGTATACAATATTACTTATTATATCTTATCACACCTTTACAAGCAATGTACAAATACAACATGCACTAAAACATAACTATGTGTAACTAAAATTTAAAATAAAACTAACACACTTTGAAATAAAAATATGATTAGAAATTAATGCGTACACTACTTTTACTATTGAATTATTTGACTGAATTTAATAAATTAAATAGGAAATGAAACTATTTTTCCGAAATCGCTCATTTTTGTATATTAATAAACAAAAATTTTTTTTACGAATTCTGAGAGACGAGTCATGGTGAATATCAATAACGTCACTGTAATTATTTAACATCCTTCATGTACCTCTCAGAAATAAACTTACATATCCTTTACCAGTCTCCCGGGGTTCAGTTCCGTTAATTTTTTTAAACCACTGTACATTGTAATTACTTGAGTTAGTATTGTAATTATGACTATTGCAATTCTGCTAAAATCTTATTGCAAAGGCCATTGAGTCTCAATAGAGTGTCAGCGGAATGGCATTGATTGAATTTTTTATGATATCAAGTGACGGGACGAACAATTCGTGCGTCTGGTGGTAAGCGACACGTCGGTCCGTATCAGTTGCAATGTACAAATAACAAAGATCTGAGGGGCACTGCCACTGCGCCCGCCACCCTGAGACATAAGTCGACAAGTCCCATGTGCCTGTAATTTCACCAGCACCCTTACCCTTCAAAACCGGAACGCAACAATGCTAACAGCTAGGCGGCAGAAATAGGTAAGGTGGCACTTGTCTGGGTGAACTCTTTGACAAGAAGCTCTTCTGCTACTATTTGTAAGTAAGTGTTTGTCTGACACATTGGCACACTATAATTGTTATTATAAACTTTTTTAAAGTTTAGAAGTACCTTACCTCTATCTATAGAAATGTCATAGTAAGGATAAAGAAATAAATTAAAAAAGACTGTCATGTTACAATAACTGTCACTGCTGTCGTATTTATTTTATTCTCTATAATCCATTTCACTTAGAATGAATGCTATGAAATTTCCAAGTTTTACGTTTTACCAAGTTTTACGCATACTTTTTCTAACTAATCTCTCAATCAGTTTATAAAAAGAAAATAAATTTGTCAAAAACAAACAATATTTGTTGCAGTTGTCATTTTAAATAAAAATTCTAGTATATTACGTAGAAAGAAAATTAATTGATAAAGATAAAAATTACTCTAATTACTTGATGCAAAAAAGGAATACTTTACCCATAGAGATTTACACCATGAGAATTGATAAAATTTAATTGAATCAGCTATTGTGTATCTCGCGTCAATACAAGTGCATACACCTTGTATGCGAGTCGTTTTCTTTTGTTTTGAGCTTTGCGTGATGTTTTTGGAGTAATTAACCAAATTTCGTTTCGTTAATTTTATGCTTTGTTTGACTTCTTGTTTAGTTGTTATTGATTTTTTATATGTTGTGAAGTTTTATTAGTAACTTAATAACATAATAATTGAATACTTTTTAAATTTTTTATTGAATTGATGTTCAATTATTTTTTGTGAAATTACTCCACCAGTTTAATTATTAATACAAAGATCGAACACTTAGAAAAATTTCCTTTTTATTTTTGTGAAATTACTCCACTAGTTTGATATAATTATTAATACAAAGATTTTTGAGATTTTAGAGCATTGAATCCTTTTTATTTTGTTCATTATTTCTTCATTATTTATTCTGTGAATCGATTCTCTCTTCGTTTAATCGATAAGATATTTAAACCAATTTTGTTTCATTCGATTTATACGACTACATCTCTAGAAACTTCAAATCTCAAATATCACCGGAATCATGCTATTTGCTACGCGAAAAGAACTATAGGTACGTCAACATATTAAATATAGCTACAATGAATAATAAAGCGAGGAGTGTGATATATTAGCCAATAAAATTATAATAAATTTCTGCTCTACATAAAGCACAATCTACAAAACATCGCATCTCTCGATTTCTGCGAAAGGACATTTCGCAGATGCGGAGCCAAGATAAATAACTTACAATATAACACGAGTAAATAAACAACGAATCGATAAAGTTTATTAACTCGTCGCCCACACGTCGTTATGGAGTTCACATTGAGACTATGTTACTTTATGACTTAAAGGTTTATATTTAGTTCTATTGAAGGCTATTTCTGTTTCTTGTAAGACATAATGTCGTCGTTGTTTTGAAGAAAGGGCGAAAGCGCCATTTTGAAAAAAAATAAATCAGGAAAGTATGTTTAAGTTTTTCACGACTATTTTAGAATATTTACGTCTGTTTTAAATTCAATTTTAAAAACTTAATTAAAACCTGTAACACGGGAAATCTCCCATCTCACCACTCCACGCATAGTGACTCCACCTATAAAGGAATGAAAGAACTCTTCTCGCCTCCAAATGATCGGGTTGAGAAAAAACATAGCGCGAACACACATTTTACCAGCACGGTTTAGAGTGTAACTTTTCGTAGATTCTTTATTAAATGTTTTTATTAAGTGTCAAAAATTCAATAAATAGTTGCAAATTGACACTAAACTTTTCTCTCCTACAAAGCATTTGTAATGGATGTTTGTTTCCATCATAGTTTTATGGAAACAAACTCGAATTTTAAAACTGGAGGTACATATTTTAAAACCAGTCGTAAAATCTAAAACATGCTTCCCTGAAAAAAAATTAAAAATGTCGCTTTCGTCTTTTCTATAAAACACCGTCGATATACACGGTGATTTGTAAAATACTAACTACCAACCTCGCAGAGATTGTATCATACGTTTTAACTTAACTTTTAACCTAATGTTTATTTAATACCATTAACACAATTACATGTCTCACTGCTAGGCACTAGTCTCGTCTTAGGTAAAGATTTTAGGCCATAGTCCGCCACGCTAGCTAAATGCTGGTGCTGGCTTCACACGGTTGTGAACCTCTTTACCAAAAAGCTCATGGTAAATTTCAAATTTAATTTCGCACATAAATTCAGAAAAAAGCGAATAGCTTCTAAAATGGCTTCGGGCTTCTAATACACTCTCGTTAGTAATTTCTTATTAACCGAAATTATTAAATACACAATGTGCAATTACGTAAATTAAAGAGTCAAACGGATCAGTATCATGGATGTTCTTCATCCAAGTACACAGAAGTTGCACAGCCTTTTGTTTTTATTTTATTTTTGTTTAAGTATTAGATAGATTTCTTAAGTTTCCGCGATTGTTACACAGTGGAAACAAGACTACGAGTACGTTTTCGAATCTAAAACCTTTTTTTTTTTTTGCAAACTGACCAACGTTACGGGCCTTTTACGAGTTACATGGTCACGGCTGGCTGAGATAATAAAGTCATCAACAATTATTTCTAATAATTTAATGCAAACCACTCTACTCTCGACATACGTCTACTATCGAGATATCAACAACCGAAATATCTTGTCTCTCTAATTATTTATCAAAGTAATGTTCCTTCAAAGAATTTTAATAAATATTGAAACAAGTGAAAATCTGAAAGGGCTATGTCGGCAGAATACAGTGGTGGATGAAGAAACACGGCTGTATGTGGTAAAATGTGCGCTAAAATATTATTTTTAAAATGACCATAAATAATAACGTAAAAAAAGCTATTTTGTTTTTAAAATTAGCTAATGGCAAAAACTGCACCAATTTTTTGGCCAACTTATTCTCAAAAGTTTATCTGTGTTTGTTTACACGATTTTGTACACATTTTTTTTAATCATACATAGCATGATAAAACAGTACATTGTGTAAATAGAAAATTCAAGTGACACGTCACGCCTAGTGCTGTCGGTAAAACAGTATTATATTACCGACTGAAACTAGATAGTACCGTCGTGGTCGTGACCGAATAAAATATTTTGTGTGATAGTCTACTGAGCAAATTAAATATGATATGTATTTTGAACCTTATTTCTGAAGAGTAGATTTTGATTTTGAATAAAATCTAAGAGATAAATGCAGGAGACGGGCAGCAGCGTGATTCCATATATTATAATCATGTTTTTGCATTTGCCAAAGCGACATCTCAAGCGTTATTTTTTTAATGAACAGCCAATAATAAACAGCTTTAATTTTGTAGCATCAGCTGTTTATCGATTTGAGTGGTGTTCTTTTTTCTAAATTAAAAAAGGAACTCTTTCGGTGGAACGTCGGTGCCTCTCTACGTTTTTTTCTCTAAGCGCCTAAAAAAAAACAAGTCATAGTAAAAGAAAACCGGCATGCCCTAAAAGATCCTATTCGAGTCCGTGTAGTACAAATATTTGTGCGAGCATTGTTCTATGCGTTAATATGTTTGCTGTGTCTATTGTCAATATTATTTGGAGACTGTTAGAGCTGTCTTGGCTTTGAAGTGGGCACTAAACAGGCCTGTGGGGTACTAAAATGTTCTATGTTTAACCTCCGATACAAAAAGAGGGGAGTTATAAGTTAGAAACCTTTATCATAGCTACGTGTCTGTGTTTATCTGTGGCATCGTAGTTATCAAACGGATGGACTAAACTTATGAGTCGTTACTATGTCAACTCAAATTAATTTTTTTCCCGTACTAATAAGGTTCATTTTGCTTGGGTCGAGCTAGGGACACTGGCTTTCTATTTAGTTCAGTTGATATAAAAAAAATCATAGTTATATGTAAAGTACTTATTGAATACAGCAGTTTTCATGTAATATATATATATATAAATGGTATAAATGAGTAATATGTGGCTGGTAGTAAACGCCTGTCCATAACGGTTGCAGTGTCACTCGGATCTTTAAATTGCAAAGGTCTGAGGGGCACTGCCACTGCCCCCGTCACTCTGAAACATAAGTTGGCAAGTCCTATGTGCCTGTAATTTCACCAGCTCCCTTACCCTTTAAAACCGGAACCGGTAACTTATCACAAACTCGATTTTTTTTTCCGAAATAACATTTGTTCGAATTTTCATTACACCGAAAACCGAATTAAAACAAAACCGTTGTTCTTTCAGGATACGTTGGATGTTAATCGCAAAGACACGATTAGGTACGGTTAGATTAGGTTAAGTTAGATTTAAAAGAAAAAAACATTTTCCTCTCAAAATTACTTTCGAGGTTATGAAAATTCGAGCAAACGTTATTTCTGAAAAATGTCATTTCGGAATACTGATAGGTAACCTGTCGGCCGAAATAGGTTTTTTGTTTAACTTCTCTGGAAGAACTTTTCCACTAGGAGCTCGACTGTTACTACACAACGAAGACACTATCTCAGTGACATTTACTACTATTACCTACTTAATTACTATTTAAAAAAATTACATTAAAAATGTAATTAATAAACATTAGCCCAGATTTTTTTAGATTAATTCATGTAAATCGAGTTTAGTTTATGTATTGTTTCTCGCTTTTAATATTTTTAACGTAAAAAGCGCGAGTATGGGCACAATCTAAAAAGCGTCATTCTAGGCCCTAAACAAATTTCAAAGGATGATATCTGGTCCGAACTTAAAGAGCGTGTACCGTATCTTGTGTGGCTTGCTCTAAACTGTCTCAAGTGGTGGACTTACTCTTCTTGTTTACATAGATTTAATAGGTTCAGACCGGGATCAGAATGACCATTTTATGTACTTGTGTGATTTTCAATATGGCCCCTGGCGGGTTGTTCTAGTACTTTTTTCAAATAAATACTTTTTAAACCTTTCTTTTAACTTTCTTAAACAATACTAGCAGGCGCCCGCGACTTTGTCTGCGTAGAATAAATACTTGAAGTAACCTAATGTACTATACTAACTTTCATAGTTTTAGTGTTTCTCCATACAACTTGCGTCCCCTATTTTACCATCTTTAAGATATATTGTAAAAAAATGTAGGCAATGTCCTTCTCGTAACAGACAAAGTTACTATTGCATTTATAATACTAGTATGGATGAAACTCTTGAATTAAAATTTGACTCGGTAACGTTCACTTTAACTCCTTCTCTCAAGGCAGCCTGGATTTTTTTGGAGTCATATTATGTTGCGTGACCTCTTACGGTACGCTTCGCCCCATGAATGAGTAGTCCGTGCTCCACACCGAGGTGTACCCCAAGATGAGCGTGTTAATAAAAACAAAATATAAGTATCAGCCAGTATTAAATGCTTCTGTTCTTCCCCAAAAACGTGGTGTGTGTTGAGGAATTATTTCCGAGGGTTGGATCTTTGTACTAATAATTATAACAAACTAGTGAAGTAATTTCACAGAAAAAATAATTGAATATCAATTAAATAAAAATTTTAAAATAATTTAAATTGTTTTTTTTAGTTTCAGTATTGTTTTTGTTTCGTGTGTGAATTGGCAATACGAATAGATAACTGAAGTGAAATTTCGTGGTGCTCATGTCAAGCTCATACCACGTTACTACCTCCTTAGAACTTCCATTCTATTAGTTTTGGCTCCGAGTGATGATAAAGGATGGAAGGATATAGGAGGAAGGATATTGTAAATTGGTACCCTAATCGTAATAATAACAATGAACTGTAAGTATACATAATACATGGGCCGTGATAACCTAATGGTTTGACCTATCGCCTTTCAAGCAGAGCCCATGGGGTTCGAATCTGAGTGTCTCAGAATTTACCAACCAATTTACTCTCGCCTGAGAGGAGACCCATGATCATCAGTAGGATGATGCATTAAGTTATTACAAAAATCAATGTCGAATATCAACAAAATTTTCAAAAATGGATTTAAAATAGTGATCGAATATCAAAATGGCGTTCGAAATTTGAATTCAATTTGTAACAAGGTGTAACAAATGATAACAAAACTTTTTGCGCAAAACACGAAATGGAAAAGTAAATTACTTTAATTAAACGTTAGGTTTAGCGGCTTTGAATTGAAAATAATACCTATTAAAATAATATTCACATAATTACGTACTTTCACCTCTCAATAGGGCGAAGTCACGTGCCTCTCGATACATCCCCTTTGTTAATAATAAACAAAACAATTCTCCGCCACTATAATTAAGACCGTTCGAAAAACCATAATCGCCCGGTACATTGTGAAACAATTCCAATATTCAAGAGTTCAAACTATATTGGACAACAAACTTGATACTTAAACAGGGCCACGTTAAAAACATCGTTCAGAAAAAAAATATTTAATGGATTACAACGACAATTTTAATTTTCGAGTAGCAAAATATAATAGTACAAGAGACGTCAAGCTGTGCTCTGGAAAAGAGCGCCAAATCACCTGTCAAAACTCTAATGGAGGTCACGTGCCCACTATGATGCTGATCTCATAATTTGTATTGAAATAATATGAGATTTTGGCTTATTTTATTTACCTGACATTTTTTTTAAAGCGAAGAAAATGTAAGTAACGTAAAGTTTTTTTTCTTTAAATAATAGACAGACGCCTGGCCATAATCTCCGCTGATGTTAAGCGACGATGTGACCGACGCGACGATGGTACGCGTTTGCCTAAAAAATGCCTATGTCCTCTGTCTAGCCTTGAAAAGCCCCAAATTTTACTTTTCGGGAAACACAAATTTTTACCGTACACATCACATAGGAGAAAAGCAAAGCGCTTAGTGCAAATGGATGATATATCGACAAGTTGCATGAAATATATTCGTATGATATGTACGACAGGTAAGATAGGCGTAGGTTGAGATATGTTGCTAAACATGAGAGTATGTCTTTGAATTTTTGGCCAAACCAAAAACGATTTTTCCTTAATTTTATTTTAGCGACATCAGTTTTTCCGTGCACATTTATACGTAACATTCCTTTGTTAAACAGAAAAAAAATTTAAAGGTTTTTTTCCTTCGTAACTTTCCCCCTTTTGTTTTATAATTTCTAAAACGTTTTATTCAAGCAAAACAAAGTTTTCCGAGGGGAGGGGCTTCTTGTTAGGTTTCGGGTATTTTCTTTCAAATGTTTTTTCCGCTACGATGGTTCGTGGAAGGGTTGGGAAGCCACGTCAATTTAGTTGTTTATTTTAAACTTTGTTTCTTCGAAACGTTTTTCATTGAGAATTTGAAATAGAAATCCCAAGTAGAGACGAAAAAATCACCTGCGCCACGTTTTTGAGACAAATCGCTGTTGTGGTGGCTTTAAATATCAAATTTAGGATTTGTAAACTTACGGACTACGGTTTCAATTGTTTCTTCTCAAATTGTGTAAACACAGGTTATATAAAAGCTGATATGTACAAAATAAGTATGGTTTCAGTGCGTCCTGTCTAACATGAGCATTCAAAAATAATATTGAAAGCATATAGTGTACACACGCCAGCACATCAAGGTACACATTGACGTATCTTGTTCCGTTGCAATGGAGGCGATTTTCGAACAAAAATGTGTAGTCTGATGTGCCGTTGTCCGTACATTCACTCACATGAACTTAGACAGATGAAATCAGTTGTAACGTGTTTTTTTTTTTTAATAATATCATTTTAATACATCAGTTAGTAATTTACACTCGACAAAAGTTATGTGAGTCGATTTTAATGATTTTAATGGTAAAATGTAACTAGATATCAAAATGAATATACAAATGTCAAAAATGAGACTATGAATTTAGGGATTTGTCATTTAAAAATGCCACAGTGAGAGTTGTCGAACTCTTGGTACTAAAAAGCCTTATGTGATCATTATGTTAAAAGTGATTTAGTCACGTGAAAGTCATAAGAATAAAAGAAAACTACGAGAAACAAATGATTTATCTGTGAAAGAAGGATGGCGACATCTCTTATGTCTTTTGACGCAGAGTTTTTGACGGCGTGCGTTAAAGAGACCTTGTGATTCATTATCATTCACATCAAAAAAGCTAATTGAATTTAGCCTGTACAAGCCTGGGGTTGTAAAGTTGATATAGGTTACGTTTATAATATTGTCCCATATTTCGCTTCAGGTTTATTCGTAATAGCAGAAAACAACAAGTTTTCAGTTTGTTCTCAAAAATAATAAAGAACTCGTTAAATATTCCCAAATCTGATAAATTCTACCACATTTAATAAAACGTTTACATGTCCTGCCGCAATGAAAATGAATAAAAATTAAATCTGTCCAAATAGCAGAAATCTGCCAGAAATGGTCACACTGTTCTCAATCTCAATATGACATTGAGGGTCGTATTCTAGAACTCTACTCAATGCTCAAGTCACGATTGCACTGGAAACACAAGCACTGGAAATACGACTCTAATGGCAGGGACTTGAGTATGATTTTGAGTGCTTTAAACCATATTCAAATCCTGACTTGAGCATTGAGTAGAGTTCTAGAATACGACCCTCCGAGTCGTATTCCAGAACTCTACTCAATGTTCAAGGCAGGACTTGAGTATGATTTAAAGCACTAGAAACCATACTCAAATACTCATACGTATTCCCAGTGTTTGAAATCATACTCACGTCCTGACTTGAGCATTGAGTAGAGTTCTGGAATACGACCCTAACATTGGCAAGAGGTCTCTTGTCAAAACGTTCCTTTGTTAACTTTCTTCTCATTTAAAATATTGTGTAAACATTTTTGTCATTATTGTGTTTTTTATTTCTTACTTTGTGTCAATACTGTTTAATTGATTATTTGATTAGGTATTTTAGAGATATAATGTTTTATATGTGTAATATAAAATAACCAATACCTTAATTATATCTAAATTATATTCAATCATGCTTAAAATAGAGTCTATGGTCAACTGAATCAATTGCGTTGTGTTCTTGCATTTATTCTAAAGTACATAGTTTTACAATTTATTTTTCCCGACTTCTAAAACTGATAACTAGGCATAAATTAAAACGTAAAATTATACTAGTGAAGTCCATGAACGGCTTTTCGTTGATTTTATAATTATTGGGTCAGCTTTCGCCATCATTCTTTTATAACTCTTCTATTTAAACACAAAAAAGTTATTGACTGATTTCCTTCGAAGAATCTTTAAAATTCTCCCGAAAAGTTGTCATTTTGCAGATATGACATTATATTTCATCGATTTGTGCAATTTAAAAGAATTGTCATTCTATTATTTTTCATCCAGCAATAAAAACATGCAAGTGAATTTCACAGTGAGCCGTCAATTTTGTTCACTTTCTTTCGAAATTCGAAATCCTTTTTTTTCAACAATTTGCTTGACAAAATCGAAATCCTATTTTTTTTACAAAGAGATTCTACTTTGGTTTTTTTTCAATTGCACTTGAATAAACGCAAATGTCCTCGATGACAATAGCTCGGAGACATTTTTCTACTTGTCTTGTAGTGCGGAACGCTTTTATAGAGCACGAAAGTGTAACTTAAGAACTGAAGAAGCGGAGTGTAAATCATGTTTTAAGTAAGTATACTTACTAAGTAAAAGGTTCGGCACGAGTTGTTTTCCAAGTTTAAAATGAAATAACAAGTTTATTTATTGATAAAATTTTAATCTTTCTTAACAATATTGAGATCACAAGTTTGGCTTTTTAAAAATTATTTTTTGAAAACAATATCTGCAAGATGTCCCCCATTTTCATCTCTGCAAAGTTGGAGCCTTTTGATGAAATTTTCTTTCACTTTTTCTAACATTTCATTTGAAATGTTTTGAATTTCATCACGAATCTTCTGTTTTAATTCGGCCAGAGAGTTAAGTTGGTGACGAAAGATCCTTTCCTTCAGATATCCCCACAAGAAAAAGTCCGGGACAGACAGGTCGGGTGACCTTGCGGGCCAGTGGATGTCCCCGAACCTGGAAATCAGGCGCCCTGGGAATGCTTCCTTGAGAACAGCCATACTTTTTCGGGCTGTGTGTGGGGTTATTAAACAAAACCGTAAAACCAAATCAGTTGAAAAATGTTTGTTCGCCATTTTTGTTGTCTTTGAATTTCGAATTTCGAATTCGGCATCAACAACTGATGACTAGTCTATGTGCATCAATTTTTTAAAAAGCCAAACTCGTTGACCGTCAAATGAACGCATGTTATCTCAATTTGAGCCACATGCAAATGTTTTATTTCATTTTAAAGTTGGAAAACAACTCGTGCCGACCCCTGTACGTAACCTTTCAAATGTTGCCAATTACGAAATCTTAATTGTTTTTTGTTAGGTTGGTATTTTGTTAAGTACGAGGCTATCATATTGTTAGTATTAATAATATATTTAAAATAATGTACGTACCTACTGAGTGTTTTTTATGCTATGACGTATCATTGAAAAAAAAAATAATAATTTTATCTTCTTCTCACCTGATGGAAGGTGACGATGAGGTCGACGATGGAGCATGCACATCTTTATAATGCCTATTCACTCTCGCCTTGAAAAGATCCAGGTTCTGGTTAAGTTCAGGGAATAAGTCTCCAGACAGGGAATTCCACTCCATAGCCGCTCGTCATATAAATGTTTTTTTTCCACCATATAAATTTTACTTAAAAATTAAGCCTTTTGTAATTACAAACTAAAACACTGTAAGTCCAATTACAATGCTTTGTGATTTCATTACAACAAGAATCTTTCGACTGTTAACAAGGCAAGATAAATTTATTCTTTTTCCATAGAAATATGTAGGTTAATAAGTAAAATATTATAATGGCTAGATAGAATTATCTTTTATATCTAATGTACAAATTAAGTTATATGTACGTATCTTTTCATGTTATTAACATCAAAAATTAATCGACAGTTACTTTTCTAAACATGCCGCACGTACTCGCTCCTGGTTGGCATGCTGGTTCAAATCTAGTTTTAAGCAAATCTATTTTGGATATCGACTGTTGTATTCGTCTAATAAATTAAAATTAAAAATTACAAGAAAACAGAAAATTCTTTTTTAAATTTTACAGTGAATTGGTTTGACAAGGTAGAGCTGTAAATTACCTAATTGTGAATACTTGTACTGTACAAAGATATTATATTCAAGAATAAGTACGAGAACTCAAGTTTCGCCTCCAAATCCATTCATCCGCGATGATCTTGTGATTGTGAAGAAAAAAAATTAAAAACAAAATGGACGCCACATTGCAAGTTGGCGCCAAAGTTTACGTCACTGCAAACGCGTCGCGTACGCGTGCCTGAACCGTATAATTGCTCTTTTCGTCGTTTACGGAACATTACATTTTGTAGTACGATTAACATTATTCCACGTAAGTACTTATTTTTAAGTTTTTTTCTGTAATTACCGTGTAAGCTGATATGGGAAAGTGGTTTTCAATTTCACCTTCATTTTTTTTTAATCGTAGAGAAAAAAGTTTCGGCTGCAAGACGAGCAAGTTTACGTAAGTACCTAGATTAGTAAATTAACTTACGTCAAAAGTGCTTTATTTATTTATTTTATGACATGAAAATATAACGAACCACATGAAACAAATGATGTATAGTCAAAAAGAACACACTTTATTTTGAACCAAATGTTTTGAGTTCTAGAAAGAA